>NW_024100565.1:0-322500 GCF_016545835.1 Crotalus tigris
GGGTTTAAATTTCATGCTTAAAAATGGTGCTTTTTGTAGTCTTTAAACATCGAGCCCTTTTGGTGTCTGGGGAAGGAAATTCATGATGCCGGGGTCAGGGATTTTTGAGCTCCAGGGCGGAAATTTTTTTTTGACCCAAATGTAAAAATGGACGTCATAATGGGATTCGGGGTTAAATTTCATGCTTAAAAATAGTACTTTTTGTAGTTTTAATAAATTGAGCCCTTTTGGTGTCTGGGGAAGGAAATTCCTGATGCCGGGGTCAGGGATTTTTGAGGTCTGGTGGTGAAAATTTTTTTTCGACCCAAATATAATAACGGACATCAGAATGGGATTCGGGTTAAATTTCATGCTTAAAAATGGTGCTTTTTGTAGTTTTTAAAAATCGAGCCCTTTTGGTGTCTGGGGAAGGAAATTCCTGATGCCGGGGTCAGGGATTTTTGAGCTCCGGAGGTGAAAGGTTTTTTTTGACCCAAATGTAAAAACGGATGTCAGAATGGGATTTGGGGTTAAATTTCATGCTTAAAAATGGTGCTTTTTGTAGTTTTTAAAAATTGAGCCCTTTTGGTGTCTGGGGAAGGAAATTCCTGATTCCTGGAGTCAGGGATTTTTGAGCTCCGGAGGTCAAAGTTTTTTTTTGACCCAAATGTAAAAACGGACGTCAGAATGGGATTCGGGGTTAAATTTCATGCTTAAAAATGGTGCTTTTTTTAGTTTTTAAAAATCGAGCCCTTTTGGTGTCTGGAGAAGGAAATTCCTGATGCCGGGGTCAGGGATTTTTGAGCTCCGGAGGTGAAAATTTTTTTTCACCCAAATGTAAAACGGACGTCAGAATAAGATTCGGGGTTAAATTTCATGATTAAAAATGGTGGTTTTTGTAGTTTTTAAAAATCTCGACCTTTTGGTATCTGGGGAAGGAAATTCCTGATGCCGGGATTATGGATTTTTGAGCTCCGGAGGTGAAAATTTTTTTTTCACCCAAATGTAAAACCGGACGTCAGAATGGGATTCGGGGTTAAATTTCATGCTTAAAAATGGTGCTTTTTATAGTTTTTAAAAATTGAGCCCTTTTGGTGTCTGGGGAAGGAAATTCCTGATGCCGCGGTCAGGGATTTTTGAGCTCCGGGGGTGAAAATTTTTTTTTGAACCAAATGTAAAAATGGACGTCAGAATGGGATTCGGGGTTAAATTTCATGCTTAAAAAACGTGCTTTTTGTAGTTTTTAAAAATTGAGACATTTTGGTGTCCAGGGAAGGAAATTCCTGATGCCGGTGTCAGGGATTTTTGTGCTCTGGAGGTGAAAATTTTTGTTTCACCCAAATGTATAAACGGACGTCAGAATGGGATTCGGGGTTAAATTTCATGCTTAAAAATGGTGCTTTTTGTAGTTTTTAAAAATTGAGCCCTTTTGGTGTCTGGGGAAGGAAATTCCTGATGCCGGGATTAGGGATTTTTGAGCTCCGGAGGTGAAAATTTTTTTTTGACCCAAATGTAAAAACGGACGTCAGAATGGGATTTGGGGTTAAATTTCATGCTTAAAAATGGTGTTTTTTTGTAGTTTTTAAAAATTTAGCCATTTTGGTGTCTGGGGAAGGAAATTCCTGATTCCCGGGGTCAGGGATTTTTGAGCTCCGGAGGTGAAAGTTTTTTTTGACCCAAATGTAAAAACGGACGTCAGAATGGGATTCGGGGTTAAATTTCATGCTTAAAAATGGTGCTTTTTGTAGTTTTTAAAAATCGAGCCCTTTTGGTGTCTGGGGAAGGAAATTCCTGATGCCGGGGTCAGGGATTTTTGAGCTCTGGTGGTGAAAATTTTTTTTCGACCCAAATATAAAAACCGACATCAGAATGGGATTCGGGTTAAATTTCATGCTTAAAAATGGTGCTTTTTATAGTTTTTAAAAATCGAGCCCTTTTGGTGTCTGGGGAAGGAAATTCCTGATGCCGGGGTCAGGGATTTTTGAGCTCTGGTGGTGAAAGTTTTTTTTTGACCCAAATGTAAAAACGGATGTCAGAATGGGATTTGGGGTTAAATTTCATGCTTAAAAATGGTGCTTTTTGTAATTTTTAAAAATCCAGCCCTTTTGGTGTCTGAGGAAGGAAATTCCTGATGCTGGGATTAGGGATTTTTGAGCTCCGGAGGTGAAAATTTTTTTTTTCACCCAAATGTAAAAACGGACGTCAGAATGGGATTTGGGGTTAAATTTCATGCTTAAAAATGGTGCTTTTTGTAGTTTTTAAAAATCGAGACCTTTTGGTGTCTGGGGAAGGAAATTCCTGATGCCGGGATTAGGGATTTTTGAGCTCCGGAGGTGAAAATTTTTTTTTCACCCAAATGTAAAAATGGACGTCAGAATGGGATTCGGGGTTAAATTTGATGCTTAAAAATGGTGCTTTTTGTAGTTTTTAAAAATCGAGCCCTTTTGGTGTCTGGGGAAGGAAATTCCTGATGCCGGGGTCAGGGATTTTTGAGCTCCGGAGGTGAAAGTTTTTTTTGACCCAAATGTAAAAATGGACGTCAGAATGGGATTCGGGTTTAAATTTCATCCTTAAAAATGGTGCTTTTTGTACTTTTCAAAAATTGAGCCATTTTGGTGTCTGGGGAATGAAATTCCTGATGCCGGGCTCAGGGATTTTTGAGCTTCAGAGGTGAAAATTTTTTTTCACCCAAATGTAAAACGGACATCAGAATGGGATTTGGGGTTAAATTTCATGCTTTAAAATGGTGCTTTTTGTAGTTTTTAAAAATGAAGCCATTTTGGTGTCTGGGGAAGGAAATTCCTGATGCCGGGGTCAGGGATTTTTGAGCTCTGGACTTGAAAAAATTTTTTTCATCCAAATGTAAAAATGGACATCAGAATGGGATTCGGGTTTAAATTTCTTGCTTAAAAATGGTGCTTTTTGTAGTTTTTAAAAATGGAGCCCTTTTGGTGTCTGGGGAAGGAAATTCCTGATGCCGGGCTCAGGGATTTTTGAGCTTCGGAGGTGAAAATTTTTTTTCACCCAAATGTAAAACGGACATCAGAATGGGATTCGGGGTTAAATTTCATGCTTCAAAATGGTCCTTTTTGTAGTTTTTAAAAATCGAGCCATTTTGGTGTCTGGGGAAGGAAATTCGTGATGCCGGGGTCAGGGATTTTTGAGCTCCGGAGGTGAAAATTTTTTTTCACCCAAATGTAAAAACGGACGTCAGAATGGGATTCAGGGTTAAATTTCATGGTTAAAAATTGTGCTTTTTGTAGTTTTTCAAAATCGAGCCCTTTTGGTGTCTGGGGAAGGAAATTCCTGATGCCGGGATTAGGGATTTTTGAGCTCCGGATGTGAAAAAATTTTTTTGACCCAAATGTAAAAACGGACATCAGAATGGGATTCGGGGTTAAATTTCATGCTTCAAAATGGTCCTTTTTGTAGTTTTTAAAAATCTCGACCTTTTGGTGTCTGGGGAAGGAAATTCCTGATGCCGGGATTAGGGATTTTTGAGCTCCGGAGGTGAAAATTTTTTTTTCACCCAAATGTAAAACGGACGTCAGAATGGGATTCGGGTTTAAATTTCATGCTTAAAAATGGTGCTTTTTGTAGTTTTTAAAAATCTCGGCCTTTTGGTGTCTGGGGAAGGAAATTCCTGATGTCGGGGTCAGGGATTTTTGAGCTCCAGAGGTGAAATTTTTTTTTTGACCCAAATGTAAAAATGGACGTCAGAATGGGATTCGGGTTTAAATTTCATCCTTAAAAATGGTGCTTTTTGTAGTTTTTAAAAATCTCGACCTTTTGATGTCTGGGGAATGAAATTCCTGATGCCGGGCTCAGGGATTTTTGAGCTTCGGAGGTGAAAAATTTTTTTCACCCAAATGTAAAACGGACATCAGAATGGGATTCGGGGTTAAATTTCATGCTTCATATTGGTGCTTTTTGTAGTTTTTAAAAATCTCGACCTTTTGGTGTCTGGGGAAGGAAATTCCTGATGCCGGGATTAGGGATTTTTGAGCTCCGGAGGTGAAAATTTTTTTTCACCCAAATGTAAAATGGACGTCAGAATATGATTCGGGTTTAAATTTCATGCTTAAAAATGGTGCTTTTTGTAGTTTTTAAAAATCGAGCCCTTTTGGTGTCTGGGGAAGGAAATTCCTGATGCCGGGGTCAGGGATTTTTGAGCTCTGGTGGTGAAAATTTTTTTTCGACCCAAATATAAAAACCGACATCAGAATGGGATTCGGGTTAAATTTCATGCTTAAAAAGTGCTTTTTTAGGTGTTAAAATCGACCCTTGTGGTGTGCGGGGGAAAGAAATTCCTGGATGCGGGGTCAGGGGATTTTTTTGAAGCTCCGAGTGTGAAAAATTTTTTTGCACCCGCAATGAAACGGGACGTCAGAATGGGATTCGGTGTTAAATTTCATGCTTTAAAAATGGTGCTTTTTGTCAGTTTGCTGCAACATCGTAGCCCTTTAGGGCTCGTCTGGGTAAGGAAATTCGTGATGTCGGGGTGCAGGGATTTTTGAGCTCCGGTAGTGAAAATTTTTTTTTCGAACTCCTAATGTGTGAAAATGACGGACGTCAGAATGGGATTCGGGTTTAAATTTCATGCTTAAAAATGGTGCTTTTTGTAGTTTTTAAAAATCTCGGCCTTTTGGTGTCTGGGGAAGGAAATTCCTGATGTCGGGGTCAGGGATTTTTGAGCTCCAGAGGTGAAATTTTTTTTTTGACCCAAATGTAAAAATGGACGTCAGAATGGGATTCGGGTTTAAATTTCATCCTTAAAAATGGTGCTTTTTGTAGTTTTTAAAAATCTCGACCTTTTGATGTCTGGGGAATGAAATTCCTGATGCCGGGCTCAGGGATTTTTGAGCTTCGGAGGTGAAAAATTTTTTTCACCCAAATGTAAAACGGACATCAGAATGGGATTCGGGGTTAAATTTCATGCTTCATATTGGTGCTTTTTGTAGTTTTTAAAAATCTCGACCTTTTGGTGTCTGGGGAAGGAAATTCCTGATGCCGGGATTAGGGATTTTTGAGCTCCGGAGGTGAAAATTTTTTTTCACCCAAATGTAAAATGGACGTCAGAATATGATTCGGGTTTAAATTTCATGCTTAAAAATGGTGCTTTTTGTAGTTTTTAAAAATCGAGCCCTTTTGGTGTCTGGGGAAGGAAATTCCTGATGCCGGGGTCAGGGATTTTTGAGCTCCGGAGGTGAAAAATTTTTTTCACCCAAATGTAAAACGGACATCAGAATGGGATTCGGGGTTAAATTTCATGCTTCATATTGGTGCTTTTTGTAGTTTTTAAAAATCTCGACCTTTTGGTGTCTGGGGAAGGAAATTCCTGATGCCGGGATTAGGGATTTTTGAGCTCCGGAGGTGAAAATTTTTTTTTCACCCAAATGTAAAAACGGACGTCAGAATGGGATTCGGGGTTAAATTTCATGCTTAAAAATGGTGCTTTTTGGAGTTTTTAAAAATTTAGCCCTTTTGGTGTCCGGGGAAGGAAATTCCTGATGCCGGGGTCAGGGATTTTTGAGCTCGGAGTGCAAATTTTTTTCACCCAAATGTAAACGGACGTCAGAATGGATTCGGGGTTAAATTCATCATTTGCTTAAAAATGGTGCTTTTTGTAGTTTTTAAAAATCGACCTTTTGGTGTCTGGGGAAGGAAATTCCTGATGCCGGGGTTAGGGATTTTTGAGCTCCGGAGGTGAAAATTTTTTTTTCACCCAATGTAAAATGGACGTCAGAATATGATTCGTGTTTAAATTTCATGCTTAAAATGGTGCTTTTTGTAGTTTTTTAAAAATCGAGCCCTTTTGGTGTCTGGGGAAGGAAATTCCTGATGCCGGGGTCAGGGATTTTTGAGCTCCGGAGGTGAAAATTTTTTTTCACCCAAATGTAAAACGGACGTCAGAATGGGATTCGGGGTTAAATTTCATGCTTAAAAATGGTGCTTTTTGTAGTTTTTAAAAATCGAGCCCTTTTGGTGTCTGGGGAAGGAAATTCGTGGTGCCGCGGTCATGGATTTTTGAGCTCCAGTGGTGAAAATTTTTTTTTCACCCAAATGTAAAAACGGATGTCAGAATGGGATTCGGGGTTAAATTTCATGCTTAAAAATGGTGCTTTTTTTATTGAAAATTTTTATAAGTTTTTACAAAAAGAAAAACAAAAGAAATATAACAATACAAAAACAGAAAACAACATGTACAAAAAACTAAACATTACATAACAAAACTCCCCTTTCCCAACCCCCCCCAAAACACCCCCCTTCCCCCCCCCTGAGCTTCCCAGAGCAGAATATAGGCTTAATTAAAAAAAAAATAAAAAAAATTTTATATATAAAAAAAGAAAAAAGAAAAATAACACTGAAATATATGTATATATATATAGAAATAAAAATTATGAAAAAGCAATGTGATATTTTTTTATATCCAATTTAAATTGTATAATTTCTATCCATTTATCCCAAACAGCAAGAAATTTCTCTTGCGTTTGTTCCTTTAAGAAAGCCGAAATCTTTGCCATTTCCGCCAAATAAGACACTTTAAAAAACCATTCCTGTAATGTAGGCAGAGATTCCTTCTTCCAATATTGTCCTACTAACAGCCTTGCGGCTGTAATCAAATTTAACATCAATATAACCTCCTTTGTATCACAATCAGTAACTATACCCAACAAAAATAATTGCGGAGTAAATTTTACCCTCCTTCTAAACATTCTCTGAATATTCCACCATATCTTAATCCAAAATGCTTTTATCTCTCTGCACGACCACCAAATGTGGTAATAGGTAGCATCCAAGCAACCACATCTCCAACATTTAGGCTGTAAGTCCGGGTACATGATGGACATTTTTTGTGGGTCAAGGTGCCATCTATAAAACATTTTATAAAAATTCTCCCTTAAATTCTGTGCCTGTGTAAATTTGACATTTCTTACCCAAATGGTTTCCCATGTATCCAATGGGACTGATTCACCAAAGTTTTGGGCCCATCTAATCATACAATCTTTAATTAATTCCATTTCTGAGTCCAATTCAACTAGCACCCCATAAATTCTCTTGATATGGGCTTGTCTTTGATCCTTCACTTGCTTAATAAAATTTTCATCTTCTCTAAGAAAACCCACCTTACAGTCCACTTTCCATCTGTCTGCTAATTGCCTGTATTGAAACCAAGAATAAATAATATTTTCTTGTGCTAACTCCTCTCGTAATTTTAATTGCCAATTTTGTCCATCCCATCTAAGTAACTGTCTATAAGACACCATGTCCATTTTAACACCTCTTTTTATTCCTTCTATCGCATGCCAAGGTATAGCCCATAATGGTACTTTAAAATCCGCTTTTATAATATTTTCTCCAAATCCTAAGTAAGGAAGTTCTTATAATATGAGATTTAAAAGCCCAATCCACTTTTTTATTAAATATTAAATAGGCATGCCACCCCAAAAATAAGTCCCATCCCTCTAGATGAAGTATCTCAAGATTTGTCAAATTTACCCAGTCACTAATTAATGTTAAAACCACCTCATCATAATATAATTTCAAATTCGGTACCTTGAGTCCTCCTCTCTCACGGAAGTCTTACATAATTTTAAACTTAACCCTTGGTTTTTTCCCTGCCCAAATAAATTTATTAACACCCTTCTGCCATTCACTTAGGTTGGTCTCATTCTTCAAAATCGGTAACATTTGAAACAAAAAAAGAAACTTGGGTAGAATATTCATTTTTATCACTGCAATTCTTCCCATGAGAGATAATTGCAGCTTCTCCCAATTCTTCAAGTCTTTCTGTACACTAACCCACAACCTATCATAATTATTTTTAAATAATTTTGCATTAGAAACAGATAGCATCACCCCCAAGTATTTTACCTTATTAACAATTTCAAAACCCGTCAAGTTAGCCAAAGTCTGCTTCTCCTGAATAGTCATATTTTTAGGTAGTCTTATTAACATTAATCCTAAAACCCGAAACCAAACCATATTGATGAACTAACTGTAATAACTTTACTGCAGAACTAGTAGGTTGCGACAAAGTAACCACCAAGTCATCTGCAAAGGCTCTTAACTTATATTCTTTTTTATTAACTTCTGTTCCTTTAATTTCCTGCAAGTCTCGAATTTTGATCAACAATATTTCCAATGTTAAAACAAACAACAACGGTGATAATGGACATCCCTGCCTAGTACCTTTCTCTATTGTAAATACCTCAGACAAACCTCCATTAATGATAAGTTGTGCTGTTTGTTTTTGATATATTACCGTAAGAGCTTGTAATATCTTTTCACCAAAATTCATCTTTTCAATTACTCTTAACATAAAATGCCAATTCAATTGATCAAAGGCTTTTTCAGCATCTAAAAATATCAGCCCTGCAGAGACTTGGTTATTCTTGTCTAAGTATTCTAACAAATTAATGATTTGTCTAACATTATTTTTCATGTACCTACCAGTTATAAACCCAGATTGATCTTTATGCACAAGCTGATGCACAACCCTCATAAACCTATTTACTAAAATTTTTACAAATATCTTATAGTCCACATTTAAAAGAGATATGGGTCTATAATTCTTTGGTAAAGTAAGATCTTGATCCTCTTTTGGAATCAAAGATATAAAAGCACTACGCCATGAAGGAGGAATCTCTGAGCCCTGTAAGATATCATTGAAAAGATCGCCTAGTGGTTGAATCATCTCCTCCATTAAAAGTTTATAGTAAACAGCTGTCAGCCCATCCGTACCCGGTGCTTTCCCTGGTTTCAATTGTTTAATTGCTATCGCAATTTCCTCTTTAGTAATTAAACCATTAATTTCATGTTTCTGATCCTCTGTCAGTTTGGGAAAACTAGCCTCGCTTAAATATTTATTTATATCTAGAATTTGCACATTAGTAGATTTGTATAATTTTTGATAATAATCTAAAAAAGATTTCTTGATCAATTCCTTCTGAAAGACTAATTTGCCCTTATAATTTATTTTATCTATTATCCTCTGTCTCTGCTTCTTTCTTAATTGATAGGCCAGCCATCTCCCTGGTTTGTTGGCATTACAAAATGTATTTTGTTTCATAAACAATAAGTTAGTGGCAGCTTGGTCCGCCAGCAACATATTAAATTGTGCTCTTAACAACTTTACAGATTCTTTAATGCTTTCATCTGAGGGATTTAAAATCAAAGACTTTTCTTTAAACTTAATTTCATCCTCCAATTCTTTACGTTTCTGAATCTGCCTTTGCTTATGACAATTATTCATTTTTATCAAGATCCCACGCATAAATGCTTTACCTGCATCCCATACCATTGACATTGAGGTCCCCTTATACATATTTAAAGCAAAATAATCCTTTAAAGACTCCTTTAACTTTTGAATATTCTTTTCTTGTCTAAATAAGTTTTCATTCACCCTCCAGGATCTTCTCTCCTCTTTTTCTTGAGTCAGCTCCATCCAAACTGGACTATGATCCGTCAGCGACCTAGGAAAAATCTTTACATTTTTTACTCTATTATATAAGTCCGTTGTGATAAAAAAAAGTCAATTCTTGAGAAGGATTGGTGTCTATCTGAGAAGAAGGTAAAGTCTCTCTCCTCTTGATTACATTCCCGCCAGTAATCCCTTAATTCCCAATCCTCCTTCATGTCAAAAAAAGCTTTAGGTAGTTTTGCCTGTTTAAAAAGAGGAGAAGAACCTTTCTTATCCCTTTGTATATCTAAGACACCATTCCAATCACCCATTAATACTACTGATCTATAGTCCAGCAAAGTTATTTTTTGATGTAACAATCTATAAAATTGTTCCTGTTGCTGATTTGGTGCATAAAGTCCCACTATGAGTATTTTCTTACCATACAAACCAAGTTCAATCATCACATATCTTCCTTGGGGATCTGATTCTACCAGACAAGCTGGTAAATTTTGCTTCACATAAATAACCACTCCCCCCTTTTTCCCAGGAGCAGAAGATACAAAGTGAGATCCCAGACGGGCATTAACTAAGTATTTCTGATCTTTAAGTAAAATATGAGTTTCCTGTAGACAAATAACATCATTGTTATGTTGCTTCAAATAATAAAAGATTTTCTTTCTTTTCTGTGGAGAATTCAATCCGTTAACATTCCAGGTCAGGAACTTTGCCATCTCCCTTGGCCATGAGCCTGGAGAAGACTCCCTCGAGATCTACCATTGCTGCATGTATTGCAGAACCCTTGGGTCTTGCTCCTCCCACCGGCGATGACACACTTTCGGAAGAAGATTCTTTAGCCTCTCTCTTGCGTTGCTCCTTCTCCTTACGTCTATAGGCTGCACGGGTCATCCTCTGCTCTTTAACCTCCGTTTGACGTTGCCATTCGGCTTGCAGCATCCCAGCAGAGACCAGACCTAGTGCTTTTTAACCTCCGTTTGACGTTGCCATTCGGCTTGCAGCATCCCAGCAGAGACCAGACCTAGTGCTTCAGATTGCTGCTCCAACTCTTTGCCATTCAGGGATTTCTGAGCAGATGAAGCTGAGCCTGCACCCAGGACCGTATTATAAAACTCTTTAGCTTTATCAACCGTATTCAACCTATAACGCGTCCCCGCATGGCTCAGAACAATACCCATCGGGATCTCCCATCTAAATGGCATCAATCTAGCTTTAAGCTCATTAGCTAGAAAAGCAAAATCTTTCCTGCTTCTTAAAATTTTTGATGGGATTTCCTTTAAAATGATGATATCTTGGGCAGCAATCTGGAATCTTTTATTATAAAAAGCTTGTATAATTTCATTACGCAGAGACTTCTTTGTAAAGTAAATCACCACATCTCTAGGCAAATTCTTCTGCTTGGCAATCCAGGAGTTAAGTCTATAAATTTTTTCCACTTCTCTGCGTAATTCTCCTTTATCCATATTCAGAGCAACAGCTAAGTCAATAAGTACCACCTCCATCAGGTCTTGATTCATATCTTCCTTAAGGCCCCTGATCCTCAGGGCATACTCCATCTGTCTATACTGGAACATAAGAATATCTTCTTGTGAAGTCTCCATCTTCCTTTCCATGTCTTGGAATTTCTCCTCAAAAGAGTCAACTTTATCTGCCACTTAGTTTTTAAAAATTGAGCCGTTTTGGTGTCCGGGGAAGGAAATTCCTGATGCCAGGTTCTTCTTTCTTTATTTCTTTCCTTCCTTCCTTCCTTCTTTCTTTCTTTCTTTCTTTCTTTCTTTCTTTCTTTCTTTCTTTCTTTCTTTCTTTCTTTTTCTTTCTTTCCTTCTTTTCTTCCTTCCTTCTTTCTTTCTTTCTTTCTTTCTTTTTCTTTCCTTCCTTCCTTCCTTCCTTCCTTCCTTCCTTCCTTCCTTCCTTCCTTCCTTCTTTCTTTCTTCCTTTCTTTCTTTCTTTCTTTCTTTCTTTCTTTTTTGTAGTTCAGTTCTATTTGGCCGAGTCATTTCAACATTTTTCTTTCATACGGGTCATTCATTTTTGTATTCAGCCCATGTTCATCTATTACTCATTCAGTCTTGACTCTATCTTTTCTTGTTTTACTCCACACTCTTAAGTTAACCATTCTGCCTGTATTTAATTTCCTGGTTTTTTTCTTAACATATTCAGTTCTCATATCAAAAAGTAGATCAAAGTACCACATTTCACACCGCCATTTTTGTCTTGTTTGATATTCATTATTTGCAAATGGTTGCATGTTGCTTATTATCTTTCTACAGGTAGTCCTCGACTTACAGCAGTTCGCTTAGTGACCATTCAAAGTTACAAGGCACTGAGAAAAGTGACTTATGACCATTTTTTACACTTACAACTTTTGCAGCTTCCCCATGGTCATGTGATCAGAATGCAGATGCTTGGCAGCTGGCATATACTTACGATGGTTGCAGTGTCCCAGGGTCACATGATCCCCCTTTTTTTAAAAAACAAATTTTATTGGTTTTTTAATTCTTAAGACAAAGTACTCAGGGCACACCATGGTACTGGGGTAATCAAACATCCTAGAACAAAACATATATACATAGTTCAATCAATACATCAAGTGTTCCCTCTCTTTTTCCCTCCAATAGCATAGTATATTTAAAATATCCAATTCTAGCTTAAATTTATTCAACCTAGACCTGATTTAAGGCTTTATAAATTTACAATACTGTAATCAAATTAACTTTAAATAAAAACATTATCAGTTCAGGTATCCCTTCCAAATATATTCTAGTTCCTTAATTTTATCATAAGTTTTATTTATTTCTTCTTCCACTGATCTCCCCTATTTAAAATAAAATATTAATCTAACCTATACCTATCTAATTCATCAATTAATCATTCTCTTTAAGCTGACAAAATAGCATCAGACCTTAAATCATTTCAATCCATTAGACAAAATTCAAATTTCATCCAGTTAATTATCATAACTAATAACATCCATGTCATCAAACAAACACATCATCTTATTAAATTAACTCAATTAATTATTAATTCAATCCAAATCTAAAACATCTCTTCAATTTTCTTCTTTCCATTACATGATAATTTTCATACAGATAAACCTATCGTTCTAAAAAATACATTCTTAGTATTCTAAATTACCTTTAAACCATTATATAAAAATATCTCATTCTTAGGCAAAAATATTGATCTATCCTATAAACATCTAAATATATCTATCTATCTATCTTTCCTCTACATATCTAATCCATCAATTAATCAATCTCTTTAAGCTGACAGAATAATATCAGACCTTAAATCATTTCGATCCTTTGAACAGAATTCAAATTTCATCCAGTTAGTTGTCATAGCTAATAACATCCATGTTATAAAACAAACAAGTCATCTTATTTGATTAACATTCAATTAATTATTAATTCAATCGAAGTCTGAAACATCTCTTTACTTCTAACTCATAATCTTAATCCTTAAATCAGTCCATAATTCTAGATTGCCTTTAATCCAATGCATGACATTTTAAATTTCATTTTTCAATCTTATTCGAGCTTTCCTCTTATGCCACGCAGGTTTCCATAGCAGAGCTTCCCTTCCAGCTGATAAATCTCTTTTTATTGCTTGTAGTGTCATTTGATTCGGTGAAAACCATCTTAGCCTCTGCATTGGCCCTCTGTTTCTCTTATCCATAACGCCTCGTTGCTTCAAAAGTTCAAGACTCAGTCTTTGCTTTTCCTGGTCTCAAAGCCATAAGTGGACTGCTTGTAAGGCAAGATACATTTCTCTTTATTCTCAGTTAAGTCCTTTTCTTGTATAATCTGTTTTGTAGAATAGTCAGGTGTAATCTGAGAGTCAGTTTTGAAGTTTAAAGTAGAAGTTCTGGCTTTTAATTCTGTAATAAACTCTTTTATTGTAGTACATATTTCTTCTTTGGCCTCGTAGATCTTTTCAGTATAAGTTTACAGTTTAAATGTGATTGAGGCTTCTCCATTTTAATAATGGTTAAAGAGAAATCCTGTTTTCTTTTTCTTTTCTTTTTCTTTTTTTTTAGTGGGGGCTACAGTTGAAGAGTATCTACCCCCACAAATCCCACAGCTGGCTCAAATTATCTTTTCTCTTGAAAAAAAGTTTGAAGGCCAAAACCATCTCATCTCCAAATAGTCAACAATTACAATATTAACTTTTGACCAGTAGATGTCCTCAGTAAGCTAAAAAGTCTTTTTCAAATGCCATTATTATTATTTTTGTCCTTTTTTCTATTTTTTATAGAAAGAGTGGAAAAAGAAATATTCTCCCAATATAAAATAATAATACCGCTCCCAAAAAAAAAAACAATTTTTTCTGTACCCAAACGTGAATAGGGATAAAATATAGTCTTTTAAAAAGTTTTATTCTGTCCTTTTGTATAACGCCTTTCTTCCCACACATACAAAAGCTGCTTCTTCCAAATGGAGAAGTAATTCCAACGACGATTTTACAGGCAGAAACAGCATAGGGTGAAGAGAGGAACAAAAAGGGTCTCACCCGGGTGATCTGCGGTGGGTCTATTACGCTTAGGTGTCAGTGTGACTTTCGGCTGGTGCAGCAGGGTGATCAGCAGGACGATCTTTGCTGGAGATAGCTGGAGACACGGGAGAAGCTACCGCTGTCCCATATCTACCAGCAAGCCTCCTCCTCAGTGGTCATCCCTCCAGGGAGACTTTTGACCCCCTAGGGCAGTGGTTCTCAACCTTTTTAATGCCACAACCCCCAACTGGTCATAAGTTGAGGACTAAACGAGTCGTAAGTTGAGGATTTTCCCTGCTCGGGAGCGCTGCGCATGCGTGGTGCTGCCCCCTGCGCCGGTCGAGGCATAGCTGGCAAGCGGCAGAGACGGAGCAGGCTGACCACTGGCTGGGCCACCAGCTGGCCCAGCCCAAGGGAGGTAAGGCACCCACCGGAAAAGGGGGAAAAATGGCGGACAGCCTTGCTTGGTGACCCCTGTGAAATGGTCGATCGACCCCAAATCGGGTCACGACCCATAGGTTAAGAACTGCTGCCCTAGGGGGTCTACCAGTGAAGGAAACTCCAGACGGCGCAGAGACAAGTCTCCAGGCACAACCGACGTTGCTGCGTACCGGAACAGGAGCCCCTTTTGCAAACTTCTGATGAGCAAAGTCAATGAGGAAGGCAGATTCACTTAACAACCATGTTACTATCTTAGCAACTGCAGTGATTCAGTTAACAATTGTGGCGAGAAAGGTTGTAAAATGGGGTAAAATTCACTTAACAACTGTCTTGCTTAACAACAGAAATTTTGGGCTTAGTTGTGGTTGTAAGTATGTCGAGGAGTACCTGTACTAGTATTTGTACATTTTAATTTTATATTCAGTTTCCTATCTTTCATTCTATTCAGATACATTATTCCAAGTGCTAGTTCTAATTATTTTCCAACTGATGTCTAACTTTCAATCATTTACTGAACTTTCCCTATCAAACATGCAGTAGTGTACCTATGATTCATTAATTTTCAGATCCATGTTCCATACTTCTTGCTGCATCATTCAGTCTAGCTTATATTTGCTGCAAATTGCATTTCCTGTTGTCTACACATATAATTAAACATAGATCACATCCTGTCTATCACATATCTAATACCACCTAACGTTCCTTGTATAGTTACCCATAAATACATTAAACAACCAAGAGGATTCCATACTTTTGTCTTACTCCTCACTAAAGTTTGAACAATTCATTAGGCGTTCCATTTCTTATTATGCATGTTTTACTTCCATCATATGCCACTTTTAGCACATTCAGCAACTACATTTCAATTCCATAGTCACACAGATTGATTGACTGGTGTCAAGCTGGTGTCTACTCTTATTAACCACATAGCTTTTCTCCATGGTGATCTGTCCCAAACCTGATCTTTCAGGTCTTCCAATAGTGCATTCATCACTACTGTAACTGAATCCAACCACCTTTATCTTCTTCACATTCCTTCTACCTATCCCAGCATTAGAGCATTATTTCCCCACTTTTTAAACCACACTCTTCGGTTAATTCAGCTCCCTTAATATATATTTAGCATGGAGATTGAATAAATAGTAAAACCTTATCTTACTCTTCCATCAACCTGGAGCCAGTCTGTTTCACCGTGTTCTGTCTGTGCCGTGACTTATTTGTACAGACCATAATTTAACCCTATTCACATTTGTTCATGAGTTTTTGCTACATCAAAAGACATCCCCAAAAACTTTCCCAGATCATTCATGCTTTTCTCAAGAACTTGTTTCCGGTGACAAGAACACTTCAACTCCTATTGTTCATATTCTTGTACCTTTTCAATCTTCAATAAAAAATGAAGGCTGGAGGATTTTGTTCTCTTGAAATTCCCTTTGAGCTTCAATTTTTAACTAAAGGCCATTTGATAATTCAGGAGGCTGCTGTTTTTACTGTAGTGGTAAATATGAAGGTGGCTGGATTTCACTGGGACTGGCGGAATGGTCACTGGGGACGGTATGTGTCACTCAACATCACCTTGTATGATTGATTATCACTGATTTTGCCCATCTGTCCCTGCTAGGCAAAGGAAATCTGATTTCTGGCATTCAAAATCATTTTGAACATGAAATGGGTATAGGAGCTATTAGTAAAAGTGGCAAAGTTCTGAAGGGAACCAATAGAAGGTTGAAAACAGGCATCTGATCATGAAAGCGCACTCTGGTGACACATCCCATTGAGTTCAACCAAGACAAAGCAACCTAATTTCCATTTGTATGGTACCAGTCATCTCTGCACATTTATGGAACTTTGTGTGTTTTACCTATCAACATGTATCAATTATGATAGTCATTATTACTGTAGCAATGGATCTCTTTCTGGGGCAACCCGAATATAAGGGGTTTTTTGTGTGTGTTGTTTGTTTGTTGGTTGGTTTGATAGGTTCCTATTCTGCATTATTCTCACAGAGCTAAAAAAGGCCATTATGATTCTTCTCCCCATTATTTTATCCTCACTGTAATGAGACAACAAAGGTTGGATTTAGAGGTACAGGTGGTCCTCAACTTATTAACACCGTCGAGACTAAGATTTTTCATCACTAAACAAGACTATTGTAACCTGAGTCGCAGCCAACTCTACAAGTGTTTTTACCACAGTTAAGTGAATCACGGCAGTTCTTAAATAAAATCACACAGTCAACAAGTGAATCTGGCTTTCCCCACTGACTTTGCTTTTTTAGAAGGTTGCAAGAGGGGATCACGTGATCCTGGGAGGTTGCCACAATAGTAAATACATGCCAGTTGCCAAGCGCTCCCGTTTTGATCGCGTGACTGTGTGGATGCTGCCACGGTTTGTAAGTGCAAGGACCGGTCATAAGTCATTGTTTTCATTGCCGTTATAACTCTGAATGGTTGCTAAACAATAGTTATAAGTTGAGGATGACCTGTAATGAGCTTCATGGTTGAGTGGGGACCTCAGTCTGAATCTGCTCAAAACATGGTCCTCGAACTTCGACCATTGTGCCTTAATGGTTCTCAGAAACATGTTTTTTTCCCCTGGTGGAAGCTGCTTTTTACCTTCAGCAAAACCCAGTCTTCCTTGATGAACTGGGACTCTTTGTTTATTTTGGGAAGGTATGTGTGTGTGTGTGTGTGTGTGTGTGTGTGTGTGTGTGTGTTATTTCATCAGTATGCAGGGCTTTTTTTGTCATAGAACATTCAGAACAGAGTTCCGGCACCTTTTTTGGATGGAACCTTGTAGGGTAGGCAAGGCGGGTTGTATGACGTGTGTGAGATCCGGCACCTTTTTTTTTTTTTTTTTTTACAAAAAAAGGACTGCTCATCACAAACATAATAAACATTTTACATGCGCACGATAGGTATACAAAGTATGCCAAACATACAACTGACAGCATCATATCATTTAACTCAGTGGTTCTCAACCTTTTTAATGCCGTGACCCCCAACCGGTCGTAAGTCGAGGACTACTCAACTGGTGCAGCACCGTTTGCAGAATGGGACTTTTGGCGGGCTCAGCAGGGCAGAGACAGCCTGGACAATTCCTATTGGCTTTTGAAAGCCAATAGAATTAGACTCTATTCAAGAGAGTCTATTCTGTTGGCTTTCAAAAGCTAATAGAATAAAAGGGAGTAGCACAGCTAAGGAAAAGGGGGAAAAAATGGTGGACTGCGTTGTTTGGTGACCCCCGTGAAATGGTCGTTCGACCCCAAATGGGGTCCTGACCCACAGGTTGAGAACCACTGATTTAACTGGAGCGCCATTTTGCAAAAGGACAAGATGCAAATTAAATAAACGGATAAATTCACTTTAATGCACAGAGCTAATGATTTAATTAGCTCTTTATGTTTGAATCTTATCTCTGAATACACTCCGGTAAAAAAGAAACTTGTCAGAATATTAAGCTGGCAGATATTTTATCATTTATCCATGGCAACTATCTCTTGTACAACCTAATACTGAACTAAGAATAATATTTTTGTACTCCATTCTCAGCATGTGTCTCTGAGGAAAAAAACTGCTATTTCTCATGCATTTTCATTACAGTACTCAGTTGAGTTTGTTTTGCTTCAGGGAATGACTGTAACATCTCTCTTGTAATTAAGCCTAGGTGTGACTCCCCCCCCCAAAAAAAAGAAAGAAAGAAAAGAAAAATAGAGCCCACCAAAACCAAAAATCTCACACATAGAAATGTGAGATAATTCACTGTTCCTGTGCAATATAATATAAATGAGTTCTAAAAGTGGCTGTTCTTGCCATGCTTTTAAAAAAACTAATTTAGTTTTATTATAGTTTGTCAACAGCCTGATCTGATCCAAAGTGCCTGCCTCACATCTGGAATTGACACTTCTGGAATCAATCAATGCAAATTCTTCTCATTTGCAATTCACAAAGTGACAGATCAGCTTATCTGTTTTCCAAAGCAGATAAAAAAATTATCATAATTTGCCATTCAAAGTGAACAGGCGGGTAGTTTAAGCAGGACAATAAATAACCCTGTCAGTTTAATATGGGCTCATGGATTATCTAAAGCAGGCATGTCTAACCCGTGGCCCATAAGCTGCATGTGGCCCTGGACAACTAGTAATGCGACCCCCACAAAATTGCAAACTTTTAACATTATTATGTGGTTTGTATACATTAACTATATCGTCTATGTCACATGCAGACCAAGACAATTCCTCTTCACTCACTGTGGCCCAGGCAAGCCAAAAAGTTGGATACCCGTGAACTGAAGCAAAGCACATTTCACCAATTGGGATGGTATTGCTGAAGAAAAAACTGAGGCTCAATGAAGGGCCAAAAGCTTTACCATGAAAGGTTATGCTTGAACCGAAAAGGGGTGACTGGTCCTCTAGTGAGATATATGGATTGTCTTTCTTGGACCATTGGAGAATCGTACTTTGCAGTTGACAAACTATAGTTTTGCATTGTTATGATTCTTGTATCTTTTACTGAAAGGGCTTCATTGTAACTTATTTTGGATGTTTTCATTTTGTTGTTAATTGCAGTGACATTTGGGATTATGACACTCTTAAAAACTAACATACCAACAAAAAGATGTCGCCCTACTTAACCTGCTGGATCGTAGGAGCGTTAACGTAGCTATCTGATTGTGCCCAAGATGTGGTTTCTGACAAAGATCATCAAAGCCCCTTCATTATAAACCAGCCAGTTGGCGCAAGTCTTATCACTAGGAAACTCTGCATAACCACTAGATGGGAGTTGCATAGTACTAAACGTCAATTTGCCACCACCCACCAAACTGACATCAGGTTCCATGCAACTCCCATCTAGTGATTATGCAGTTTCCTAGGGATGAGACCCATACTAACTGCATTTCAGCAGTTCATTAAGAAGAGGCCTTGACAATCTTACCAGAAACCACATCTTGGGCATAGTCAGATGCCTATTATAGTCCTACAATCCAGCAGGCTAAGTACGATGGCATCTTTTTGTTGGTATGTTAGTTTTTCGGTAAGCTTTTTTCTCACCCTTAAGGTAAGTATTAAGAATATTCCGGGTTTTTTTTTTCCAGCAGCCAAGTGGCTGATTTATTACCCCAGTGACTTAGGATCCCAAAGACTAATTTCAGAACCATAAATCTACTTTTCTGTCTAAAATAAGACTAGTGTTCGGAACTGTGTAAATAAACATTAAAATTATTAACCCAATATTTATTTGCATACCTGGCAGCATCTTTTACAAGCTCTTTCTCTCCAAGAGCTCTTGTGTTTAGCAGAAGGCTATTCACCCTACTGATTTTTCCAGTTAATATAAATGAAAGCTAGAAGGCTTTCTATGAAAGAACTGCCTTTGAAAAAGGAACACAGAACAGCTCTCCTTAATCTTCTTGGTATTATACAGCCATTGCTTCTGTCCGAAAGACTGAGAAAGAGATGTCAGACCAGGGTGGCCAGCTAGATAGCAGCCAAGGATGGTGGGTCACAGCAGAGAGGAAAACTTAATGCTAGGTTGTGTCTGCTGAGCATATCAATAGACTATGGAGATTCTCAGTCATCCAAATCATGGTTGTCCCAAAGGGGCTTTTTCAAAAGGCAACTGGACTTTCTTTAGAAGAAAAAAAGGAAGTCCAGTTGTCTTTTGAAAAAGCATCTTTGGCAGGTATCAGTCACAGTGCCCAACCCTTTTCTGACTCGTACACTGAGGTTGTGCTGTCCCAAAATAGAAGGCTGAGCTAAGATAGAGCAGGATTAAAAACTCAAATATTTCATGTAGCTGAATATAAATTCAATTAATAACCTCATGTGATTCCCCAAATAATTATTCCTCACCTTTTTTCATATTAAACATCCCAACTTGGTAGCAACTTTCATAAGTACTCTGGAGGTCTCGTCCCATTTTTTTTTTTTTTTTTTTTGGTGGGAGAAGATGTGGCTGGGTGCAGGATGTGCACTGCAGAGTTAAGGGCTGAATTACATACATATTCAAACCTCTAGGTATTATACCATATTCTACCACTCCACTTTGAAAGTGATGATACCCTGACAAAATTGTTTCTGTACAGGAAATGTAAAGCTATGCCACCTTGACTACCTAAAAATGGGAGTTATGAGAAGTGGCCCTTTGGAAGAACAGTTACAAAGGAAATTACAAATTAATTGCAAGATGAGCTATCAGAGCTTTTCATATTTCAGAGATGACAAGCACTTGTTGATCTCTGACAAGCATGTTCTCCCTATAGGGAATATAAAAGCGAAAGAGAAGATAGTCTGCTGAATGTTAAAACAAATATTTAGAAGCCTTCAATAACCCAGTGTGCTGTAGTTTGCAAATCAGCTAAACTATGGTAGCTTGTCTAAATAATTCAACTTTAAATAAGCTTCACTGTTGTAGCAAAACCCATTAAGGTTTATCATTGATCCTTGGCTGCAAAGGATATTAGGAAGCCCTGAGCAGATTATCATAAACATCCTTATCTTGGGTAACTGAAAATAGTTCCCTATGCTCTCAATATCCTAAGCCAGTGATGAACAGACTTTAGGCTTCTTAGATCTATTATATTTACTTGAACTTAAAAGGAAGCGAATGAAGTGCTTATAATACAGATGGAATTACAGGCAGATGTGTGCTTTCTGCCTACCCCAGCCTGGACACCTACCGATCTGGGAGGGCAAAAAAGCGACGACGTAATCTGTCTGCTGCCATAATAGCAATCTCCGCTAGATGTCTATGGAGATTCTCAATCATCCAGGTCATGGTAGTCCCAAAGGTGCTTTTTCCAAAAGTGGACTTTTGTCCCAAAGGTGCTTTTTCCAACTGGACTTTTTTTTTTTTTTTGGTTTTTTTTTTCTTTGAAAACATTTTGCTTCTCATCCAAGAAGTTTCTTCAGTTCTAACTGACTGGTGGGCAATGATTCAGCAGTCAGAATTCAGAATTCAGCAGTCTACCTGCACCTGACAGAAAAGAGCCATTCCCCTGAAAACAGCAAAGTCCACATTCTGGACAGAGAGGACTGCTGGTTTGAAAGAGGAGTCAGAGGCCATCTATGTTAAAACTGAACAGCCCTCTCTCAACAGAGGGGGAAGGGGTACAAAACAACTTCCCTCCTGTTTACAATGCACCTCTTTCAGCAGTCTCAAGATGTTCCACACTTCTTTGCATTCTGATTCAGGGACTCTGAGAACACAGATTAGCCCCTAGTTTTAACGACTGACTGTTTGCAGAGAGTATAAATCCCCTCTATTCTCCACCAGTTAGTTAGAACTGAAGAAGCTTCTTGGATGAGAAGTGAAAAATCAGAAAGTCCAGTTGTCTTTTTAAAAAGCACTGTGGGACAACCATGACCTGGATGACTGAGAAGCTCCAGAGACATCCAGAACCAATCATTTTTGTCAAGGTTTGGTGTCTACCATCAATGAACATATAAACCAATCATGAAAACAGCAAGGTCTATTTTTAATCTGGCCAACAATAAGCGTCACACACTTATCAAAAGAGATGCATTTACAAAATCTGTTAAAGTTCTGTGCGCCCTTGAGAAACCATATGCTGCAGCATGTTCATGCATTACAAAATGTTGGAAACTGTGTAATATAAATAGTATAGAAAGTATAAATAGAAAGGGGAATGACAATCCTTTTCATTAGACCACACACTGGCAAGAATAGAAACAGCAGTCTCTTGTTTCCTTTATTTTTATCTCTTTTTCCCCACACAGAATCATTGCCTTGAAAAATAGTTCAAATAAATACATGAAAATAAATTCTTTCTGCAGTACTGGAAATGATCTATGGACAAAGCCAAAAGTATTGGTACCCTTCCACTTTTTTCCCAAAGAATTCCAATTTCGGTGAAATAAATTGAAATTGATACAAATACTATCCACCATTCTTTAATCCCTACGCCATATTCCCTACTCCAGTTTGCTTCAAGTGTTTTCTATAGCTCTAAATCAGGCTGAGTGGAGAGGGTGCCTAAAATCTGTCCAGGGCACAATGACAGCAGATACTCTCAGTTGCAGCTCATGAGTCCTCCAGCAAGATAATATCCCAAAACATACATCTAAATGACCAAGAATGGTTGAAGAGCAAACGTTGGACTATTCTGAAGTGGCCTACTATGAATCCCAATAGAACTTTTATGGAAAGAGCTGAAACTTGCCATTGGGAGAAGGAACCCATTAAACCCAATAAAATTGGACAGGCTTGCTCAAGAAGGGTGGAACAAATTGCCAGTTGAGAAGTATAAAAATTCAGAGCTACAGAAAGCACTTGGTTGCAATTATTGCCTCAAAAGTGTACGCTATGAAATATTAGGCTAATGGTACCAATAATTATATCCATGCCAATTTCATTTATTATTTTGTCTGCTTTGGTGACTGCTACTTAATTGTATCAGTTTCAACTTATTTCACAGCAAATTGGGATCTTTGGGGAAAAGTGGAGGGGTATCAATATTTTTGGCAATATCTGTTGGATGTTTGAGTGGAGGACAGTCTAGAAGCTTTAAAATAGCCTCCCACAACCATTATTTCGGAATCTGGGAAGCTGCACACTTGCCCCCAGTTGGGGAAATCTACTCCTATTTAATTCAGAGAGATATACCCCGCATATTTCAAGTCACATTGGTCGCAGTCAAAGAAAAGCTGTGAGGATGGGTTTTCCTGGTGAATGAGTTGTAAAATCTACAATGCACCTAAATACAGTGTATTAACCCCCAAATAAATGTCTAGGATTGCACTGCAAGAATTTTAATTTAGTTTTCTTGGGTTCCTCTGGTTTAAGACAGTGCTTTTTACTTTGTCACTGATAGCAAAGGGAGCAAATCTTTACAGAGATGATTCATAAGTATACAATTCCCAAGAGGTGTGCTTGTTTTCTAAATCTTAAAAGTGACTCCAGGAATATCTAATCAGGGATGGAACCAAGATGAGTAAATAAATCCCTCCTCAAACTGCAGTTTAATATGAGTGCAGGAAGGAAGCCCTGCCACTAAATTGGGGTAATTTGATAGTCGAAGAATTTAGGGACAGAATACCTTAGAAGAGGAGTGTCAAACTGCTGGCCCACAGGCCAGACGCATCACGAGGAAACTGCGCCCACCCCAGTGCTGGCAATGGGGAAAAAGTTTTGATACATCACGCAACATCACGTGACGTCGTGAGTTTGACATGTCTGCCTTAGAACTTTAGCAGAATCTAAATCAAGTCACATGTTTTGTAATTAAGTCTTATCTATGAAGGAAAAGAGGCCGAGAACCTCCTGAAAAAAACACATATAATCACAGATTTTATCTTCATAAAACCATATGTGAGGTCTCTATTATTATTTTTAATGTTTGAGTAACTAATAAAAAGGTAATGTATTGCTTTGTTATCTATTTTTTAAAAAAGGAATTATGTTTTTTCAAAACAATCCCAATTGATAGACTTTACTTTTGCTTGTGTTGTTGCATATATTGTTTTGCCAGGACACTATCCAATACTTCTGAATATGAATTACTGAGAGAAGTCTCATGATTGCCTCTGTTAGTAATAGTGTAATAAATAAGTTTTTATTTATTCCTGAGTGGAAAATACAGTTCTCTCTTTAGGTACAAAGGTACACTACATTGATCCTCTACAGTATTTGAGACCAAAAGGACAAAAACCACCATTTGTGATAATCTGCACCATCTCCAGCATAATATAATGCACTCTTAATATAAGTAAATGTGAGTATAAGAAGCAATTCTGTAGTCATTTCCTATTTTGGATATTGGAAACCTAAATATATAAATAATATTTCTATATCTATTTTAAACTTATTATCTCACAAATATTTTTTACAGATTTATACATCTTGAAGAAATCTGATTTAATGTTAACTTCTCTATCTTTTTATAAACAGTAAGAGGGCCATTTATACCATTAGAATGATGGAGTTTGTTAATAAAATTGACATTAATTTTTTTTGGCAACACAATTGAAACAAATTTGGAAAAGTATTCCATTCTCTGTTAGTAAGGCCTAACAAGTGAGCCCAATGAGTATAATACCTCAGTTCTGCTACATCTTGAAAATACAAAGCATCGCTTTGTTGGAGAATAGGGGAGGGGCTGAACTGTTGAATTCAGAATTGTGAAATTGTAATGGTATCCAAATCTCCAGCAGATTGCCACTATCAAGAAGGACCTCCTCTCAGTCATTACCTATCAAGCCTGACAAGGATGATAACTTAGTTAAGAGATTTCTGGAAGAAACGGTTATCAGAGTATGTTATCCTTGACTCAAGCCCTAAACTGTAAGGGTTTGAAAGGTACTGTATAGTATCTGGGTTGCAAGAACCAGAACACCATTAGATGCCAGCAAAGAAATACCCCTCTCTCTCACACACACACACATACCAAAGTCTCTCATCTAGAAGTTGTATTCTCAAAGCTGAGGTACAGCAGCCCTAAGAAAAATGAACTATAAGTGTAAAACTCAAATAAACTCTTTGTATGAGCCAGTAAGCTGAACACCACTGTCTCTTTAAAATAGACCTCCCAGAACAAATAGAATAACACTGAAATCCAACAGCCAAAATAGCCTTCACAGGGGTATTTTATGTTGATACAAATCTATTGGCTGCTATTAAAATTGTTCAGGTAGATAGCCCCAAGATACCTCACTAAAAAAAAAAAGACATTCCTATTATGAAGGCAAAAAGGAAAGGTTTTTAAAAGGCACTTGCTTTTGCAGTCAGCTTTTCTGGGTTCTAATTTAGAGCTAATTTTATCAATAAAGTTGTGGAAAAAAGAGGGGCCAGAAAGCTATTCAGTGGAACTGTTATCAGTGGAAAAGGTGATAGTCTAAGCTTTTGGGTTCCTTTTAATGTGATGTTCTTGAATGAGGGGTCCTTTTTGCTCTCTGAGCTTTCCTGCAGACGTTTCATTACTCAAACTAGGTAACATCATCAGTGCTAGTGCCTAGTCTGCAAGAAACTCAGAGAGCATCAAGGAGCCCTCATGTCAACCCTGAGCTACAAATATTCTCCTTTACTAATATTCTTGAATGCATCAGATTCAACAAGATCTTGCGCATAAAAAT
Source organism: Crotalus tigris (assembly GCF_016545835.1). NCBI lineage: Eukaryota > Metazoa > Chordata > Lepidosauria > Squamata > Viperidae > Crotalus > Crotalus tigris. The sequence continues at coordinate 25,425 of NW_024100565.1, forward strand.
ACATAGAAACACCTTTCCATGGGCCATTCCCTGGATCTTACTGTACATCATGTGGTTCATCAGCGTATTTATGCTGTCTACAAAGTATGAAAAGGAAGAGGATGTACTGTATAATATCTCCAATTTATATAATGTGAACTGATGCATGCCTGAAACACAGCACTCAGTATTCGAGCAGCAAATTTTAAAACAGCAAAATCAATTATTTTCCCAGGAGCAGAAGGGAGACCTCTTTCTATGCACACATTCCAAAATATGAATTAGGTTTATTTATATTTCACAATTCTTAACTGCCCATCTCCCTTAGAGAGTAGCCCTGGGCAGTGTAGAATTTAATCAATAAAATTAAGCATTGAAAGCAGAATAATTTAAGATTCAAATTTTTTAAAAAAGCTATGTAAAACAATATTATAAAATTACAAAAGATGTAGAGTTCCAAGGTAAGGAGGTTAGCAGGTTAATCTATTTAGCACAAGGAGAGCAACCTGTCCTCTTATAGATGGTGAATTTAGACTCCTATTATTCCTAAGCAACATAGGATAAACAAAAAGGAATTCATTTAAGATCGTAATGAATTGCATCAGCAGCCCACATAGTATATTGCTGGTTTCTCCATTAAGAGAAGGCCATTCTTTGCAAAGCTTATCTATTCTCATGAATTCATTTAGAAGTACAAGCAATTATTTCTAGGCTTACGTTTTAACCTGAAAGCCTGTTAGTTTTCAAACAGAACATTTTCAAATTCAGTTCTATTTTTAGAAGAAAGAGAATTATTAATATTGGACATAATTAAGTCTGAGTCTCAAGCTTTTTTTGCCTACAGAAAACATACTCTCAAATCACTGAATAATTAAAATTTATGGCATTTTACAATTTAATCGTGCCTTCTTTATATTCTTTGTTTTGTCAAGTGGTTGTTAACAATTCATTCCCTAGCTAAAGTAATCTGATCAATTCTTAGATTTTAGAAATACGCTCAGGCCCAGCATCATTTCGGTACATTCTGTTTTAAAATAAATCGAAACACATCATCTGAGAGTCCAGGGATTGCTTTTCCTTTCTCTGAATTAGCAACGGCACTGTCGGGAGTCAAAAGGCAGAAGTGGTTGCTGGGAGGCTGAGGAAAGACTTTATTCTCCTCTCTGTTCAAAACCATTTGAGCAATTTGGAGATTCTTCACTGTAAATTTCATTCCCTCTTTGCCTGCAAGATCTGCAGCCTTAAGGGACAGACACTGTGAAGTTGATTCATATATTGGACTCCTCCCACATGGCTTCTTCTGGCACAAAGTACTGTAGAATGTGTCCAGAGATTTTCTAAGGGTGGATTCTCTTTCTCTCCTTTGCTCAGGAACCTCAGTTTCGCTCCGTTGAAGCTGTTCCGTGTTCTCGCAGCTGGTGGGCTCCCTCCTCTCGTAGAGACAAGGCCACAAAGTGATGTTGGCTTTGGCAGCTGGCCCTGGGAAAAATTGACTGATGGACTCTGTTGGGAAATAAGAAAAATCAAATTTAAAAAAGCCAATCGGGGAATCCAATCCAATGATCAGCATGTTATGCTTGTGCATGGCCCATATTCTAACCCACGATCAGACTGATAATGACAATTTTTGAAGCAGAACTCCAGTTTAAAATTCCCTTTGGACCAAGTGAGAACAAGCTATCCACTCAGCGGGCAAGAGAGCATTCATAGGCTTCATTTGTAAAGTTTAGACATCTCTGAGCTTACTAGTGCAATGAAGATGGACAGAAAGAATTTCCTAAATTGGCCAGTTCGAAGGCCTGTGGGTCAACAAGAAACTGCATGTCCCATGTGTCCTGGTAGAAAAACTGCTGCTTCACAGACCCAGAAAACAGTCCACATGAAGGTACCCAACCAGTCTATTTAGAGAGAAGGAGAAGCACACAGATGACAACAGGTGTCATATAATTCCTGAGGGTCAGTGTGTTGCCTGAGGAATGGTGTTATCTCCAGCTTCACCCTCCGTTACAGGTATTTATGAAATCGCATAAGACAAACATAAAACTCTCTGTACTGAAAAGTAAAATATCACCTAGTGCAGGGGTAGGCAACCTTGGCTCTTTTATGACTCGTGGACTTCAACTCCCAGCATTCCTGAGCCAGCCATGCTGAGGGGAAAGGAAGCCATGCTGGCTCAGGAATGCTGGGAGTTGAAGTCCATAAAAGAGCCAAGGTTGCCTACCCCTGGGCTAGTGCGTTACATTTGTCTTGTAGGCAACACGAGAGACCAAATACCCACTCAGCCTATAACTGAGAGCCAGTTTGGTCTAGTGGTTAAGGCACCAGGCTAGAAAGTGGAAGATTGTGAGTTCAAATCCTACATTAGCCATGAAAGCCAGTTGAGAGACCTTGGCCCATTCACTTTGTCTCTCAGCCCAACCTCCCCCCCCCCAAGGATTGTTGGTGTGAGGAAAATAGGAAGAGGAAGGTGTGTTGGACATGTTCGCCACCTTGAGTCATTAATAAAAAGAAAGGCATGATATAAATAAATAAATAAAAATTTCATATGAGATTCGAGTCTATGAACAATGTTTATTATGCCACTCCTTCTAGGGTCTCAACAATGTTTAGAGAGACTCTTTCTCTGTGAGGGTCTTGCACATCTGGTTTAAATTCTTTTCTGTTATCAAACAAATCATCCACCGCAAAATGAAATTTTACTCTGGATTTGCTAGGAGTCCTTTTAATACTTAAACGCTGTAGCTGAAAAGATGTGAGCTTCCCTGGGGAAATAAAAGGTTTAGAAATAGTCTTTTTTCTCTTTCTCATAATGCAGATGATTCACTTAATAAAACTCAATAACAATGTGATGTAGGAGCACTGCCAGGAGTTAGAACTTTTTATGTTTTATAAAATTGTACAGTTCGTAAAGAAAAGAACCATTGGTGAGCTATTTGATTGCATACATAATGACCATGTTCAGGTCGACTGCACTATTAGTAAACTAGCACCTCCACTGAACCAATTATGCCAGATTATATGCAACAATAACATTCAAATTATATATTACATTTAGCCATGTCTAATTTTCTCCACCAATAAATGAACTGCCTAAAGAAAACTGAAATGTTCCATTATGCACCAGAAAGGGAAAACTGTTATTTAACAATCACCCTATGACTTTGTTATCTTTCTCAAAATTGCACATATCTGTACAATGCTATTTCTCTTACAGAAAGGGAATATGGATGCCAGTATAGAGAACAGCCATCGTAGCACCAATCCAGTTAAGTAGCTCACTGCCAACATACCCTCTTGCTGCTTTGTCTGCCAATTACTTTCCTGCTGCTTAATTAACCTAAGTTTTAAAGTGATTTACATGTCTGGAGCCTCCCTCTTCTCCTATCAAAAAAACACATCTGTTACAGACATGGCTCTAACATTTCTTCTTCCTCTTCCTCCCTCTTCCTCCCTCCTCCTCCTCCTCCTCCTCCTCCTCCTCCTCCTCCTCCTCCTCCTCCTCCTCCTCCTCCTCCTCCTCCTCTTCTTCTTCTTCTTCTTCTTCTTCTTCTTCTTCTTCTTCTCCTTCTCCTCCTCCTCCTCTTCTCCTTTCTCCTTCTGGATTTTAATCATCTTGCCTGATGAAGACATTTTTGTTTTGCATCGTTACATCTTCAATTCAGCTAATAAATAACTTCTATTGATTTCCTCCCCCCCTCCTTACAGGAGTTTTTCAGGGAGCAGTGAGACAGACAGTTTTAAGATTCCACACTATGAAAGATTAACCCATCTCCCCTTCCCCATCTTTGTTCTGTAGATAATACAATGTAGGCCAATATAATCCAAAGAACAAGGGAGATGGGATGGGATAGGCACTCAGCATTTTACAGACCTATTAACTAAAGAAAAAAATTGAAACAAAATAGGAAAAGTATGCACAATGGGTATAATAACATCAGCAAAATAAACCCTGCATCAAAATATTGTTGTTTCTCAAACTTAATAACTCTAAGATGGGTGGACTTCAAGTACCAGAATTATTTAACCAGCCATGAAGTCCAACCATCTTACAGTGCCAAGCTTGAGAAACAGTTGTCTGTATGCTATGTACTGAAAAATGTACCAGAGCACATAGTGTGCACATAGCTAAAACTTTAGAAGGGCCTATTAAGCTGGTCAGAGGTGAACAAGTAAAGATAACAGAAAGCTTTTTTGTTGCGTTTTATAATCTTTGGTGGTACAGATACATAATTCATAAGTATGAAACAAAGGGCAAAGGACCTCAGATTCACATATATACTGGAAGCTCAAGAGAAAAGAGTACTGATTTTGGAAAACAAGAACTGGCAAGGACATGGCAAATCTATTCTTCTCAAATTGTCTTATGTATGTCTACCCAAATGTTGGCTGGAGTAGGATTGGGAGTGATGCACAAAACAGAAGAGGAATTTTATGCAACTTTTAAGGATTTGGAACAACGACAGGTCCTACTTAATGACCACAATTGAGCCCCAAAATTTCTGTTGCTAAACGAGATATTTGTTAAGTAATTTTGCCCCCTTTTACAACTTTTCTTGCCACAGTTATTAATTGAACCACTACAATTCTTAAGTTAGTAACATGGTTATTAAGTGACTCTGGCTTCACCATTGGCATTTCCTTGTCAGAAGATTGCAAAAGGTGATCACATGACTCCCAGGACACTGAAACTATCATAAATATCAGTCAGTTGCTCAGTATCTGAATTTTGATCATATGCTCATGGGGATGGTGCAACAATCATGTGAAAAACAGTCACAAGTCACTTCTTTCAGTGCTGTTGTAACTTTGAACAGTCATTACATGTACTGTTTCAAGTTGAGAAGTACCTGTATGTGACAGTCTACATTCAGTCATGGCTTTCTGTTTGCTGTTCAATGTCCATGCAGATGCCCAAACAAATGCTATGGGCTAGTTTTTATTTATTTATTAAATTTCTATGCCGCCCATCTCACTGATACAGTGAATTACTGCTAAGGAAAATTTTAGAATTGTTTCTCACAAGAAGCATTCGCATTGAAGACAGATGAGGTGGCTGGAAATGCTGGGTTGGCAATAATGATGGAGTCCTATATATTGGAGGAATGAGAGAAGGAGAACTAGCGGAAAGAAAATTCCCCAGTAATTAAGATGGACCTAGACCAGTAATGGCCCAAACTGCAACCCCAAACCCACTTATTTATTGCTGGGTGCCAGGTGGGCATGGCCCACTGGATGGGCGTGGCTGTGGTGGTCATGTCAGACTGGGTGGGTGTGGCCAAGGTAGGTGTGGTCACCTTGATGTAGCTCGTAGGGAGGGATGCCTATGAGGGCTGGGCAGGGTTGGGGGAGATCCAGGGCGTCTCTGGCAGATGGGGCGGTGGGCAAGAGGCTCATCCTGCGGGGTGGGGTGAGACAAGGCGAGGCAGGGCAGGGGTGCCATTGTTGCAGGGCAAGGTGAGGCAGGGGCCGGGGTGGCTGCTGCCTGACACTATCGGTCCTTGCACACAGAGGCCAGCGAGCACATGGGGGGCAATAGTATCCGTCAGCAGCCACAGCCTGCCAGCCCCTCAACCGGCACACTCTGGGGCTCTGTAGTCCGCCACCAGCAGTTCAGAGAAACCGCCTCTGAGCTGGACGGCCAGCTGACAGCTGAGGAGGCAATGCAGTGTTGTGCCTGGGAAAAGGAGAGTATGCGAGGCCAAGAGGGATGGGATGGGGGTGTGCTGGGATGCATCCGGCCATGTGGGACCTCAGCGAGTTAGTGGGTGGTTGGCTGAAGAGGGATGGTTGCCATTTCTGGCGCATGGCATGCGTGCCCACAGAGAGGGCTCTGAGTGCCACCTCTGGCACGCGTGCCATAGGTTCACCACCACTGACCTAGACAGTTCTGGCTGTTGAAAAAATTGTGATTTTAATGATAAACCTGAATTGGATCTGGCAGTATTTACACTGCTTAAAGCATGTTTGTTCCTAGGCAAATCTTGAAACATTACTGAGAAGAGCTCTTGGGCAAAAATAAATAGCGTACTTGATTTTAGGATTGGTTGTTTGAATAAAAGGACAGAAAGTCCTGAAGTGGCAGTTTGCACTGTCTATCAAATTCTGAGAATCGCAGAAAATCCTTATGATAGATACTGTACCTTTCCTCACTTGTCAGATTTCAAAACCAGATCAGGCTGGTTTTGAAAAAGTTTTCCAATCATCTCCTCTGCTTGACATTTGGTAGTATTTTAAGTCTGAGCCAGGTCACATTTTCTTTTAACAAAAATAAAGAAAACTGTAGGAAATTCCTATTACCACAGAGAAGGGCACACATTTTGTGGCTTATTTTGATTTTTCATACAGGTCGGCAACAAATAAAAAGTAGAAGTAGGAAAATGACTCCAGTCTCATTTTAAACATATCAGCAAGAGCAATTTATAGAAGCAATTAGAAAAAAATACTGTTTATTATTGACCTTGACCCTAAGATACGACTGTTGAGTATTTTTCCAGACGGTAAAGATTGCTTTTCAGATGTTTACAATCCATCTCCCAGGTCTATTAAGTAGTTGCAAGTATCAGACATTGCTAAATAGTCATCCGCTCTTTAACATCCGCCCTCAAGTCAGTTTTTTAGCTATATTAGAAGAAGCTTCCATACCATAAACGTCCACCAGACCTTGTTTTTGCTGCCTTCAGAGCCTCTTCTAAATATGGATGTCTGAAAATTGGAAATGGTGTTGAGTTTTTTTGAAATAGGAAACACACTAAAAAACTAGTGTACGGCCTGAAGCCAGGTGCATTTAGCTTTAAAACAGAAGAAACGCTACCCTCAGTCCTAAGAAAATAAAAACACCAGATCTTCCATTGGCACTTTCACCTCTCCCACTGTGGCACTTCGGTTCTCCCACGTTAAGACAGACCCTCAGCACATCCTGTGGCTCCATTATTAAAAAATGTGTTCCAAATCCTCCAAGCTTTCCATTTCAAGTGTATAGAGCAGGGGTAGGCAACCTTGGCTCTTTTATGACTTGTGGACTTCAACTCCCAGAATTCCTGAGCCAGCCATGCTGAGGGGAAAGGAAGAGGTTTCCAAGCTGAGCCATGCTGGCTCAGGAATGCTGGGAGTTGAAGTCCATGAGTCATAAAAGAGCCAAGGTTGCCTACCCCTGGTATAGAGGAGAGTTAAAAGTGACAGTATAGTAGTTTTAATTCAAAGCAAAATGAAGTATCACTTGTCTATGGAGATTCTCAGTCATCTAGGTCATAGTTATTATCCCAAAGATGCTTTTTCAAGAGGCAACTGGACTATCTTGTTTTTCTTTGGCGTTTCCCTTCTCATCCACGTAGAAGCTTCTTAGATGAGAAGCAAAACGTCTTCAAAGAAAAACAAGAAAGTCCAGTTGCCTCGTGAAAAAGCACCTTTGGGATCACCACGCCACTTGTTCTTTCTAATGAACTGAGGGTTTTTGTAAAGGCACCATTCATAATTGGGATGAGAAAGCAAATCTCAATCTGAAGTAGATAAAAGGAATTTTTCTTTGAAATCCTCATAAAAATTATATCCTAAAATAGCGTTTCCCAACCTTTCTGGCTTTGCAGACCGGCAAGGGGGGGGGGAGAGGAGAGAGGTGGTTCTGTGTGAGTGGCGGGTGTGTATGTGCACAGCTCCATTTGCACAAGCGGCAGGCACATGCGTCAGCCACTCACACAAATGGAGCTGCACATGCATGCCCGCACTCACACACCACTTCTGCAGCCCAGTTCCAAATGGGCCACGGCCTGGTACTGGGCCATGGGCTTGGGTTTGTGGACCCTTATCTTTAAAAAACCCTAAAATGAGCCTTTTCTAAAGGCACGCAAGGGGAGGATAATTCACCATCCATTTTTCATTGATCAACACCAAACTATCTTCGTGCCTCAAGATGGAAGTGCAAATTCCCATTTTCTCTCTTCCATGGTTACTGGATTATCTTTTTTTAAAAAAAATTAGACATGACTTCTAATTACATTTTGTAATTAGGCTGCTAGAATGAAAACTGGGGAAGTAGGAAGAGCCCAGAAGAGAAATCAAAACAACTTTATTAATTTATCACATTTTTAAACATCCCATCTCCTTCACAGAGGAAGGTCTGAGCATACTTTCAGAGGTTCCCTGTTTCTTAATCCTTAGGTATTCCACCACCACCATCCTAAACCACCATTTTCTATTTGATTCTGGATGTGAAACCTTGGGAGTCTCTTAAAAAACAAAGCTGAACCAAAACACTTAGTTTGGGTCTGCTTGATCATATATCAAGATTGCTTCATCAGAAAAGCCAGCTACAAAATGGCCGGCTCTTTCTTTTGCAGCTGGCTCTGGATACTGAATGCCACCATTTACCCACCAGATCTTTACATTGACAGGTTCAGCAACATGCAAAAAAGACTCTGAAGTTTTCCTTTCTGGTAAAAGTTTCAAGCCTATTGCAACAAAAAAGAAACTCTTTGCCCTTCTTGACTTCTGGAGAAAATGTTCAGTTTTGCATATAGTCCTGGAATTGTGTTGCTTAGCATATCAAAATCAACCAACATTAACTTGGTGCTCCCAGGTAGCTGGAGAAGAAAGCTTGAGTTTTATGGCTAAAGAATGTTTTTTTTTTAAGTCTCCAGTTATCAATTAGGAACTGGTAACTTTAATATTACTGTGAGACTGAGTCATGGGGGAAGAAAACAAGAAAATAAAAAGGTTCTGCAATGCATAGCATTTTTAAAAAGTTTAAAACAATGCTTAGATTAAGTTTTTAAAGAGCCAATATAACATACTGCAGTGATGGCCTGAGAATTAATTAGTGATCCAAATGGGATGCAAGCACACTGGTCAACTACAACAGAAGATGTTTTGTCTCCACTATCTTCATCTCAATTTCAGCTTTCAACTTTACTCTTTGCTGTTACAATTCAGAGTGATATGGAGGCAATTTGCGTTTTCAAATAGCATCCAGTTAGGAAATGGCATGACATTTGGAAAAGAAGTTGCATTTGATCACCTCCATTTCTTGAGACAACAGGAGAAAGCAGGGATCTTTTTGAAATCTTTTTCATGTGTCTGTGAGAAAGCTGTCTATAAGGTTCTACTCCTTCAATCAGAATCAGAATAGAGCTGGGAGGGACCTTGAAGGTCTTCTAGTCCAACCCCCTACTCAAGCAGGAGACCCTGTACAATTTGAGACAAGTGGCTGTCCAGTCTCTTCTTAAAAACGTCCAGTGAGGAGCACCCATAACTTCTAAAGGCAAGCCATTCCACTGGTTAATTGTTCTGTCAGGAAATTTCTTCTTAGTTCTAGGCTGCTTCTCTCCTTGATTAGTTTCCATCCTTTGCCTCTTGTCTTGCCTTCTGGTGCTTTGGAAAATAAGTTGACCCCCCTTTTCTTTGTAGCAGCCCCTCAAATACTAGAATATGGCTATCATGTCACTCCTAGTCCTTTTCTCTAACTAGCCATACCCACTTCCTGCAACCCTTCTTCACATACAGTAGATAGTTATATATAGATATTATATATACTGCACATAAATATATCAATATTTATTTCTAGCTATATATTTTATATAGATATTCCGATATAGATACTCAGATACAACCTTTTTCTATCTGCTCTTATGCTAAGGACATCCATGTGCTAATCATCCACTTTATCAACTTTATTTTGTAGAGGTAGTCACGTAACTCCATTGAAGAAAAAACAGCAGAGCTTTAGAGAACCCTTGAGTCTTCCTCCACCCAGTTCCCACCAGATGCAATAGGGAGAAAAACGCCATACTTCCCAGCCTGCATGCCCTCTCCCAAAAGAGCAACAGGTTGGAGAGAGCTGTCTTGAAGGCTAGCCAATTTGCAGAATGACATAACCTTTCGTGAAAAAAAAGCCATATCATCATGAAAGCTTATGACTCCAGCAACAACTGTTAAGAATTTTAAGGTGCTACAAATTGCTTTCATTTTTCCTAACAGCAAGTGATTCTTGAGGTTTCAGAGGAGCTACTTCTTCTGCCCTTTTCTCTGGTTTGCAAAAACTCTTAAGAATTGTGGCTGCCTTTTGAAGAACAATCTTGTAGCTGTTTCTCTAACACTGATGATGTTACCTAGTTAGGGTAATAAAACGTCTGCAAGAAAACAAGCAAGCTCAGAGAGCACCAAGGACTCCTGAGTTGCTTTTCAAGCCAAATCTTGTACAATTTATTGGAATGTGACAAGTAGGCCAGCATTTCATATAAACTTGAAAGCCTGTTCAAAGGAAGCCCTATGGCCTAGCCAGGGCTATTAAATACAAACAGCCTGGGAGCTGAGTCAACTTACAATGTGGCTACTAAAAGGACATCATAGCACGAACCTCCTCATGCTTTGAACTTTTTCCTATTAATTGCAGGCTTTCATCTCTTGCATTTGCATTTTGCCACTCTTTAGGAAATCTGAACCATAATAAAATAGAGCCTATATCTTTGGAGGTGGAGGCTATGTTTATGGGCACAACTCTGTAAACTTCAAGATGAAGAAGTACATAATAAGAACATAAAAGAAGAATGAGATTAATCATAGCATAGACCTCGTTGATCCAGCATCCTTGCCTCTGAAAAGGCTACAGCATGACACAATTGTATAACTTCTGCTGTTCATGTTTCCCCAGCAACAGATATTCAGAAGCATAAAGCTTCTCACATTATGGCAAATATCATATAGCCAAGATGACTAATAGTCATAGATCAACATATAAAGGCTGAAAGAAAAGATAAAATTGAATCTATCTCTTCCCCAACCCTCAGCCAGATTTTCCTGATACATGGTACAGTAAGAAAAAGATGCATCACACACTTTTTAAAAGCTTGCCCCATAATGATTTAAAAAAAAAAACAATTTTACCTTGGAAAAAAATGGAGTGGGGTGATCAGTACAACCTTTATAAATTATCTGGAATAAAGAGTATTCAGTGAGGTGGCCAAATAATTCAGGTATTGTAAGGAGTTCCAAAATTATATTTCTAAATTAAATGAATGGGCAGCCCCTTTCCCAAAATATCATGCCAAATGTAAACCATGGAGGTCAGAGAGCTCTTTGAAAACAGCTGACAATATGACAATCAAGGATCAGAAATATATAGTAAAAAGTTAAAACATGCAAATTAAGGTAAAGCATTGTGTCTGGGTAGCTGAGCACTGTCATCCTAAATTAGTTTTCCTCAAACAAATGTTCTCCATATAACTTCCATAATTTGAGGCACTTTGGCTCATGCTAGTTAGGTTTGTGGACTTTGTAAACTAAATTTGTTTGAAGGGCAATGGTTCATGGAGAAAAACAGACTAACAGACTAACTACTATTTAGAGTAATTCAGTATTCAATTGTGTAGCGGCCATCTAGATAGAGCAGTGGTGGCGAACCTATGGCACGCGTGCCAGAGGAGGCACTCAGAGCCCTCTCTGTGGGCATGTGTGCCGTCACCCCAGTACCGACTCCCCCGCAGCCCCCTCTTCACCAACATCTCCCCTGGAGGAGAGTCGCCCTGGGTACGAACCACGCAGAGCAGTACAGCCAAGCACATGGCAGCCAGGTAGCGGGGACAAGACTCTGCCCTCATGCCCCGTCACACACAGATGATGGCTCTAATGCTGGGAAAAGTGAAGGAAAGAGAAGAGGAGAACAACAAACACAAAGGTGGACAGACTCAGTTACAGTGGAGATGGGGATGCCATTGGAAGAGCTGAAGATCAGGGAGAGATCACGTATGTGATCACTAAGAGTTGACAAAGATCTGATGGTATATAATCAATCGATCAATCAATCAATCATCCTGGTTAACAGTCAACAAAAGCACTGGGAATAATTATGACCTTGGCATGCAAATCTATTTTATATCTAGGAACTTTTAATCTCTCTTCAAAAAGTGCCCTAAAAACCCTCTCTCCACCTTTTAATTAACATTTAATGTTGAATTTTAATCATCCTTGCCTCTTTTTAAGTTTTATACACTGTTTTCATGTTTTAATATTTTATTTGCACATTACCCAGATTCATCTGTGAGGGAGATGAGCTGTTTCAAATTTTGATAAATAAATGATTGAATAAAATAAGAAGAGTCACCACTGGCAGCTTGTAAAATATAAACACAAATTAAAAGCAATTAGGAAAAAACATAATATGTTGTGCTCCTTACAGTAGTTTGTAACCCAGAAAGCAGGATTTTCACGGACAAAAAATAGCTTGATTTATTGTAAGGGCAAAAACTTACATTACAGGATCTGGGGAACTAGATATATGTACCTGTACTCTCGTCTTTTTTTAATCAGTGAGAATATTAAAGCAAGACTTCCTCCTCTTTGATCTTATTTCTAGTGAAGGGGGCTCTAATAATTTATTTAATACCGGAAAAATATTCACCTTTCATTCTGTAACATTTTGCAAAAATCCATTTTCCTTTCCATCACAGAAGGAAAGGAAAGGAAAGGAAAGGAAAGGGAAAAGGGAAAGGGAAAGGAAGGAAAGAGGAAGGAAGGAAGGAAGGAAGGAAGGAAGGAAGGAAGGAAGGAAGGAAGGAAGGAAGGAAGGAAGGAAGGAAGGAAGGAAGGAAAGCTTCAATGCCTCAGACAATTGATAATTCATATGAAAATTCAATTTTGAGTATCTGAAGGTTTGAATATTGTAACTGAAATACTATATTTGGAAACCACTTGGCTCCATACTAAAGTGCCTTGCTACTGACTTCAAGAAGGGTTCCTGAAAGAGTCGTCTGGGTTGATGAATCGGGCAATTACCAAGAAAGCAAGCCTGTATCTCTGAAAGTAAAATTATTTCAACTTAATCTCAAAGGCATCAATTACTAATGAAGCAATTCATTTACATAATAGCATTCAACACAGCATATTACAACTTATCTTTTCATAGGGCTATAAACAAAGTCCCTGGAACTTGCTACAAGGTTAGAAACAGATGTTTCCAAAAATACAGAAAGAATTTTTCCATAAGAATATACCTAGAACCTTGCTTTGCTAATACATCTGGCAAACTAATGAACACTATTATTGTACATTAAAAAAAAAAATCAAGCCTCAACTTTCATGAAAAGTGCAAAGATCCATTGAAAGGTCTGTGCCTTCATTGAAGTCTGCTGTTGAAAGCCATCACTAGATCTAAATATGGGTCTTCCAACAATCATCATATACCAATATGCATGGAGCCATACATGTTGGAGATCTTATTTTGGAGATCAGCTAAAGACAGCAGAACCCACATGCTCGCTTGAAAGCAGGTTTGTGTGTCTGAAAACCTGAGCTGTAGATGGAAATAAACTCCTAAAGTCTGCCCTGCTTTTTTCCCTTCAGTGTACCCACTGACTCCCAGTCCTGCTCCAAAGAGCAAATCAACAGAAAGCAGTATGGGTCTCCTTGAAACAAGAAGAAATGAAAGAACATTTCTACAATCTGGCTAATTTTAGTAACACAAGGCCAACTTTCTAATGAAACTGTGATGCAGTGGCCTATGAGACAATAAAGCTTAGCACCACTGATTCACGGTTTGCATAAAGTTATCCCTTGCCAAGATCCTGATTATAATGATAAAGGAAGGAAGGCTTTTACAGATGCCACATAGGCAATACAGTATCTGGCACAACAAAAGAAGCCTCACTGAATAGGCTACCTAGATCACAATTATGAGCCCAGCCTGATGTCTCCAAAATACTTAAAAGCAAATTATTGTTCGTTCTCAGTTAAAAAGATTTATTTCATCAGAAACAGGAGGCCCTACTTGGCAACTGGAACAAGTGCTTGCAGGTCTAGCCCCCTCCATGAATCACCTAGTCCCTTTTTAAAGCCAGCATACATCTTCATATCTTGTGGCATAAATGTTAATTGTACTTTGATGCCTCTTACATTAGCATTTAAAATCTGAAACATTCAAAACAGATCTGGAGAGGTTCACTAGCAGTTGTCACAGCAGTCCCTTGTTGTGACTCAGCTAGAAACGCCCTCTCCACAGCTTTTCCCAGTTGTTTGCAACTCCTGCTGAGTTAGGGGCTTTTCTTTTTTTAAAAAAAAACTTTTCAAATATGCTTTTAATTGTATTCATTGTGGACTTTAATGTCAAAAATGGCTTTAGTTTTATTTTTCTGGAAGCTTCTGAGAAACCTGAGTAGCTAGTAATATATAAAGCCAAACAAATGAATAAGTATCAAGAGATAGAAAAGCTCACGAAGTCTGTATCTTGGTGGAGATCTATGCAGGGATTCCATCCAGGCCATACAGACAGGGAACCAGGATTGTGTTCTGCTACCTCCACACAAATTCTGGATGAAAACCTAAAGCATGATGCGCTTGCTCTTTTTTAAAAAACAAAACTATGCAGCCTCTATCAAAGTGAAAAATAAAACTGAACAAGGAAAAAAACCAGCTTCCCTCTCTAACCCACCCAAAAGACCAAACTACTATGTTTTCTAGCATAAATAGCCCAGAGCTTGAAAGAAGATAATTGAAAAAAAATCACATTATAGAGGCAGGTGAATCTGATTAGTAAGACCAAGAAACCCAACAAAACACTCCAGGCTACGATAAACATCAAGGCATATTAGATTATCTTTTTCAAATCAGGTCATTTGTAACTTTTTTAAAAAAGAAGACATACAAATATGGGGAGCTATTTATTGTTTTTTGTCTGGATGCAAAGCAAGGCTGCTATCAGTTTCTGCTTGAGCAGGTAATTAGTTTCCAGCACATGGTCCTGTAGGTGAGGAGCATTGTGACATAGCCTGAAATTTAATCTGTCTGCACTTTATTAAAAACTGCACAATGGTTTGGTTATTAAAAATTCTAGATCCTGAGACAAGCTAGGCTCGGGCAGAACGCTAAAGGTAATTAACTTGCCACATATGTCTTTTCAATTTATAAAAGAAGGTGCTGGGCGTTGCATTCTATACAGTTGTACCTCACTAGTTTTTTCTGAATGTTTATATACTTTTTTCTTAATAAAATCTCTCCATCCAAAACAGTTTCATTTCCGTTTGTTCAACAGTTTGCACACAGAGCAATAAGTAATATCGATGAGGAGATTATGGTTCCAAAATGAAAGAAATCCAATAAAAGAGGTCATCAGCATGGGGAGAAACTGCCCAAAGTCTGTGAGAACTATTTTGTCTTTGAGTATAATTAAAGGGTCCCATTTCTCATAGGATGCATCCTTGATTCTTTAAAACACTTATATCCTGCCAGACACAGCAGGATTAGAATCAGGAACCTGGGGCAGAGAGGAACAAAAGGGTGAATAAACAGGACCAGTGCCTTTCTGTGATTAATGTTAAGGATCTCATGGGGAAACCTTAACTCAGAGTTTCATTAATCAGATGTTTAATATGGCAACTTCATCTCGCCACACTAACCTATGGTTACTACTAACCACACATAACAATATTTCAGTGACACAACACAAAAGTAAAAATAATAATTTTTACTATTATAACCCACAATCGTTATAATTAAAGACCTTTTAATAGTACAATGCAACGGAGCCTCCTAATAAAGTATTTGAAAAAATAATCCTAGCCAGTTGTACACATTGATCTCAACTACCATCCAGGCCAGTTAAAGAGAAGAATTATCGTTCCAGTTGCCTTCTGCTAAACAGATGCTTAGGTTTCGGTTCTATTCACAAGGATTACCTTTTGTGAATGAATGATAATTGCAGGATTGTTTTAATTTTGAAAAAAAGGGATAGTAAACTAAGATTTTTAGTGAATTATTTTCCTTAATGTGCAATAACTTTGAGCACAGCAATTTGGTTTCAGAGAAGTGAGAAACCGAAGACTTTCACTCTGACTCTCCCATTAATGTATAAAGAATTACTTCAATTTATTCAAATGTGTTTCAAGTTTTTTTTAACCATCTTTAGCACCACATTGCCTTGGCTTCCAGACCACCAGCAGGAAACGTTAGAGGTAGAGTAACAATTAAACATTTCCCAGGTGCTTTGGACAATAATTAAGAAAAACAATTTAAACTTTCTGAAGATGTTAGCATTTCTGTTCTGTTCCACCCCAATGTCCTGATTAAGGTAGAAATCTGCAGAACTGAAGTTTTGAATTACAATATCTTCTATATCTACTAAGTATTGGCCATCTGCTTTTCACTCACTAACACCAAATGTCTAGCCTTGGGATTGTGAAAACCCAACCATTATATTTATAACCATCAGAATGAGTATGTCAATGCAAAAACATCTAACAGAGTATGCAGGAGAAAATACACTTTGTATCTGGAGATCTTCATAGCTGGGGGAATGCCTGAGAAATGTCTCTGACAGCTCCTGCCCCCACAGGTCTTCTCTAGGCCTGCTGAATAGAGTTGGAAGGGACCTTGGAGGTCTTCTAATCCAACCCCACGTCCAAGGCAGGAGTCCTCAAGCTATCTCAAAAAAATGGTTGTCCAATCTTTTCTTGAAAACCTCCAGCTTCAGGAAGTAAGCTTAATAATTCTGTCAGAAAATTCATCCTTATTTTCAGATTTGATTTCCCTCTGATGCAGTTTCTATCCATTGTTTCTTGTCCTCCCCTTAAATGCTATTGAGAATAAATCAGTGTCCTCTTCTCTGTGGGAGTCCTATTGGAAGGCAGATATGTCTCTCCTCAGACTTCTCTTTGTTAAGCAAAGTTCTTTTAACTGTTCATAGGATTTAGCCTCTAGACCTCTTATCAACTTTGTTGGTCTTGCCTGCACTCTTTCAGCATTTTTTGTATTGTGGTAACCAGTATGGGATGCAGTATTCCAAATGTGGCCTCACCACTGCAGTATAAAGCAGTTCTATCACTTTCCTTGATCTTGATACTATCCCTCTGTTGATTCCTTATATATTCTGACCTGCATTCCTTTTCTGTCTCCCACAGGTACCACTTCTGAAGGTTAGATTTTTTTTCTTTTTGTGTAAAGACAGATGCAAAAAAAGGATTAAGCAGTTCTGCTTTCTCCTTGTTGCCCATCACCTGCTTGCCATCTTCCCGCTCTAGAGGACCAAGCTTTCCAAAATCATTTTTTTTGTTATTTTTGACATGTGTTACAAATCTTAGCTCTTTTTGAGCCAAGAGCTCTAATATTTAGACCAATCCCAACAGCCCCACTGTGTAAATGTTATGCCAGCATGCAGACGCTTTTTTTTTCCAAAATATTTCATAGACAGCATTGAGAGACCCAGAAGAGCAGAGTTAAACCTTTGGAAGATGCAGTTATAAACTGTTTGAAGAGGAAAAAACAATAAGCGTCTTATTTAAATTAGCTTGGTTCATATCACATCAAAGGAACCTGCAAATGAGATGTCACATGTGGCCTTGAGAAACACATGTACATAGACAAGTGAAATTGCTGAAGGCTAACCTAAAAGTCCATTCTGCATTTTTGTGGTAACAAATGGGATTTGTAATAAGCTTAGAACCAAGGGTAGGCAACCTTGACTCTTTTATGACTCGTGGACTTCAATTCCCAGAATTCCTGAGCCAGCCACGAGTCATGAAAGAGCTAAGGTTGCCTACCCCTGGCTTAGACTCTTCTTTTTGCTGATATAGAATAACATTCCTTTTTTTTGTATGCAGACAATATATGGCAGTGTCTCAAGAGAGCTAAGAATAGGCCCAATCCATTTCTTTCCTGCATTGTTTTATTGATATTCTTGCCTCCACAGTATAATGTTCTGAGAACTCCAAGAGGCCATTAACATGTTTCTAATTGTCCAAGATATATTTCAGGCTAAATAACAGATTTGAAGTCATGCAGCCTTCAGATTAAGCTAGCTCCTCTGTTAGATTTTCAATATGCTGAAAAACAGGTTGCCATACAAAGTGATAGCAGTTTCAGCAGTTCCACTGGCTTTGGTGCTTAATCTTATACAGGTAGTCCTCGCCTTACGACCACAATTGAGCCCCAAATTCCTATTGGTAAGTGAGACAGTTGTTAAGTACGTCTTGCCCCCATTTTACGACCTTTCTTGTAAGAATTGTTAAGTGAATCACTGCCATTGTTAAATTAGTAACACGGTTGTTAAGTGAAGGTGGCTTCCCCATTGACTTCCCTTGTCAGAAGGTCGCAAAAGGTGATCACATGACCCAGGACACTGCAATCATCATAAATATGAGCCAATTGCCAAGCATCTGGGTTTTTATCATGTGTCCATGGGGATGCTACAGTGGTCATAAGTGTGAAAAATGGTTATAAGTCACTTTTTTCAGTGCTGTTTTAACTATGGACAGTCACTAAATGAACTGTTGTAAGTCGAGAACTACCTGTAGGTGAAGGTTACCCTACAAATAAGCCAAGGCAGATGTTGCACTGTAGGAACTAACCAAAAAATAAATCTGAAGTTTTGAGATGAGGTGAGGAGCGGGATCCAATTCTAAGAACCATACCTCCATCATCAAGAATATCAATCCTTTTAGAATTGGTGACATTCTCATTCTTGCATTATCCTTTTTTAAATCCATGCTGTTCTATTTGTTCTAATTTAAAAAAAAATAGTAATAATAAAGAGAAGAAGGGGACGACAGAGAATGAGATGGCTGGATGGAGTCACTGAAGCAGTAGGTGTGAATTTAAATGGACTCCAGAAGATGGTAGAGGACAGGAAGACCTGGAGGAACGTTGTCCATGGGGTCGCGATGGGTCGGACACGACTTTGCAATTAACAACAACAACCTGAAGGTATTTCCCCATAGGTGAACCCAAAAAGTAATAACACTGCCTCAGATCAAGCATATTTTAGTTCTTAGAAGTTGGTTTTTTGCATGCCTATTTCAATTTCCTTTTTTAAAAAAATTGGTCTAGAAAAGGAAGAAAGAATCCACATAGCAGGCTCCTGCTTTGTTTATAATGACAGACAAAATCAAAAGGAGAATCACATCTTCAAGCCACGTTCAATTCCTTTCAGGTATATTTTCATGGCTACAATGTAGTAGTAGTTTCCCATTGCCATTTCTTGGGATGCCTTTTCAACTTTCCATCTATCAACATGTCATTGCCTAGCGCAGTATTTCTCAACCTTGACAACTTTAAGATGTGTGAACTTCAATTCCCAGAATTCTTCAGTCAGCAAAGCATAGCTGGCTAGGAACTCTTGAAGTCCATATGTCTTAAAATTGCCAACGTTGAGAAACACTGGCCAAGTGGCTTCCTGCCAACCACTAAATAAATCTGACTCTGCCTCACCTTTTCAAGATCAGCTGAGATTGGTTGGAGGCTGCCCCTAGCTCTGACATGAGTAGAGATTACTAGCATAAACATTTTAGATTTACATGGTTTAAGTAGACCCTCCTAAGAAAGCATGAGTAATTCTCCTCCCCCCAAAAACAGGATTTCCTCAGAGCAGTTTTTGAATATTAAAAATGGAGTCAAGTTGCTGAGATTAATGATAAGTTCATTCTTTCTGTCTTTTGAGAATAAAAGGACTCAAGAATAAACAGCCCCAAAGCTCAACTTGTATCTGAAGGTTACTTAGAGAGATGTTTCTTAATTGCTTTCGTTCCTCCACTCCCAATGTTCAAAACTGTTCTCTCTGAACTGGTTTTCACACGTACAGGGGAAAAAAAAAAACAGCACATGGTTCCTATGCAACATAGCTGCCTGAGCAAAAGAGAAATTTCAGGGGAGTGATTTTGAAGTAAAAACTGGAAGACAATTTTTTCATTCTTCTTCTTTTTTTCTTTTCTTATTATTTTTTGATGCCACCTGGTTTTCATTGCTTTTTATAGGCAATTTGCATCTGATTTGTCTCCTCTCATGTTTCAAAGACAACCAGAAAGACAACTGAATCTCTCTTCAACACTACTAAGTGCTGAAGGTAAGCATGACTAGACAGCATCCTCTACCGTAGCACTTCCTAACTAGTGGTAAAGGACCTGGATGATCAGTTCTCCTGAAACCTGTAAGGGAAAAAGGGAGAAGGGGACAGAGAGAAGAAAGTAAAACAAACAGTCTCCAACTAAGCCAAGTTGGCTTTTTGTTACGGCCATGTTAACATTAGAGTGGGCAGGATGTTCTTCCCTGCCTAGTCCCATCAGATAGTCCAGACTAGAAAATCAACTGAGGTGGCGCAGCAGTTAGAGTGCAATACTGCAGGCCACTTTAGCTGACTGTGTTCAGCAGGTCAGCGGTTCAAATCTCACCGGCTCAAGGTTGACTCAGCCTTCCATCTTTCCGGGGTAGGTAAAATGAGGACCCAGATTGTTGGGGGCAATGTAAATATTTAGAGAGTGCTTGCACTTAAAGCGGTATATAAGTCTCATAAATAAATAAATAAATAAACTCCACCAGAGGGCTAAAGCTGCTTTTGTTGAGATTGGCTTTAATAAGGGAAGCTTCAAAAGTCTGACTATGCTGTATCTCCTCCTCCTTCTTACAGTTCAGTGAATTAGATAGGTGTCTGCTTGAGTTGCTTCTGAATATTATTTGGCTGTTTTGGACTACAAAGAATGCACCAGCCCCTTTGCCCAGGTAACAAGAGTCTGCATCAAGATCATCTGCTTTACGCTCCACAGCCACAAATTTCTAAGTAAGGCATCTTGTTCCTATCCCCTCCTTTCCCCAAGGTCTTGCTAGAGAATGAGTCTTCAGAATGGCTGACAAGCTTATCTACTACGTATATATAAAGATGCGACTTGAGTTTAGGAAATTGTTAAGTTAGGGCTATAAATTCAAAGATACTCTGATATTGTGTGACCGAGACACACAGATTTGTTGCATGGAAAAAACAGAGTTTTGGTTTTCTTTTGATTAAGATGCTAGTCAGTGAAAGACAAACACAGGTTTCTCACGAAGAAGTCTGCTTAAACCCATCTCTCTGAGTAAATTATTTCTTGTCTTTGCATCCTGCAGTCAAAGCTATATTTTCAATAATCATTATTGCAAATTCTGTGTACTTCAACAATGATTCATAATAAGTTCAGTAAGAACATAATAACTGATCTATCAGCTAGGTTGGTTTTTTTAGACATAGGTTTGGTGTTCTTCCAAAAGATTACCAAACTATTGTTTAAATAGGATCTTGGAGTCCTAGTGGACAATCACTTAAATATGAGCCAGCAGTGTGTGGCAGCTGCTAAAAAAGTCAACAGTGCTAGGCTGCATTAACAGACGGATAGAATCAAGATCATGTGAAGTGTTAATACCACTTTACAATGCCTTTGTAAGGCCACACTTGGAATACTACATCCAGTTTTGGTCACCACGATGTAAAAAGGATGTTGAGACTCTAGAACAGTGATGGCGAACCTTTTAGAGACCAAGTGCCCAAACTGTAGCCCCAAACCGACTTATGTATCATCGGGTGCCAGATGGGCATGGCCCATTGGGTAGGTGTGGCCCATTGGGTGGGTATGGCCCATGGGGTGGGCATGGCTGTGGTGGTAATGACAGACTGGGTGGGACTAAAAAGTTCAATCAATTCCAACTTTGCGAGATCTTTTTTTTCCCTGCGAGAAGTTGAAATTGATTGAACCTTTTTTTTTGCACACGGTGGCAGAGGTTTTATAAAACCGAAAAGTGAAAAGGTTTTATAAAACCCAGCTGAAGGCCTAGGACTGGGTCGATGGTGTGCGTGCCCACAGAGAGGGCTCCGCGTGCCACCTGTGACTCGCATGCCATAGGTTCACCACCACGGCTGTAGAAAGAGTACAGAGAAGGGCAACAAAGATGATTAGGGGACTGGAGGCTAAAACATATAAGGAAAGGTTGATGGAATTGGGTATGTCTAGTTTAATGAAGAGAAGGACGAGGGGTGACATGATAGCAGTGTTGCAATATCTCAGAGGTTGCCACATAGAAGAGGGAGTCAGGCTATTCTCCAAAGCACCTGAAGGCAGGACAAGAAGCAACGGATGGAAACTAACCAAAGAGAGAAGCAACCTAGAACTAAGGGGAAATTTTCTGACAGTTAGAACAATTCATCAGTGGAACAACCTGCCTCCAGAAGCTGTGAATGCTCCAACACTGGAAGTTTTTAAGAAGAGACTGGACAGCCATTTGTCTGAAATGGTATAGGGTTTCCTGCCTGAGCAGGGGGTTGGACTAGATGACCTCCAAGGTCCTTTCAACTTTTTTATCATCATCATCATCACATAAATAACCTTAGAAAAAGCAGGCTTTTTGTTTCTATCTTGGTGGAACTCACATTCTTTGAAAGAGTGATTAATGGAATTTAGGAAGAAAAGACTGAGAGCCACAGCTCTGTTGTACAGTGTCTCTAAGCAAATGGTCGGTTTAAGAAGGACAAGGAAGGTTGTGTAGCACACATTTCTCTGATCTTGAAAATTGTGCTTGATGCGACAGCCTTCCTTTGCATTTGGTAGGGCTGCTCCTCAAAGAGACTGGACATAATTTAGTAGCATGACTGTAGCATCCCCCATCCCACTTCCGTAAATCTTATTGTATACTAAAGAATACACAATTAGTATTCTTTGATAAAGAGCTAGACTTCCAGATATCCATAAGGTATAAGCCTTAATAACACTCACGGCTTAAAAATACCACTAACATTCAAATCATTGTTGCCAATCCTGACCTCAGTACCATGAGATTACAAGTCTGAGATTCATATTATAAAATGAAATAAGCTGCTCATTTCATCCAGTGAAACCATAAATTATAAATGGTCTTCATTACAGATGTTAGCTTACAATAAATTTAGATACAATCCTTTTGACTGAGAGTTCTATCATCACAATGCATCCTTTATTACATTAAGATTATTGTATATCCTAAGAAGGATTTCTATGTTAATTGCTATTGGATAGACAAATGAGTAGTTTTTATGGTAGGATTAAATCCCTAGAACATCTTTGACCAAACTGTGGTAACATTATGAGGATGTTGGCTTTAATCTACCAGATTTAGAGCTATCTCAATGAGCTTTTATCTTAATACCTACATTTTTCTGGAATGAGACTTATTATGATTTTTCCCCTGGGACTGTTTGGAAAGCAACTAGGTAACTATTTTGAAATCCTAACATTAGATCCTAGATACACTAAACTAGGAGTTTTGTTTAATGCTTTGAAAGCTTCAAGGAGTACTTGGCTAAAAATAGATAAGCCGTTACAATTTGATTCTGAATTACATTAGAAGGGATATAATCCAAACCTGAAAATAATGGAGGTGTTTTATTGGAAAGCTTGGGCTAAACAAGGAAGTATACTTTACAATCAGTTGGCATGTTTAAAGATTTTGACAGATCTGAATTAGACTTGCCTTCAATATACAGTTATATGTACAACTGCAACACGTATTACTAAACTGTAAACTATACAACTAAACAATACGTCTAGATCAGAGGTCCCCAACTATTGGTCCATGAACCAGCACCAGTCTGCTGCAAGCCAGAAACCAGTCTGCACAAACAAGCAAAGCTCCATCCACGGTTAGGGTCCGCTGGTCTAAATATTCTAACAGTGTATATGATGCTCACAATTTTTTCCTTTTTAAGAGAGGCCAGGCTGAAAGGGGAACTAATAATTTAATGTTATATGGTATTAAAAGTGTAATAAAAATTAGCATTGTTGTTGTTAGTTGCGAAGTCGTGTCCGACCCATCGCGACCCCATTGACAACATTCCTCCAGGCCTTCCTGTCCTCTATCATCTTCTGGAGTCCATTTAAGCTCACACTTACTGCTTCAGTGACTCCATCCAGCCACCTCATTCTCTGTCGCCCGCTTCTTCTATTGCCCTCAATCTTTCAAAAGCATAACCTATATTAAAATCTGTGAAAGGAAGAATGAGAATATTCAATTTTGGAAAATCAAAGGGTTCAGTCATTAAAATGTATGAAATATACTTGTTATAATTTAAGAATGAAACTAATTCATCAGAAATACTTTTCTGGGTCTAAAGTACCTGTCGAAATATTTTAAAAAGAGTCTGCAACTTTCTGTGTTGGTGATGTAAAAAAACTGAAAGGTTTTTTAAACGTACATGATTTGATCTTACTCAATCACAGCCGCAAATTCCCTTAATCTTGACCTCTAGCGTTGGAGAGATTTTTTGTTGTTTATTCCTGAGCGTGGGTTATTTGATAAGCAAATAAGTTTGTGCTAACTTAGCCTGAAGATAAATTACAGCAGCTTTCTGGAAAAGGTTAAATAAAAGTCTAGCTTGAGTTACAAAAGCAGTTTTTGCTCAAATGTTAATTGCCAGAAAGTAAGCTGCAAAATATCAGCAGATCAACTACCTGCTTTGAGGATTCTATATTGAAAACCAGAAAAAGCTTGAAATTCAATATCAAAGGATGTTCTTCCATCAGGTCAACTTAATGAAGAACCATCACTTTTTAACCATCAGATGAAACAAGAAAACAAACTCTCCGATGTTATAAAAAGCAAACATTTTCAGGTACCGTATTTTCCGGTATATAAGATGACTTTCTAAACCATGCAAATCTTCTCCAAAGTCAGGGATCGTCTTATACGGCGAGTCGTCTTATACGCCGGAAAATACTGTATTTTCCGGCGTATAAGACAACTTTCTAACCATGCAAATCTTCTCTGAAGTCAGGGGTCGTCTTATATGCCGAGTCGTCTTATACGCTGGAAAATACGGTATATTAATTCTCTGCCTCTTTTCCTTTCTAAGGTTGTTGATATTTAGCAGAAACCTTTTTTTCGCCCACTCAGAGATGGAGGACTTATGTTTTTTTAAAAAAATAAGGACCTTACATAAAACAGCAATTAAAAGTTTCATCAGGACTACCTGTATAGTTAAGAGACTCAACCATAGCCCCAGTCCAAGTCTCACCTTGGCTATGAATTGCTCATAAAGCCCCTCTCTCTCCCTAAGGTGCAATAAAATGAAACGAATACTTCCCTTACAGGATTTGTTCAATGATTAGACAATGCAGTAATAGCTATCAAGGGCTTGAAGTATTGACCAGCTATAAAACTGTATAGCTTGGAGTGTTAATCTACGACGGGGAAAATCTAAGCTCAATAGACATAAAAGTTACGAGAGACCTTTTCCCTGTTTGTCATAGTAGGAACATGTCTGGGCAACCTCTTTATTCTGCTGTGCCCTCATGACATCACTGTCATCCTGTCCCCTTGATAGAGACAAGTTTCAGTTGTTTTTGACTGTTCTACTTTTAAAACAGTAAACAGCAAGCAGTGGCAGTTTAATGACGGGGAGAATATGCCCTGCTTTTCAGTCCAGGTTTATTTTGTTTGTTTGGGTTTTTTTGAGATTTTTTTTTTTTTTAAAACAATTCAAAAGTACTTATTCAACAAACGTATTGTCTGAGTTTATGATTCACTAATACAAATTGAATTCCTAATCCCTTATTCTTTTCTCCAGCTATTGATAAAATAAGTCCCAAGTTCGAAAATAGTCTGTTTCTTCTTTTTCTTTCAACCTCAGAGTAAGTCTGTCTATTTCTGCAAAAGCTAGTATTTTTTTAATTATTTCTTCCTCTGGTGGTATTTCTTCATTTTTCCAATATTGTGCGAACATGATTCTTGCTGCTGTTATCACATGCAAAATCAAGTATATACTTTATTTGTCAAGCTTTTCTGGCATTATATCTAAGAAAAAAAGTTCAGATTTAAAATCTACATGTTTTCCAATATCTTTTCTAGCCAAGTATGTATTTTTGCCCAATACCTCTTTACTTTAACACATGTCCACCATACATGGTAATAAGTACCTGACTTGTGATTACATTTCCAACATCTGACATATTTTTAAACATTTTTGCTAGTCTTGTTGGTGGCAAGTGCCATCAATAAAACATTTTATGTAACTTTTCTTTGTAAGAGGTTGACATTGTCAATTTATAATTTCTTTCCCATAGGTTTTGCCATTTCTCTAAGTCTATATTGTATCCAAAATTCTTTGCCCATATTATCATTGTTTCTTTTACTTGTTCATTTTAAATTCAAGAAAAGCATGCCATTGTTCTTTGCTTTTTTCCCAGAGCTATGACTTGAGCTGCCTGTGCATTTACAGGCAGCCTTTCTTCCATCCGTTTGAAGAGTTTCCTTGGTTTGTTTGGGCTGACCGCCATCAGCTCCAAGCTCCCAAGGCTTCCCTTCCTCTTCGTTGCCTCTCCAGGGCAACTTTCTGACCCCTTGGGGTCTCCAGACAGAGCGAAATTAGGCTAAGAAACCGGAGCCCCAATTTCTTTCGCCCGTCTCGTCATGACACCAAACCAGAAGTCAGTTCCAATCCAGGTTGTTAACAGTACAGTCAAGCCGCCCACAGAGCATGGCATAAACTTGTCTCTGGTTAGTCTCTTTGGGCTGGTGTTGGATAGTTCCCTAGTGTCCTGGCCATTCTCCTCTGTCCTTATGTTTTCTTCTCTTGGGTGTCGGACACAGTAAGACATGGCTACTATTTTCAGGATTACCTGCAACTTCCCAGAGTCTCGAACTACTGAATGGCAGAGTAAGGGAACTTCATAGTCAAGGGATTATCAATTGCCTGGCAACTTACTTGGGGCACAGGACAGCCCTGGGAGAGTGACACAGTAGAGAAGCCTCTCCTGCTTCCCCCTAAAACTGTTTCCCATGGATTAGCTGCTTCATTCCAACAGATGGCTAAATCTGTAAGTCTACCCATCTGTCAAAACTGTTGTTCCTCAACACTGTAATGGTGGATGGATTCCTTCTAGCAGACAACATTAAGAAAGAGAGGAGGGCAGCCAAGCCAGAGGTTTTGCTTATTATGTTCCTCACACCTTAAATCCTGATAACCATCATTTGTCTATAACTCAGAATAAAACAACCAGAAGCAGGAAACAAATCAGAAGTAGTTTAGTTTTTTGACAGCTCAAGAATGGGCAGAGAGGACTTTAACTAAGCCATGAAGAAAGACCCTGGCACTGCGGGCCAATCAGTAGCTCTCATCTTAAGCTGCTTTGCTGCATTATTGTGGGTGCAAAATAGGGGAAAAGAGAATTTGACACTTTCAATACCTTGGAGGAACTGAAGCGAACAAATCAACAGTATATGAAGTTTTTAACTTTTCTAGCCTTTGAGCTTTCAGTTGCATATTTAGAGCTACAGAATGACAATGCACTTTTAGCACTCAAATACTGAACAATCTCTTGGCTTCTTGGTTTTTCAAACCTATTGATGGATAGATCCAAAGGTTTCCTTCTAAATATTCCAGTCTTATTTAATGTGGCAAATGCTCTCTGGAGGCTGAGTCATCGTCAGAATTAATCACAGGTTTCATTTATGTATTGTCCTATTCCATGTATATGCTATCCTATTCTACAATGACTCCAGTCGATTTGCTTTAATAAAAGTTAGAAGATGGAAAACAGAGGTCTACAAAGATCCTGGTGATTACACAAGGAGGATCGTTGAATATCAGAAAGAGAATGGATGAAAAATGCATAGACGGCAAGACAGATTAGAGACATTATAAAACCTCAGGGGTTTTGAACAAGGACTCACTATCCCTTGCACTATCAAAGGACTACATCAATTGTAGGAATAGCAAGCTGAACTGTGCTATGTAAAATGACAAATACTGCCAAATGAGAGTACCAAATCCATGAATCAGGGATCAGTGCAGATATCCCTGATCCTATAAATAGCTGGCTAGGGATTCTGGGAAATGCAATCCCAACATACAGTATCTGGATGATGCTAGTTAGCTATGTTCTGTAGTCCAAGTAACTATTTTTTTTAAAATGATTTTATGCCAGACAGAGCCAGTTGGGTCTAACCATCAGGCTAGAAATTGGAACACTATGCGTTCTAGTCCTGTCTTAGCCACAATGCCAGCTAGTTGATTTTAGAAGACTACAGAATTTGTTATGAGAGAACCAGTTTAGTGTAGTAGTTAAAGGTATTGGCCTAGAAACCAGGAGACTGAATTCTGGCCCCACTTTAGATACAAAGCCAGCTTGTTCAGGCAGTTTATGAGAATTGAACATGATTGAATGGGGGGGGGGGGAATGGAAAAGACAGAGGAAAAGAGAAAAATTAATGAGACTGCTCTTCCAGGATACTACCTTACTATCTTGCCCCAATCTTCCTATAAAATGATTGCTAGACAATAACGAAACAGTTTCCTCTAGCCCTTATTTCATTCATGATAGCCTCCATCTAGATGTGAGCCATGCAGAAAGCCTGATGTGCATGTTAATATTGCAGTTACTCTTTTAAAGCTCTTTTAACAATTGTAAGGTCAAAAATGTACTTTTAAAATAAAGAATAAGGAAACTAAACAAGGCATTTTATTTCTTTATCTATATAATGTATATCTAATTAATATAGCTGCCTATATTAATATAATATATAGCTGCAAGGGGGAAGCAGGGTTTTTAATTAAAATAACTGTGCTTCAGTAATCTAACACATAGCAAAAGATAGCGTATATTTTCAGCATGAACGAAAAATAAATCTTCTCTTTCGATTCTCAATAGAAAAATCAGTTATTGCTTGCCAAAGATATTAACTGCATTATATCCCTACAATGTCTTCTACTTCATACGTTTTGAATTTATTTTGCTTTGGAAAATGTTACATAAAATATAGGTTGTTTTCTATCTTAAAAAAGACATGATTCAGTTTTACAGATTAAAATTTAATTTCCTGTTTTGCTTCGCAGCTCAATCTATTTCCACTCTTGCTTAAGGCAATATAGAAAGTTCAATCTTGAAGGAAGGATATCACTTATCAGAAAAAATCTACATAAATATAAATGAATTTCTTCTCCAACAAGAACATTTTGTAAGCTTAACTGTAGAAGTTCTTTGAAATTTTAGCCTAGACTGGTTACCTAAGGCCCCTAATATTTCTTAAACTAGCATTCATGTAAATTGTTTTGTCTTTGTGTTGCAAAAATTATTAAAGGAAAATTCTCAAAGAATCTGGGACAGGTAGGCTACTTACCTAAGCTCCAATTCTTTATCAGGTACAAGAGTAATGAAAGAAAATGGGGAAGAAGATGTTCAGTTAGCACATGGGTTGCAAGAAGAATATTTTTGGACATAACATAACAGTGAGGGAAAAATTATTTGATTCCTTGCTGATTTTGTATGTTTGCCCACTGAAAAATAAATGATCAGTTTATAATTTTAGTGGTAGGTTTATTTTAACAGCGAGAGACAGAATAACAACAAGAAAAATCCAGAAAAATGCATTTCAAAAAAGTTATAAATTGATTTGCATTTTAATGAGAGAAATAAGTATTTTACTCCTTCACAAAACACGACTTAGTACTTGGTGGCAAAACCCTTGTTGGCAATCACATAGGTCAGACGTTTCTTGTAGTTGGCCACCAGGTTTGCACACATCTCAGGAGGGATTTTGTCCCACTCCTCTTTGCAGATCCTCTCCAAGTCATTAAGTTTTCGAGGCTGGCTTTTGGCAGCTCCCTCGACAGATTTTCTATGGGATTAAGATCTGGAGACTGGCTAGGCCACTTCAGGACCTTAATGTGCTTCTTCTTGAGCCACTCCTTTGTTGTCTTGGCTGGGTGTTTTGGGTCATTGCCATGCTGGAATATCCATCCACAACCCATTTTCAATGCCCTAGCTGAGGAAAGGAGCTTCTTACCCAAGATTTGATGCTACATGGCCTCGTCCATCGTCCCTTTGATGCAGTAAAGTCGTCCTGTCCCCTTAGCAGAAAACACCCCCAAAGCATAATGTTTCCACCTCCATGTTTGACAGTGGGGATGATGTTCTTGGGGTCATAGGCAGCATTCCTCCTCCTCCTCCAAACACGGCGAGTTGAATTGATGCCAAAGAGCTTGATTTTGGTCTCATCTGACCACACTTTCACCCAGTTCTCCTCTGAATCATTCAGATGTTCATTGGCAAACTTCAGATGGGCCTGTACATGTACTTTCTTGAGCAGGGGGGCCATGCGGGCACTGCAGGATTTCAGTCCTTCGCAGTGTAGTGTCTTACCAATTGTTTTCTTGGTGACTATGATCCCAACTGCCTTGAGATCACTGACAAGATCCTCCCGTTTAGTTCTGGGCTGATTCCTCACCGTTCTCATGATCATTGAAACTCCATGAGGTGAGATCTTGCATGGTGCCCCAGACCAAGGGAGATTGACAGCCATTTTGTGTTTCTTCCATTTGCGAATAATCGTGCCAACTGTTGTTACCTTCTCACCAAGCTGCTTGGCAATAGTCTTGTAGCCTGTTCCAGCTTTGTGTAGATTTACAATCTTGTCTCTGACATCCTTGGATAGCTCTTTGGTCTTGGCCATGGTTAAGAGTTTGGAATCTGATTGATTGCCTCTGTGGACAGGTGTCTTTTATATAGGTAACAAGCTGTGATTAAGAGCACTCCCTTTAAGAGAGTGCTTCTAATCTCAGCTTGTTACCTGTATAAAAGACACCTGGGAGCCAGAAATCTTGCTGATTGATAGGGGATCAAATACTTATTTCACTCATTAAAATGCAAATCAATTTATAACTTTTTTGAAATGCATTTTTCTGGATTTTTTGTTGTTATTCTGTCTCTCACTGTTAAAATAAAACTACCATTACAATTATAGACTGATCATTTGTTTGTCAGTGGGCAAACATACAAAATCAGCAGGGGATCAAATAATTTTTTTCCCTCACTGTAGCCTTCCTTAGTAGTTGACAACACTGGAGGAGTTAAATTCCAAAATATTTGAAAGCACTAATTGAAAAAAGCCATACTGTTGAATGATTTATGCTGGGATAAAGGTGGGGGAGCACAATCTTGTTAAGAGTTACGGACTTTTCAAAATAATTTAATCATGGTATTATCCAGAAGTGCTCTGTGGGCAAAAAAGAAGCAATCACTATACAGCAGATTAGTCCCAGTTTTTCAGCAGTTCTCTTTCTTTCTTCATGGTCAGTTCTACAGAACAGAACTCAATCATTATGATGGAATTGAATTTAAGCAGAGAAAATGAAATAAAAAAGCAGTGAAACTTAATAAGAGAACATATTGTTGAACATATGCAGAATATCACATACAGATATCAGCATCAAAGATATCAGCATCAAAGAGAAGTTATTCTCTACTTACAAGAACCTCTAGCACTAGAATATGAAATTATATCTGCAATGTGGCTATTACCAAGTTGAAAGTCTACATGAATTAGTGGGATATTTATTATGGAATACTGCACTGCAACAGAAAAATCTGTAAGGGTACTCTAACCAAACTATAATAGCAAATCTGGAGGATGACACAGCAGCCAACAGATAAGAAGTCAGTCTATATGTCAACACCAAAGGAGACTTAACAGACTGTTTAAATTATCATATAATAACCTTAATTTCATGTACTATCAAAACAATGCTTAGGGTGATCCAACTCAGATTAGACGCCTCCATAGAAAGAGAAATGCCAGATGTTCTAACTGGCTTTAAAAAGGCCAAGGAACACAAGACATTATTGCTGATGCAAGATTAATAATTGAGAAAGCCAAAGAAAGTCACTATGGGTTTCATTGATAACAGGAAGCTCTTCAGTTCTGTTGATTATTATGGAATATGCTTAGTTAAAATGGAATCTCGCTGCCTCGTACTATACAAAGTACAAGAAGCCACAGTCCTAATGGAACATGGTGAGCAGACTGGCAAAGGAGTGGGACAAGGCTGAATGCTTTCCTATTCAAACTTTATAATGAATATATACTGGGAATAGTTGCATTGAAAGAAGATGGGCGTAAGAAGAATCATCAAAACCTGTACTATGCAGATGGCACTGGTATGATGGCTATTAATGAAAATCAAGGAGCAGAGTGAGAAAAAAAAGGAATCAATAATAAAGATGACCAACTAAAGACAACAGGTACATCAATCAGCCTTAAATCTGGCTACAAAGATACTGAAGTGGTAGACAGCTTCTGCCTTTTAGAATCAACAATCAACGGTGAAGGAACCAGCACTCAAGATACAGTCCACAGATTAACACTTGGTAGAACTGCCATGATGGCCATGGAAAAGATATTCCTGTGTTGGGATAAGTCTATACCTACAAAGATTAGAATCATGAAGACAATGGTTTTCTCCCATGACACTGTATAGAAGCAAAACTTGGACTTTAAAGAAGCAGAGTAGAAAGAGAGTTGAAACTTGAAATTTGGTAATGGAGAAGATTTCTGAAAATACTATGGATAGCCAAGGAAATGAACAAAAGGATTATCAAACAAATCAAGATATCTCGTTTCAGACACAAATACCCAGACTCCAGTTATAATTTTTTGATAATGATGGAAAAGTTAGAGAGAAGAGGAGGACAACTGGCAGCAAGGGACTCAGTGGGTACACTGTTGGAAGATCTGAAGGTTTAGGAACATATCCTGGATAATAAGTGTCTGTGTGTGTGTATTTGTGTGTTTGTGTATGAGTGAGAGAGTGACACAGAGATAGAGACAGAGAGATACCATATCCTTATCATTTGTGCGTATGGTAATCAAGATATATGCAACATATAAAAAATAGTGATAAAGATAGATTTAATGTTTAATCTGGGAAAGTCAGAGTTTCCAACAAAAGTTTTTAATCCTAAAAACATTAGAATATCAAATCTAAACACCATTACACCTGGAAGGCAGAATATTGGAAAATGTGACAGATTCTTCATGCAAAGCCTACTACTGCTGCTCCTTACACAGGAATCTGGAAAATCAAAATATTGTGTGGAATAAACAATTCTTTGGCAGCCCCCTAGTGGAAGCTTCTTTACATTTAACCATTCTTACAATATGGCTGATTAAAAACCAGGTTTCGAAGTTCAGCTTGTGCTGTGAACACAGCCATCACACATTCAAAAAAAATAAATAAAAATTTGTCTCTATGAATTTGCTGGTTCCTAAAACAGGAAAGTCAGATCTCTTCCAAACCATGGCAATTTTATGAACACTTTTGAGAGAACAATGCTAGCTAATTATCTTTCAATCTGATTGTTTCTAACGGCTGTTATCTTTGAACAATTCATAGAATTGAACTTTTCTTGTTAACAGATCAGAATATAATCAATAGTCTCATTAATTTATTAAAACAAACTAACAGAGTGGAAATCCAAGAAGACACACATAATAACTATTTATCTGCTCCAGTAATATTCCAATAATACCGCTGAGAATTGGCTAATGTTGTCTTATCATGTTTGTTGAAACCAATAATGGCATTAGGCAAGCACCAAAATTGCCAGAGTTTACACACATTAATCACACTTACAGACTTGCTTATATTTCTGAAGATTTCTCTCATCTGCATTAGCTATTCTGAGCATCACTGACCTGTCCTGCAGACTCAAACATTGCTCGGTGATAGAATTTACTGTTGAATACTGTACTCATATCCATTGAACCCCATAGTTCCAAAGAGAATCAGTCTGCAAGTTTCTTGAATAGAAACTCTTCCTCTGCAAACAATCTACCACTATTTTTGCAATACAGAACTTCCTGTGCCTGCTTTTTCAACTTGCCATCACAATTAGCAGCAGGTGAGCTGCTAAACAAGCCTTCAATCTAAACAGCAGAATCAGCTAGCCACAAATACACTAAGCAAAAAGAGAGGATCATTAGCTAATGATTTTAATGCCCTTAAATTATGCTCTGACAAAAATAATCTGTCTTAGCAAAATCTCCTAAGATCTCCCGAGTCAGTGGCCCTGTTCACAGAATGTACTTATTTGGGCTTGGGAAGGTGGGTAGGAGGTAGGGATGTAAAGATTAACTGTCAATCAAGCTTGAATAGTTTCCTCCTTTAACTAACATCTTTAGTTCCCTCTAGTGTCCAGTTTTTAAAATTCTGATTTTTATTATGCTAAAGTCCAAACAAATCTATTTACCACAGGAAGGATTCCTTATAATTAATTCTAAAATCTTATTTCAAATTTATCCTTAATCTGTTTATAACTTACTAGGATCAAAGTCTTATTTAGTTTTTTTCCTGTTTTTTAAACTGTAATAGCTTAAAAGCAGTTAATAAGAAATTTCTGAGCATGATTAAAAGAAAAGAAGATTGTGAACATAGTGTTCTTTAAAAGATGCTGACTGCAGTTGTGAACAAGATGGCTGTTCTCCTGGTCTCCCAATACTCAAAACCCATCAGGAATTGCTGTCCTGTGATCTCCTTGGGAGGAGAAACTACTTGGCATGCATATAGTCAATATTCCATCCTCTCCTTGTCCAGTGAGATTCTGAAATGATATGAAATGTATAGATGATCATGGGGAATGAGGGGAAAGAATCAGGCAACAAAAGCAAGAGTCCCCAGTGGCTTAATGGTCAGAGAAAGAAACTTAGGAAGTACATGTCTAACGATTCGAACAGTTAACAGTGGTGGCAGGGCATCTGTATTTTCAGACTTGCAGGATTCTGTTAATGTAGCCCAGGGGTGTCAAACTCAATTTCATTGCGGTTGCCCTTTGGGGGGCCAGGTGGGTGTGGCCAGAGTGAGTGCAGCCTACTGGGTGGGCGTGGATGGAATGGGTGTGGCTTACTGGGTGGGCGTGACCAGTTCTACATCATTCGTGTCAAGGGTGCCTGTGGGGCCCTGGGCAGGAGTGGGAGAGATCTGAGGGTCTCTGGCAGAAGGGGGTGGGACCAGGGCAAGTGTTAAGGCATGGTGCACCGGGGCAAGTGCCAAGATGGCCACCACAAAATTGTACATTGGCTCCCAGCCTTGTGTTTGACATGTCTGATGTAGCCTTATAATATAATAAAATTAATCCTTGTCATATCCTTATCTGGGAGAGCTGACATGAAGAGCCCATCATTAGCTCTTCATTCTTTGCCACGGTTGTCAGCTCTGCACCGTGATCTTCAATTCACCATTTTTTCCTCTAGAACACTGTCCCAGTATTTCCTCCCCCCCCCCAGAAAATAAAGCATTTCTGGCATGTTAAAAAAAACCCTTAGAAAAGATTATTAGATGTTTACACATTTGCAACAGAAAAAAAGCACTAATGATAAGCAATGCAATCGTTTGCTCTAGTCTACCAATTATTTCTTTTCCAAGAGAATTATGGCAACAAATATTGACAAATATATTCTTTTAGCACCAGTTACAGCTTCAATAGAAGTGCTGGTAGAGACAGTATTCTAATGCCCCTGTTAACTAATCAAAGAGAGAAGAAACCTAGAGCTAAGGAGAAATTTCCTAACAGTGAGAACAATTAACCAGTGGAATGGCTTCAGAAGTTGTAGATGCTCCCTCCATCCCTGGAGGCTTTTAAGAAGAGATTGGACAGCCACTTGTCTGGAATGGTATAGGGTCCCCTACTTGAGCAGAGGGTTGGACTAGAACAGGGCTTTTCAACCAGTGATACGGGTACCAAATGTGGTACATTGGCATTTGGCAGGTGGTACGCGACCATCCTAGAAAAGTGGTAGCGGGGGAGGGAATGAGCTGAACCAGTGGCAGCACCGCACAAGCCTGAGCGAGAGATGGCTGGAGCTGCAGGGCTGTCAGGGCTCAGCGGAAGCACCAGGATCAGTGCCGCTTTCCAGCTGATCGGCGCTTCTTTGGGGCTATCAGGGCTCAGTGGAAGCGCCAGGATCAGCGCCAGGCTCCAGCTGGAGCTCGGCGCTGATCCTGGTGCTTCTGCTGAGCCCTGAAGAAGCACCAATCAGCTGGAAAGCAGCACTGATCCTGACGCTTCTGCTGAGCCCAGAAGAAGCGCCAATCAGCTGGAATGTTGCAGCATCTCCAGGGTCTTGTGATTTACATTCAGATGCTTGGTAACTGATTCATATTTATGACGGTCACAGTGTCCCAGGGTCATGTGAAGTGACCAAAACCTGCTGCAACCACCCAGCAGACGGGGGGGGGAATAAAAACCAAACACCCCCACCACACCCCCGCTGCCAATCCTCAACAGAAATGCTCACAACAATGAAAACCTTGGACGGGAGGAAGAGCACCGCCGGGCGCTGTCTTGCTCGGCTATGGCTTGGGGGGCACTTTTTTCAGTGCCATTGTAACTTCGAACAGTCACTAAGAGAACTGTTGTAAGTCGAGGACTACCAGTACTTTATCACTTTTTTCCTTTTCCTTTTTTTTTTTTTTTTTTTGGTTATCAAGTTTGTGATACCTTGCTAGGCGACTGGTGGTACTCGGATGTTGCCATATCCTAAAAGTGGTACAATGGGTGAAACGGTTGAAAAGCCCTGATCTAGAAGACCTCTAAGGTCCTTTCCAACTCTGTTCTGTTATTCTGTTCTGTTACTATTGTTTTGAAATCTAAATCTCCATTAATGTTGGAGGAAGGAATCAGATTCCTGAATCTGCAACTGGAGATCTGAGCAGAAACGTCACAAATTTCTTCTTACATATAACATTTCAGAACTAACTTAGCTTAAGCAAGAACCTGTCCAAGATTTAAAGGAAGATTTAAAGACATTATACAAATTAAAGAAGGGAAACAGGATTATTAGTGTTAAATAGCGTAAGATACAGTATGCAGCATCTTGGCTCCAGTAGAGAAATCACTTTGTGAAGGAATTTCATAATATATGAAATCGTTTTAACAATACAATGTCATCAGATGCAGCAATTCATAATATAAAAGTCAGATATAAAGAAAGTGGGCAAGAGAGACCTGAATAATTTATAGGAGTCAACAGTAGAGCACAGAGAAAGAAAATAATTTTGTTTTATTGCCATGCGTTTAAGCTCTAGAACAATTTTGAGGAAAATTACAATGCCATGTTGGTTTATACAAAACCTTATCCCAATAACCTTAACTTCTATGACTTATTGAGGTCTAATACACAGTAATAAACCCAACTCACAGACCATATGTTAGGAGTTTAGGAGGCAGAAGGTAATTATGTCATTTGCTCTGCCTACATAAATATGAAGACAACAAGCAATTCACAGGACACTTTTTTTTATTGTAAAGCAACATTGCATGACGCAATGCAATGAGACTTTAAAATCTGCCTCACCAATATACTATCGTAGTCTCACTTTTCTTCCCTTTCGATCGGGTGTTGGACTTCAACTTCACAATTCCCAAAGGCCAACAGATTGGAGAAAGGCTGTTATAGGTTGACATATGGGCTAAGCTCTTGCTTATTTAGCCGAGATTTAGTGAATAAACCACAAATAACTAATACTCATAGCCCATGGTTTATAAACTACCACAGCTGGGTTTACACAATATATTAAGTCACAAAATAAATATGCCTTTGCTTTTGTGTGCTGTGTGAACCCAGCCATTGTTGGCTCTAGATCAGGGGTGTCAAACTGCCGGACCACGGGGCGGTTTCATCATACTGGAGCCGCGCCCACCCCATTGCCGGCAATGGCAAAAAATCTCCGATATGTTGCGCGACGTCACATGACTTCACGAGTTTGACATGTCTGCTCTAGATTTTCTTTATCCAGAAGTGTTGACATCAGATTGTGGTTGTTCATCTTTCTTAAAAGAAAAAGATGTGAACACAGATGTGAACAAGGACAGAGGCTAATATGCCTGAGTATTGCGGAATCGATGACATTTCCCCTTTACAGACAGCAAGCTGTTGAAATGTCTTTTGTTTTTTTTAGTGGAGTTATGTGATGTGGAAATCCAACCAGTATCAATATTCTACCCCTCCCTTCAAAAAAGCATTATTGTTTTAAAAAAACAAATAGCTCGGATGGCATATGGTCATTTGTATGTTTTATTCTTCTGCTGATTTCCAAGTGTAATTACATCCCAAAATTCATTTTTAAACTGAAAGTAATATTAGTTGCTCAGAGCACACAGGCAAAACAGTCCCTTCTGGGAAATACAGAAATGATAGAATTACACAGATTAAAAAAAAAGCCTGCTGAAAGCCAGCAAAAACAAGATTGCTCTCAGCCAGAGCAGGAGTCTGTGAAAGACGACATCATTTAGGATAATGTTGCTATCTGAAACCTGAACTAAGAGTACCTGTGAGATCAATGCTTCATGAGGCAGATAGTGACATGTGCCCATGAGTTCCTACTTTTAATTGGAATTTTTTTTTCCACTGGACTTGTAGGCACAAGCCGCCTCCTTTACCTGGATCAGTGATAAGCAAGAGCAAGAATTGTAACAGCTTTTACCTGTGTCAATTGCTGGTAGCGTTAAATCAAATGCCTCATCTTCCTCAGGGTTTGGCTTCAATAGAAAGCTTTCAGGATTTATGTCACCGGGCAAGTCCAACAGGCTGCTTTCTTGAGACTGGGAACTTGAGGCTCTTTCACTTCCATTCCATTCCATCACTGAAACAGAGACCAAAGAGTTTTGCTTTATTTTGAAATGTCTATCTCATTTTCCCAGTTTGGTATCAAAGCGCTTGAATGCACTAACATCACAGTTTAAAATAAATCACACTGAAAATACTTCAGTACAAAAAAGATTACAGATATTTAACAAACCTGTAACTATAAGTTCAATATCTATTATCAAACCAAGAGTAGCAAGATTTGCAAAACTCTTTTTTAAAGGATAACATCTTGAAAATCTGGTCTCACTACTATCCTAATCTAATTTCCCAATCACTACCACCAGTAGGATTTTACATTGAACTCTTGTGTGCTAACACCTAAAATCATAGCAAATTTGTATTTGGTAATTAAGGTACCAGACTAGAAAATGGGAGACCATGAGACCATTTTAGCCATGAAAGCCAGTTGGGTGACTTTGGGCCAGTCACTCTCTCTCAGCCCAACATATCTCAATATCTTATTCATGATGACAATGAAAGTGTTTACCACAAGGAGGTTGAGGGTTTGGTGAACTGGTGTAAGGAAAACAGCTTAGTTTTAAATACTGGAAAAACCAAAGAGATCATTGTCAATTTCAGAAAAGGCAGGCACAGCCACACTTCTCTGTGCATTAATGATTCACCTGTGGAGATGGTTATCAGCATTAAATTCCTGGCTGTGCATTTAACAAGTAGGCTGGCTTGGTCGCTCAACAGCGAGACACTGGTGAAGCAGGAACAGTAGCGCCTGCATTTTCTGTGCGTCGCATGAGAAAAGCACATCTTCCTTCCCCTATCCTTACCACTTTCTACAGAGGGACAATTGAGAGCATCCTGTCATACAGCATCACAGTCTGGTTTAGAAGCATCACTGCTTCAGGTAGGAAGGCAGTGCAGAGAGTGGTGAGGATGGTTGAAAAGATTATTGGCAGTTCCCTCACTTTCTTCCAGGACATAGCACATAAGCATTGCTTGAGCAGGGTTTGTAAGATTGTCTGGGACACTACACATCGTCTTCACAACCTGTTTTCCTTGTTACCTTCTGGGAGGAGGCTCCGTGGTATCCGAAGCAGAACATCTAGCTTCAGTCACAGTTTTGTTCCATGCAGTGTTAACTTTGTGAACTCTAAAGCTTCCTCCTCCATTATGTATTCAAGATAGACAGCGATTTGTATTTATAAGTTGCTTATATGTAAGGGTGTAGGTTTATACATATGTTGTATATAGTATGTTTAAATGTGTGTTATATATGTGTACACTTTTGAGAGCAACTAAATTTCATTTTTAATGTGTGCCATTGTGCCCACAGTTAAAAATGACAATAAAGATTATCTATCTATCTATCTATCTATCTATCTATCTATCTATCTATCTATCTATCTATCTATCTATCTATCTATCTATCTACTTACCTACCTATTTACCTACCTACTTACCTACCTCACAAGGTTGTTGTTTTGGGAAAATAGAAGGAGGAAGGAATACTCTCTGTGTTCACCCCCTTACGTTATTTATAAAAATAATAAAGGCAGGATACAAGCAAACAAGCAAGCCACAAAGCCAATGATTTTCATGTTTGGAATATATCACTCATATATTCGTTCTTGAAAAGCTGAAAGCAGTGATTTCCCAATGCCATTCAAAGCATATGTTTTATGTTCAGCTAAGAAAATTACAACCCGTTAAGTATCAAAAACAGATACGCTGGCTGGAAATAAAACATATTCAGCCATCTCCACCCTACAGTTAGTAAGTAAAATGCAAATTTCTACCAAAGATCTTTTTAGTTAGAAAGTCTAAAGATTGCATCCTAGGAATGAATGCAAGCAAAGCTAGTTTTGGCCAGCCCTAAGAGGAAAAAATCAAAAACCGAACAACAGACCTGCCTATTTCACAATACCTGCTTTATGCCTCTGATTTGTTCTGCATCCGAGAGGCAGCAGGTGAGACCAAGTCCTATCCCCATATTGTATTTCAGTACAAGTCTGTTTAGCCCTTTGTACATAAAATGAGAGGGGGGGGGAAAGAGATTTTTCACTCACGCTCCATAATGGCTTGAACCAATGTTTTCCCGTTTAAATATCTTTCATTACTGTATCAGCTTCTTAAGATATTAAGATATAGCAAAATATTCTACAAGATTTATATACAACTTGAATATGGAATAATGGCTTTCATACAAAATGTTACTTAAACCATTTAATAACATTATATTTTTTATTTCTAAGAGGGAGAGAAACCAGCCAGCAGGCCTATTAGCAAGCAATTAACCAACCAATGGAATACAAAGATAAATCATTGATAGTTCCTGATCTCAGACTTATGAACTTAAAGACATAGCACAAGAGGAAAAAAGTATGGAGAAGAGGGAAATAACATACTCGCTCTTTTGTGATTAATGTAACTTTCCAAATTGGGCTTTTTAGGAAGCCCAAGGCTACTTTAATTTATAATCTTAATTTGCTCCATGTATTTTTTTTTCTAAAATCAATGTGAAATGTAGTGACTCTCTGGGGAGGTTTTGGAGGGTAGGAAGAATAGCATCTTTATCATATAACACAAGTATTGTGGTGGCTTTGGTGGCCTCCAATAAACTTATGACTACAAGGTACGATGATAACCTATAAAGCCTTTTAGGACTTGGTACTTGGGTACTGCAGGATTACTTTTCTCAGGTAGAACCAACCAATCCAGTGTTTGTCCTGAGCTGGAAG
The DNA here is from genome assembly GCF_016545835.1 of Crotalus tigris. Classification (NCBI taxonomy): domain Eukaryota; kingdom Metazoa; phylum Chordata; class Lepidosauria; order Squamata; family Viperidae; genus Crotalus; species Crotalus tigris. Next base: position 66,260 of record NW_024100565.1, read on the forward strand.
GTTAAGAATCCCACAAAAGTTAAATTAGGGAAGAGGGAACCAAACCTCAGTGTTTTTTTTTTTAGCTCATGCTCCAGCCTAATGGAGTGGCATTCCCCCAGAGATCCAGAGGCCATTCTTCTTAATGCTAATCAGGAAGTTACAACTGAACTTTCCCACAGAGCTTCTAATTTTGTGAGATATGTATGATTTTTTTTAGAATTGGGCAAGGTAGCAATTTATGGACAGGCCGAATTGTTTTGATGGTTTTGTGTCAGTTTTGTAAATCCCCGGGGTAACTTACAGAGGTGTAGCCATGTGGTAAATAATCATATTGTATCAATTAGCAAATATTTTAATAAAAAATTCTATACTTTCCTAATATTTATACTAATAAAAATTTAATGGGTTTTTTTTAATAAACTGCTATTAAGATCTAGAAGGCAGGAGACCATGAGTTCAAGTTCTGCCTTAACCATGAAAGGCAACTGGGTGATTTTGGATCAGTCACTCTCTCTCAGCCCAACCCACCTCACAGGATTGTTGTTGTGGGGAAAATAGGAGGAAACATATGTTGGATATGTTTACTGCCTTGAGTTATTTGTAAAAATAATAAAGGTGGGAAAAAAGGAAAGGAAAGGAGAAAGAGGGAGGGAGGGAGGGAGGGAGGGAGGGAGGGAGGGAAGGAAGGAAGGAAGGAAGGAAGGAAGGAAGAAAGAAAGAAAGAAAGAAAGAAAGAAAGAAAGAAAGAAAGAAAGAAAGAAAGAAAGAAAGAAAGAAAGAAAGAAAGAAAGAAAGAAAGAAAGAAAGAGTCATACTTCATGTTTCAACATTTGGCTATTCTGTGAACAAATTTCAAGGGCAAAAAAATCCCTGGAGCATCTTTAAAGGTAACTCATTAAAAGTGCATCAGAGATAAAGTTTGATTATATCTAGCTAAATTTAAGCTAATCTAAAAAAAAAAAAAACATTCCATAGGAAGTGCTTAAGAACGAAAGTTAAAAATATTGTATAAGGAGAAGCAACAAATTCTTGGAAGAAAGTGTTTATTTTTATTTTATTAGTCCTTATTTTATTAAATTTCCTACCACTAAAACCTAGTTGGAGTAGCAATTATCATCATTTGTGGGCAAAGGATTTCATGCAGCAAGTCACCATGACTTTCACCAGAGCGGTATTTTAATGGCTGTCCTAAAAATACAGATCAAACCTTTACAGCTATGAGCAGATGGTCTCATCAGATGAACACTGTTCTTCTTCCAGGAATACAGATCTATTACTAACAGTTTAGGATGTGTTCTTCTCATGTATTACGTCTGAATTACTCACATATCTGGATATGCAGAAACACAGTATATGGGTCCTCAGCATAATATGCGGAAATCTTTCTTTTCAACATTCTAGAGTTTTCATTCTATTCTTCCCCCATGTATTGGACATATTTCTACCCTCCCTTTATGGTCAGTATTTCATCACCAATGAGCATGTCTAGTCCCGAGTGGCCTATTCTTGACAACTCCAGCCAATCTTTCTTTCCCCCTAAAGAACTACCATTCTTCTTCACATAATAGCATTCTCCAGCCTGCTGATTAGTAATAATAATTATAACAATGATACCAATAAGAGAAGATAGTAGAAAGATGAGAAGGATAATACTGTCATACCACATTGGTAAATATACTTAGACATAAGACGGTACTGTGGAAGTTAGGTGTTCAGCAGAGCGATGGCAAGAGGGAAAAAACTGTCTCTGTGTCTAGTTGTTTTGGCATGCGATGCCCTGTAGCGATGTCCTGAGGGAAGGAATTGAAACAGCTTATGTCCAGGATGTGAGGGGGTCTGTAGATACTTTCTCAGCCCTCTTTCTGACCCGTGCAATATACAGGTCCTCAACAAAAGGCAGATTGGTTGCAGTTGTTTTTTCTGCAGTCCTAATTATTGTCGTGGAAAAACCAATGAAAAAGACAAGAGACAGCAGCACAAAACAATAATTCTTACTTTAAGATTCATAGGTTTATTTTGCTAATAATTTGGAGCATAGCAAGCATAATAACACAACATCACTTACACTAATAACCCATTGCAATGAGGTCCACTGGTATAGCAAATTCCAAAGGACAGCTATAGGACAATGGAAAATCAATCAGGTCCAGACCCAACTCTTTATATCCTTTCTCATTCTAAGACTGTAGTCAGATGGTCCCCTAACCTTTGCTGACTTTTGCTGACTTCTTACTGACCTCCTGCTGACCTTCTGCTGAACGTAACTTTCCACATATACCCCGTTTACATTGGATCCCACATCCAACATCTACTTTCAGTTCCCCATTTCTTACTCTTCCAGTCCTTATGTTCTAAATATATTTGAAACAAGCAAAATCATATTAAGAAAAGTAAAATTGCAAACTGAAAAATTAAGCATAGCACAAGCTTTGGTTCAATACTTTGTCTATGAGGCCTGATTCAGTTTACCTGGGCCTAAATCTTGTATAAAAAAACAATAGCCAATATTTTCGTTTTTCACATTATTGATTGAGTCTGTATCTATCCTGTTTGGTTGCTGGACCAAATCAGACAGTTACAGAAGTACAAATGACAGACTCAATAATTCCTCTATCAAGAGCTCCTGGGGCATTCTGAACTTTCTGAGTTAATGCAGGAAGAACATTCTTTGTTATGCCTTTTTAATTATGGTTCTAATGTTAGGTGTCCATTTCAAATCCTGGGAGATTATAGAACCCCAAAACTTGAAGACTAGGACTCTATTGTTGATATTGTGCTCTCTAATAGAATAAGAGGTGGTAGAATAGGAGGGCTCCTCCTAAGATCCACTCTCATCTCTACAGTTTTAAGCATGTTTAGCTCTAGATTGTTCCGGCTACACCATAGGGCCAGTTGTTCAATATCCCATCTATATGAAGTCTCATCTTCCTTCAAATGAGACCAATGACTGTTGTATCTGTTGATTAGACCTTAATTTATCATTCTGAGCAATTGCGGACTATTGACTAGGCCTTAATTTATCATTTCATTTTACTTCTACTGTATTATCACCAAAGCTGTATAATTGTTGGCAGTTTACAATCCTAAGAACATAACAACGTTTAAAAGCCACAACAAAAATTCAACCTAGACCCTTAAATAGTGATAGACATTATACAAGGACATATCATGTATTACAGGTAGTCCTCAACTTACAACCACAACTGAGCCCAAAAGTTCTGTTGTTGAGACATTTGTTAAGTGAGTTTTGCCCCATTTTACAACCTTTCTTGCCACAGTTGTTAAGTGAATCACTGCAGTTGATAAGTTAGTAACCTGGTTGTTAAGTGAATTCCCTGTTGACTTTGCTTGTCAGAAGGTCGCAAAAGGTGATCATATGCCCTTGGAACACAGCAATGGTCTGAAATATGAACCAGTTTGCCAAGCATCTAAATTTTGATCACCTGATCACAGGAATGCTGTAAAGATCATAACTGTAAAAAACGGTCAGAAGGAACTTTTTTCAGTGCAGTTGTAACATACAAACTGTTGTAAGTCAAGGACTACCTGTCAGGAACATCAACGCTCAAAAGCCTGCCAAACAATTCCAAGGTTTTCAAAAAAACCACTAAAGTTATTGCCAGTCTAGAAGAGATTAATTTCATAAAGTAAGAGCCATTATAGAAAAAGTAACCCCAATCTTCCATTCCTTATATGTCAGGAATCCTTGACATTTCCAGCTGGGATGAATGTACTAAAGATCTTGGTTCTCCCTGAAGGAGCAATTCTACAAATAGGTGTACTGTATTAGAAGAATTAACATTTCACTTCTACCCCAAAATGTATTGGAATACAGGTAACGTATACCTGTAACTATTTTTATCTGCCAGAACTAGGCTGCTGCATTCCACTGCATTGTAGTTTTTAAGTAGTGTCCAAAAATGTGATGCAATGCTTTCCTAGTATTTTTGAAAACATGTGCTGTACATACTTGAAAATCTAAATATGTAACTTTACATAAGAGGAGACTTTACATTTGGATTTACTTTTAACTTGAAATTATGTGTTAATGCGATAAAACAATCCCAATATTGTACTCAAAATCTATCCTTCAGTCACCAATTAGATTTTTTTTACTACTTTTATGAAACTAATATGTTTCCCAGTCTTTTTATAGAAAGCTGCTGACCTACCCTTCGCATGATACTCATTAATTAACTTCATGATATCTGTTTTCAGATTACATCAAAGATCCAATTACCAGATCTAGAGAACAAATGTGAGGTCAAAATCCTTGTAAGAACAGCTTCCATATAAAAGAGCCTGGAACAGGAAAAACCAAACTGTTCTTTCTGGATGAAGAAGGATACTCTTTATGTTATGGCAAATGAACTTCCAAAAGAGATTGAGATCTCATTTTTCAATGAAACACAGTAAGTGCTGCGGAAAAACAACTGATAAATTGTGCTCATTCAGCCAAAAAGAATTTGGGCTTATCATTCTAAGAATGATATAAAAGATAGCAGGAATAAGATAGCAGGGTAAGAGAGCAGGAATCCTAAATGTTAACAATTTTTCAAGCCTTAAGCTTCAGTACTTACCTAGTTTGTCATTTTTAATTTAAATACATTACAAGGCCTGAAATGCTGAAAGCAGTTGTAAATAAATGAAATAAGCTAACAATGACTTGTTTACATCCTGTCCATTTGCCTTTTCAATTATTTCTAGCCATTAAGGTAAATGGGAATAGAAGAAGCAAAGCAAGCAACAATTAAAAAAAAAAATCTCAGCCAAAATGTTTATCTGGGATTAGCAAGCAGATGAGCTGGCAGAAACCTAAGTTAGAGCTGATGATCTAAAAGGGCCCCTCATCTGACATTGCAAAGATCACTCTGACATTTCAACAATCCTTCTGGGCAATAGCCAAGGAGAAACATATTAGCTGGCTGCTTTAACAGCCGTCATACAAGCACCCCTTCTAAGAAATGTGGTTGCCTTCTTTAGAACAAAATAAACAGAATGAACAAAACTTTCCTTTCTGAAGCATTTGCAAATCTCACATCAAAATATGTCCATCAAAAACAAATCCATCAAAAATATGACCATCAAAACAAATGTACTGTTTATCAAGTAAAGATAGGTGCATTGGTTATTTAAAAAAAAAATCTTTATTTTCTAAAAGAAACAGATGCATTGCCACAGCCCCTACAAAGAAAACAATAATCCATTGTTTCAGCTACAGCTCGAAAGAAGCAGGCTCACAGTAGCAATACAAAAATTGAGAGTTTATTCATCACATTAATGAACTGTCCTGTATAATACTGTATATTTTTTTTAGGCTATGAAACCTGATAATAATTTTTTAAAAGTACCAGAACCACTGGCTGCATAAGTGAATTCTTGTTATTTTTACCTTTAGTCTCCCATGGAACCCCATTAAGGTCTCATTGAATCTTGAGGTTCTGCAGAACACAATTTTAAAAGCCCGACTTCATAACAGATAACATACCAAACTAGCTAACTCACAGTTCAATAACAAAAGCTCATCAGTTTGTCTACATATGAAGATATGAGAGCTAGATTTTTTCTCCTAAACAATATCTTGTGAGGTAAAAGAAACAAGTAATAAAAGTACATTAAAATGAAAACAATAATGTCTCCACATCAGTTCTAAAACCTTCCTAGACTTACTGATGTCATCACTGCTAATGGCTGTGTACGTGTTATAAGCCAGAATCACTCATATTAGAAAGTTTTTTTTATGACAGTCTTCAGTCAAGCTTTACTGATCATAAATTCTATGTATCTGACTTCCATATACTTTCTAACCACTTTCCAAGGAAGGGGAAAAGATAAAGTAATTGGAAGGTTTTTAAAATAGGCACTCAAAGATTAAGTCACAAAATAAAATTACAGTCTGCTTTAAAAATGTTTTTTTTAATCATCCAACGGAGGCCCTATTCACATTATCAAATTAATATAAACCGTGACTCGCACATTGCACTGTACCAAAGACAATAACAAACCACATTGCCTAAACCAGGGGTTCTCAACTTGGCAACTTTAAGACATGTGGACTTCAATTTCCAGAATTCCTCAGTCAGCTTTGCTGGCTGAGGAATTCTGGGAGTTGAAGTCCACAAGTCTTAAAGTTGCCAAGGTTGAGGACCCCTGGCACCCTAAACCATTAAGGGTGAATTCAGCCAAAGCGTCTCCTGGTATTCATGAGACAACCTCTTTTACCTAATACGTTCTTGTTCACACATATGTTGAAGCTTAGAACAGTACAAATGTTGATAACTGACATGAGAATATTGATCTTTTTCATCCAGAACTATTACCTGTCCCTTTATTGTAAGGTTATCTTAACATAATCTTACAAGGCTGAAAGTACATTTCTCCTCCTTCACCTTTACAGTCCAAGAAAGTAGAGGCAGTCCTTTCTGAGACATTTACACCACACACACAGACACAGACACAGAGTCTTCCTTCTGTAAGTTCAGCTGCCTTTTATCTGACAATTGCCTAGAGTCTGTGGCTCTTCCTTTTCTCTCAAGGTCATTCCCACATGTTATTACACAGCCTGACCATCTTTATTAAAACCATTCTACAGATGTGAACTACAATGACATCCACTGCATTAGACCTGAATCTGCTCCAATTAGCATTAAGCCTAAATGAAAAAAAGCCACATGAGTGTTTGTCCATGAAAAGCAATCTCTCTCCAAAGCAATTTTGATAGAAAAGTAGCTCAGAGAGAAACGGTTAGGCTTAAGGGTTCTTACCAATTTCCAGTCAAAATAGTTATTATTTCAGAAAATTACATTCAGGAAACAGGGCAGTCAGTATCATTGATCCATTCATTTCTCAGAATCTAATTTAGTCTGGTCATAAAAAATGTACACTCTGTTGAACTCCCTTCTAAATTTAAGAAATGGGGCAAGGGCTAACAAAATTCAAATTTTGCTTGGTGCAGCCAATGAATCAGTTCATTGTGAGCCTCAGGCCTGGGTTTTATAACTGAGATGGAGTTTGATTTGGCGTTTTCAACTTTGACAATTTTGTTGCCATTGTTCTTTCCACTGCTAAAGATAAAGATGTTAAGATAAACTCCTCACGGTCTTAATAAGTGCATAAATATTTGAATGAACACATGAATCAGCTAATATTATTTTAGGCAAGGCCAGATTAAGGCCAATTGATATCCTAAGTACAGCACAAGATGGTGTCCCTTAACAAAAGCAAAATTCTCATGCCATGAAAAAAATATGATATCTGATGACACTTTCAAACCAAACTTTTAACCTTTAGTCACTCACCATACCAATGTTTTTAACATTGCAGATTAAAGTTGAACAGGGCAGACAATGATAATTATTAAAAAAAATATTGACTAAAGTCAAAAAATAAGGGGAATGATAGCTAGGGGAAAAACATTCTGTGGCTCCCTTTCATTGGTGACTTAAGGATGTGCTTATTTTGCTTAATGGTTAATCCAGGATTATTTTTGAGCTAAGAAGATAATTCCTCCAGAATATTCAGATATTGATAGCTGTATTTACAATGTGGCACCCTAGTGGCGCAGTGGTTAGAATGCAGTATTATAGGCAAACTCTGCCCACAGTCAGGAGTTCGATCCTGATGGGGCTCAAGGTTGACTCAGCCTTCCATCCTTCCAAGGTCAGTAAAATGAGGACACAGATGGTTGGGGGCAATATGCTGATGTTGTAAACCGTTCAGAGAGTGCTGTAAAGCACTACAGAGTGGTATATAATTCTATATGCTATTGTTATGTAAAGGACCATTACAGTTTCCCAAATGTGATAATCATTACAGCATCTCTCTGTAAAATTTCAGAAATTAAAAAAAAAAACCTTTTTTGTGCTTTTGAGTCAGTGTTGACTCCTGGCAACTGCCTGGATGAATATCTGCAGTTCCTTGGCAAGGTTTTCCAGAAGTGATTTGCCACCGTCTCTCCTAGGACTAAGATAGATGGAGTGTCACAAATCACTCAGCTGACTTTGACTAGAACCTATAATCTCTCACTTTTTAGCCTTGTACTTTAACTACTACATAAAAGTGGCTCTTTAAATTAGCAGAAACCCCAATCTTGTAATTTGAGTTGGGTGATTAGACCCTAAGCTCTAGAATAGTAATGGCAAACCTTTTAGAGACCGAGTCCCAAACTGCAACCCAAAACCCACTTATTTATTGCAAAGTCTGCCAGGGCCGCATCAGCATTGTGGTGCTCTCAGGGGAGCGGGAGGGGGGTGTGGCCCACTGGGTGGGCACGGCCGCTGGGTGAGCATAGCTGCGGTGGTCATGGCAGACTGTGTGGGCATGGCCAGGATGCGTGGGCCGGGGCCAGGGTGGTGGGGACCAGTCCGTCGCCATCTCCGGGACATCCCCAGGGAGCCAATGCCCCTTGCTCGCTCACTTCCTGCCCCGTCGCTTCCAAAAGCCACGTGCTTGCTACTCTGGTGAACTCTGCTAGGGCGATGGCATGTGTGCCCACAGAGAGGGCTCTGAGTGCCGCCTCTGGCACCCGTGCCATAGGTTCGCCACCATGGCCCTAAGCTCTAGAACAACTAAGTAACATGAATTCCAATCCCCTTGAATATTAGCCTTTGTGGCCAATGAAGCAGCATAATATTAGTTGTAGTTCAACAGCCCCTGAAAGGCTGTGCATAGTTCTAAAGCAGGAGTAGGGAAAAGATTTTTTTTCCATATTTCATCTGCAATCAATGTTTCTGATGTGTTTGGCTATCATATTGCCTCTCATGATTTCCAGGCTAAGCATATCCAGTCAATCCCTTCAATCTTTCCATGTACTGTAGTACACATATCTGGCATCTCATTACCTACTTTGTCTCCTACTTCCTGATTACCTTCACTAAAATATGGCACACCAAGAAAGCTGCAGAAAAGGCCTAACCAAAACAGAACAGATTGTTCCCATTAGGTCTCACAATTGAGACAAGAATCCCTCCTCACCTCATAAATTTATTTGTATGTCACATCAAGTCCCAAAGTAACATTAAAAGGGGGATTAGTGGCCACCACTAATTTATCATTAAGAAAATTTATATGGCTGCCCAACTCACAGTGACTATGGGCAGCTTACGCATACACCTAGCTCAGAGAATCTGACTCCAGAAAAATAATGCAAACAAAAGTGAGCATAAACATCTAACAATTAAATAAGCTACAATAACCTTGTAGACCTAAGTCACTTTACAAAGCTGCAGGAGGAAGAAAAACCTATATTCATATATCACATTTAACCATGGATGATTATAGCCCCTGAAATACCGTAAGCCACAATCAGCTAGATCGGGGGTCTTCAAACTTGGCCCTTTTTATGGCTTGTGGACTTCAACTCCCAGGATTCCTCAGCCAGTGTGCCCTGCAATCTAAAATCAATATGAATTAAATGTTTCTCAGGGGGGCAATCGAAGAAGGAGCAGCCTCTCTTCCCCTACAGTTGAGCAAAGAAACTGCAGTATAGGTAGTCCTTGACTTACAACTGCAATTGAGCCCAGCATTTATGTTGCTAAGCAAGACATATGTTAAGTGAGTTTTGCCTGGTTTTATCTTTCTTGCACAGTTGTTAAGTGAATCACCGCAGTTGTTAGTAACATGGTTGTTAAGTGAATCTCCCTTCCCCGTTGACTTTGTCAGAAAGTCGCAAAAAATAATCACAACTCCAGGACACTCCAACCGTCATAAATTTGAACCAGTTGTAAAGCATTTTAATTTTGATCACATGACTATGGAGATGCTGCAACATTCGTTAAGTGTGAAAAACGGACAAAAGTCACTTTTTTCTGTTCCGTAGCAATTTTGAACAGTCACTAAATGAACTGTTGTAAATCGAGGACTACCTGTATTTCAGACCAGCCTAATAGGTCTCTAGCGGCTTAATCTAGATCCCAATCCCTGCAATTTCCATCATTCTCTTTTTAATAGGCTCTTGGAACGGTGAGAATTGCAGTGCAAAACATGGGTGGCGGACGTTTAAGGCTGCAAAAATGGCTTAATACGGGGAGGTTTTTGCAAACGTTTCCCCCCGCCCCACCGAGGGGTCACGGCATTTACCGGACATCTGCTAAAGAAACCCTACCACGCTTCCTCCTCAAACCCCCACCTCGAAGCGAATTCGCAGCACAACGTGTATCCGAAGAAACGGGGGACGCATTAATCCGTTTGAAAGCCAGGCGCTACTTCCGCTTCTAAGGCAGACCGGCGTACCGGAAGTGCAACAAGGCTGCAAGCACGTGAGAATAAGACAAGAAACGGCGTCTGGGACCGGAGAAGTTATTTATTTTGCTGCTTCTGATTCTTTCGCTCGTGGTGTGTATCAGTAAGCGTTGTATGAAGTTTCCCCTCCCTCCCCCCCATACATAATTCCTCTTGTAACTCCCCAAGTCGAGGCAAAAAAGTAAACAGGAATAGGGGTGTGGGATTAGCCCTTGAGAAAATAGAAGATCGAGATGCTGCTTTAAAATATACAACTAAAACATGTACCATAATGCCTCCTTAAGGAATTAGAGAACTAGTGAAAACTATCTTTATTTCTGAAGATGGAAATAAGGGGAAGAAAGACCCTATTCCGGCCATCTAGGTTGCGGACAAAAGGGAAGGGAGGAAGGAAGCGAGAATACTTTTTCTAAGGTACGTAAAATGAGAGCGCCCTTATCCTACAATATTGGTTTCTACTTGCTTAGTATTTTGATAAGGTTTTTAAATTCCATATGGAATCAAAGATAGTATTAGGACAAATGGCACTTTGAAGCAAATATCTGTAGAATGCCCATCTTAAAAGATGAGGCTTTGATTTGATGTTCATTTTAGTACTTCGTTCATGTAGACATGGATGTGCCATTTTTTTCCAGAGGGTCAAAAAAAAAAGAGTCATGTATTCAAACCACCATCTACTGCTTTAGTATTATAATTCCTACAATGGCCTATCTGGTATCTCTAGGAAGTTTACACAAATGAAATGAAAGAGCAATAGTCTCTTCAATCCATTGTCTTCAGTCTATTATTAATTCTTAAGTATAATTAGAGGAAATATAGAGCCAAAACATTACACACAGATTTCCTGTGCTGTTTGTCAAAAGGTTACTTTACATGTACAGTATAACATTTGGGTAGTAGAGTCTGGTAACATTTTTTTAAATTGCTGAATTTTGTTTGAAAAGCCTTTTAACGGTTGAAAAGGTGCTACCAGACTCGTTATGATTTTTGGTTACTGTAGTAGGCTAACACATCTCCTTTCCTGCAGTGTTTACATATAATATTCCTATCACATACATACTGGTAGTAGTGTTAAAAGATAAAGGTACTGGCTTTGTTGTGCATTCAAGGTGTTTTATAGTTACTCAGTGGCAGCAAAGGTAACCTCAGTAAACTATACAGTATCATCAAGATAATGTACTACAAGGAAATAAAATTCAATAGTTTTTAATAAACCAATGAAGTTTTGAATATTGTTCTGCTCTGAAAAATAAAAAAAATGATTATGAATCTTTTAACATTAATATTGATCCAAAAGCAAGCATGGAATATTAATATTTGGCATATAGAACAATATATTACTTATCTTTTTTTAATCCAAAAGATTTTCACACTAGTAGAATTACCACTGCATTGCTTTAAACTATCTTAAAAAAGCAAGATATGATTGGGCATTTTATTGCCTAAAAATTATTCTAGCAGGTTAACTTCATTTCAGGAGATAATACACCTCCCTATACTCATTATATACACAGCAGTATTTTCATTTATAGGTTTCCTTTTGGCATCTGTTTCCTCCTGGGAATATAATATTGAATGGATCTTTTGTGTAATGTGTGTCAAACTGAATACAGTAGTAGATAAAAAGACAAAACTACATTAAATAATTTCAAAATTAATAATCCTGATAATATTTACTATTTTGCTTGAGAAGTCTTTCTTCTTTATCAAAAAAATGAATTTGTATGTTGATAAACATGACATAATAACAGTCCCTTACTGTAAAAGGAGTCAGGGGAGGGGTTCTCCCAATAAATTCTCTTAGTGAACCCCAATAGTTGAAAAATCCCCTATTAATAGATTCCAAATACTGGTGATAAAAGCCCATGCCTCTCTTAATACACACAAAATCATATTAATATGGATTTTGGCCCCAAATTTGGCAGTAAAAAGACATTTTTAAATTATTTTTTCAACTCAGTTCTCTGAGGTGTACAGTTTTGGGGGTTAGTATTAATCTCATTTTTAATAGTATAGGAACCTGATTTCACATTGTTCAACTATAGCTCTACTGGCTGACCAGGACAGGGTGCCCTAGCTCATTATGTAAAGGCCATGCAAATAATGAATTTCTTTAACTTTGTTAAAAGGGATTAGTGGTTTAGAATTAATTACAGTTAATTCCACTAAAACCTCCAATAGTTGGAGAATGTGGTTCAAATAATAAATGTATTGGAATAAACTGCCAAGCAGCATTTTGAGGTTAATCAGATATTTAGATATTCCAGGTTTCAGGTATAATAAGTCCAGAGAGATCATATAAAACAAGAAGGGCAAATACGGTGTCCCTTGGTCCTGCATGGCCCGTCGATTTCTTCTCTTACCTCTCCTTAACTTTAGCCATGATATACCCATCAACCTGCTCCTCCCAATTTTTCCAGACCCTTCTTTTCTACCTCAAGAGGACATCGGAGAGGAAAGGAAGATGTTTGAAAATCATAGGAGGATATATGAGCCAATTGGATAAGCTGTGGATAATGTAACATGACAAGAGCCACATGTTCAACCAGCCTATAACTTCCCATCTTCTCAGGACTTTCCCTATTTTCCCTTGACCACTACTAATGTCTATGGCAGAAGGGTATTATGCCTTTAAGGCTCATTGTTAGCAGATGCCTCTTAGCCAGTGGTTCTCAACCTGTGGGTCGGGACCCCATTTGGGGTCGAACGACCATTTCACGGGGGTCACCAAACAACGCAGTCTGCCATTTTTTTCCCCCCTTTCCTTAGCTGTGCTACTCCCTTTTATTCTATTGGCTTTTGAAAGCCAATAGAATAGACTCTCTTGAATAGAGTCTAATTCTTGGCTTTCAAAAGCCAATAGGAATTGTCCAGGCTGTCTCTGCCCTGCTGAGCCCGCCAAAAGTCCCATTCTGCAAACGGTGCTGCACCAGTTGAGTAGTCCTCGACTTACGACTGGTTGAGTAGTCCTCGACTTACGACCAGTTGGGGGTTGCGGCATTAAAAAGGTTGAGAACCACTGTTCTTAGCTGAATAAGCATGATTTAAGTTCTACACATTGACTGCATCCCTTTTAGCAGTTATTTTAATCTGTACCCGTTGCTGTGTATGATTGGCTATCTTCCTGTGAGTAAAAGGACTTGTTTGCAGTTTGAAGTCACTTGATAGTGGACCTTGAACCTAAGGTAAAGTCACAGGCTGGTGCTGGTCTGAAAGTAATTGGTGACCGGAAATGCATTTTTTTGAGTTATTAGTGGACTAGCATGTGCTATATGATATCATTAAGGAATCATTAGGAAATGCTGTAGAGAATTGATATAAGTGGCTCCAGGTATTTCAGTTGCATATTTTATTTATTTATTTATTTATGAGACTTATATACTGCTTTAAGTGCAAGCACTCTCCAAACGGCGTACACCAGTAAGCAATGCATATATATATTTACATTGCCCCCAACAATCTGGGTCCTCATTTTACCTACCCCAGAAGGATGGAAGGCTGAGTCAACCTTGAGCCGGTGAGATTTGAACCGCTGACCTGCTGAACACAGTCAGCTAAAGTGGCCTGCAGTACTGCACCCTAACTGCTGCGCCACCTCGGCTCTTATTGATATGATATCTAGCAGGCCCAAACCTTAGAGTGAATCGTTATATCTCTTAATTAAAAGGGTTCAACAAAGTAAATAATTTGTACAGCATAATTTTGTCTCCCTCTCCTGCAAAGTTTTAAAAATATTGCTATGCAACTTGTTCTAGGATTATTAAAGTGATATGTTTTGTTCACTGCAGTAATATAAAATACGCTAAAGTACCAACAGTATCTTCCTGTTTCAAAGGCAGCTTGTTTTAGTGGAGAACTTCTACAACAGTAAAAGTAAAGGCGTCCCTGCAGATTTTACTCCATTAGTTGTTGCATGACAGCATGCTATCATGGAAGTGGTACCTGTTAATCTACTCACATTTACATGTTTTTGAACTGCTAGGATAGCAAGGAACGGGTGCTCACCCCATTGCATGGCGCTTGGGTTTCGAATCTGAGCTGCCAGCTTTCAAAGCTGACAAGCTCAGCTTCTTAACCACTGAGCCACCAGGGTGTAGAGTTGAATGAACTGGTTATCCAAGGCTATTTCAAGGTAAGCTGAAAATTTATACAAATAAGGCATTTCCCATTGTACTACACCTCACGGCTGTCATCTTTTGCTGTCATGTTTTCCTTTTTCAACCATCCTAGAAAAGAAGTCAGACTGAATGACAGCTTGGCAGCTCTTAATGTTATAAATTCCTGCTTGTGCAAAAATAAATGTGTCAGTTGTTCCTGGTTCCTCCCACTTTGCTTTCCCTTATATTAAAGAGCATTTCTAATCAAAGTTTAACTTTGAATGAAGCAGTTAATCATAGAGTAATAATCTTGGCTAAATCGATAGATCTCTAGATCAGCAATTAGCCGTATATTATCTGCCTGTCTGAGAGTCTGAGCTTATACTGTAAGACTTTAACGCTTTAAACATTTACAGTAATCTGCTTGAGTCCTTCCTATTTCAGGCACTTATTGTGAAAATCTGTCAAATATGAACTCTGAATGTCCTTTGCTGTAAAACAGAGTTTCTACCCTGATTGCAAAATCTAAACAACATCAACCATTATTTGTAATGAAAACTGGGGCAATATTTTTTGGGTGAACAAGTAGGAAGTAGATCCAAACAAAGTGAAACATGAGTAAGGCCGAATAAATAGTCTTGAAACATGAAATATAATAAAAAAGAGCTAGAGCAGTGTAGCTGGAGGAAAAACTATCTTGTTCTCTCAAGGGCTTTTGATAACAATCACAGTAGCCTTCTGGATGAACTAGGGACTGAGAGTTGACAGAGATGCTGTGTTAGTAGTTTTTTCTTGGGGGTTGAATTCCAGTCAGTGTTGATGGGGAAGAGGTCTGTGGCTCCTTACTTATGGGGTGGCACAGGGCTTAATACCCTTGCCTTTTTTGTTTAATATCTACATGAAACATCTGTAAAAGATCACCTGCTGGTTTATTTATTAATCAAATTTATATGGCTGCCCATCTCACAGAAAGTGATTCTGGATGGCATACAACAATCCAATAAAATTGTAAATAAAGAAAATCATTACCTGAAACCAGTCTGGAATCATTGTAATTGTACATCTTGACCCTGGGCTGTGAAAGTTTTGTCCCAGTGTCTGGAAGCTGTGTAGATCTGGATGGATAGGGACAGACTTGGACAATCCTGATTAGACCAAGTGGTTATGGATATTTGGCTCTTCCCTATCCTGTGGACTTCCCATATCTAATCTCTAATGCAGTGATGGGCAACCTTTTCGGCGTGGTGTGTCAAAATTCGGCAAAAAATCGAGCATAACTCGCGTGGTGTGTCACTTCGACAAAAAAACACAATTTTGTGCAATTTATAGTTTAAACTACAAAAATGTATAATTGCAATATATAATTGTATTTAATAAACCAAAAACAAATTATTTAACATACCTGCTTAGTAACTTCTTTGTTCATCAATCTGTCGATTTCGTATGTTGCCCTTGATATTATTGAACTTGTTTGGGGTGCCGTGAACTGAGATAAGTGAGGGGGAGGGTGAATTCTTTAACTAACCTGCATATTAGTGACTTTTTTGTTGCTGAATTTCATTGGCTAAATCTTCAATTGAAGGTTGGTATTTTGTACACTTCAGGCCCAAGCAAGCGCTACTAACCTCATCTGTCAATCTGTTTCTTTTGTTGGTTTTGATATTATTTAATGCTGAGAATAAGGTCTCACAAAAGTACGTAGAAGGAAAAATTGTGAGTAAAGCTGTTGCTATATTTTTCAGGGTGCTAAAAGTGTCTGGTAGTCTGTTCTAGGCACTCCAAATTTCCTGTTCGTAGTGGCACTCACCTTGATTCTCCAAGCGGCCCCTTTCCAGATTCTCAAGCTTTGACCTCAAGTCGACAAACACCTGAGCCCAGATGCTGTCTTGAAATTCTGCAAGCTGCATCTCCAAATCATCTATTTGCGTCCAATGGAAACCATTTAATTCCAAACTATTGTAGACTACTACATCAGGATACTTAATTATTCTCATGGTCTGTTCTAGGCTTCTAAATTGACTAAATCTATCAGTAAACTGGTCAAGTAACAAGTCAAAAACATGCTGGCACTTCATATGCAAGAGTTCCACTTCATTTCGTAAAGCTGCACTGGCCTTCTCAAAATGCTTTTGTACTTGAGGAAAATACTTATATTTTAGTTTCTACATCTCGCTTGAAAATTTTTACTTTACTTTCAAAAGCTTTTATGTATCCAAACATAACATCAATACTTTTGCCAAAACCTTGTAACTTTAAGTTCAGCTCATTAACATGAACAGAGAGATCTGTAAAAAACATCAGGGTGTTGACCCACTTATCATCATTGAGCTGAGGAAAGTTTCCCAGATCCTTATCTTCAAGAAATACCTTAATTTCTTCAAAGCACTCCACAAAGCGCTCAAGAACCTTGCCTCGGCTCAGCCATCTTACATTATTGTACATCAGCAGTCCACTGTAGGTGGAATCAACCTCCAGTAAAAGTGCTGAAAATTCTCGCTTGTGAAGGGGGCGAGCAGCTATTAAATTAACTATTTTTGTAACAACTGACATTAAGTCATTTAAGTCAGTGAATCCTGCCTTGGCACATAAAGCCTCCTGATGGATAATACAATGAAAAGGCACAATCGGATGTCCAATAGCTTCTGTAAACAATTTCACAAATCCAACTTTTTTCCCTACCATGTTTGGGGCACCATCTGTCGTCACTGACACAACTTTAGAGATATCAATGCTTAGGTCGCAGAATGTTTGCATAACAACCTTACATATTTCGCTTCCTGATGTACTTGTTGGAACTGATACTAACTTTATCAACTCTTCTCTCATTGTGTGACTATCAGAATATCGACCAATAATGGCCAACTGAGCATGTGACATGACATCAGTAGTTTCATCAAGACAGATGGAAAAATATTTACAATTCCTTATGTCTCTCTTTAATTGATGTTGTACATTTGTGTTCAGTCTCATTATTCGGTCTTTTATGATATTTCTACTGAGTGGTAACTCAGATAGTCTCTTAATAATTGCATCTTTATTCTGCATATCGTGAAATAGAAGTGGCACACATCTTAGGAGAGTTTCTTTAATAAATTCTCCCTCATTAAGTGCTTTTGCATGCTGAGCTATGGAGTGAGCAATGCTCAAACTTGCAGATGTTAAATTTGTACAGCCTTTTATAAATTTAAGGATGGAGTTAGATTGGCTCTTATAAAGGTGTAGCTTCCTGGAAATGTATTCCTTCCTTTCATCCTCACTTTTTTCCAAGAGCTGGGAATGATTAGTTTCAAAATGTCTATTTATATTCCACGTTCTGCTTACTACCGTTTCAGTACATAGAACGCAAAATGATCTGCCATTTTTTTCTATAATACCATACATCTCGCTCCATGTCTCTTGAAAGGGTCAGCCACTGCTACTACCACTCCCTTTTCTTAACCTTTGTTTTTTATTTTTTGGGTGCTCCATCAGTGGGCCAGTGACAGCAGATAGAATTATAGATAGCTTGTTAGCCAATTAGGGGTTAACTAGCCTAACACAGCCTCCCCCTCACTTATCTCAGTTATTGTGGGCAATTACAAGTCCATGGCACCCCAATAGTTGCTGCTAATGGCGCTCACAGGTCCCCCTTACTGTGTGGCACTCACTAATTGCGGCCTGACTGGAGAAAGGCGCGCACTGTTCCTGCGCTCCTCTCCTGGGGGTCCTCCCTAACGTACTCTCAGCCGTGCTGATGAAGTGTGTGCGCACGGCACGCACGCCTTACCAGCAGCCCCTGCGCTGATAAAGGGGCTGTGCCTGTGCTTGCCTGTCAGTCGGCGGCGGCGCAGGCTGAAGTTTGCGGCAGGGACACAGTGAATGAGTGAGTGTGGGTGGGAGAGATCACACGTCCCGCCCCCCGTTCCTCCAGCACAGAGCGTATTTCTTTCATCCTTCCTGGATCCAAGGCCGTAGTGGTACGGTTGCTCTAGGGGGGCGGTAGTCATAATGGGAGAGTTTTAGTGGGTTCGAGTCCCACATAACCTGGTGACCCGCCAGGTATCCGTGGGGATTTCTCTTCCGTGGTGAAAACAAAAAAAAAAAATTCTTTCATCCTCAGCGTGCAGGAGCCGAGGATGAATTGCATAAAATCGCATGAAATCCTGCTCATGTCACCCCAAATGGCTACGCGTGTCAGCACTGACACGCGTGTCATAGGTTCGCCATCACTGCTCTAATGAGATAGCTCTATAGTCTATCCTATTTGAGACTGGTGTGTAACCTAGTAGTCTCCTTGGATTCATAGCTCCTATTTGAAGAGCAGGTGGCAGCTGTGGCCAAGAGGACCTTTCAACAGATTCATCTGGTCTGCCAATTGCATCTCTTCCTAGTTTAGAAAGCCATTCAGATGGTCACTCGTGCCTTAGTGATGTCACAATTGGACTCTTGCAGTGTGTTCTAGATTAGATGGACCTTGAAGACCACCCTGGAGTTATAGCTGGCGTAGAATGTGAGAGCAGAGAATTAATGGCCATGCAGCAGTATGCTCAGATGACATCATTAGGCTTCCAGATACAGTTCAAAGTACAAATTATCACCTACAAAGCCCTTATGACATAAGGCCTGGCTATTGGAAGGACTACCTATCTCTTGACAGCTTCTACCTGACCTGTAAAATCAGAGAGTGGGCACATTCCAAGTCCTTTGATCAAACAGTGATATTTATCATGATTTAGGAACTGCATCTTCTCTGGTGCGGTGCCAGCCCCCTGGAACAACATTCCCACAAGATCTGTATGTTTCTCACCATGATGATGTTCATAAAAATCACTGAAGACCTGGTTATTTCCCCAGGCTTTGGCGTACAATGGATGACATTTTTTGTTTGTTATATATGGTTTCCTTTTAGAAGCGTACATCTTCACTGAAAGCTGCCCAGAGTTGTGTAAAGTTGGGCAGCCTCTATGTTGTATAAAATAAATAGTCTGCATGCTTGTTGTTGTTGTTAATTGCGAAGTCGTGTCCGACCCATCGCGACCCCATGGACAACGTTCCTCCAGGTCTTCCTGTCCTCTACCGTCTTCTGGAGTCCATTTAAGTTCTCACCTACTGCTTCAGTGACTCCATCCAGCCATCTCATTCTCTGTCGTCCCCTTCTTCTATTGCCCTCAATCTTTCCCAGCATTAGGCCCTTCTCCAGTGAGTCCTTTCTTCTCATTAGGTGGCCAAAGTATTTGAGTTTCAACTTCAGGATCTGGCCTTCTAAAGAGCAGTCAGTGGTTGATCTCTTCTAGGACTGACTGGTTTGAACGCCTTGCAGTCCAAGGGACTCGCAGGAGTCTTCTCCAGCACCATAGTTCAAAGGCCTCAATTCTTTTGCGCTCAGCCTTTCTTATGGTCCAACTTTCACAGCCATACATTGCAACTGGGAAAACCATGGCCTGGACTATACGCACTTTTGGTGGCAGGGTGATGTCTCTGCTTTTTAGTATGCTGTCTAGATTTGCCATAGCTTTCCTCCCCAGGAGCAAGCGTCTTTTAATTTCTTGGCTGCAGTCCCCATCTGAGGTGATCTTGGAGCCCAGAAAAATAAAATCTGTCACTACCTCCATTTCTTCCCCATCTATTTGCCAGGAATTGAGAGGGCCGGATGCCATGATTTTGGTTTTCTTAATGTTGAGTTTCAAGCCAACTTTTGCACTCTCCTTCTTCACCCGCATCAAGAGGCTCTTTAGTTCCTCTTCACTTTCTGCCATTAGAGTGGTATCATCTGCATATCTTAGGTTGTTGATATTTCTCCCGGCAATCTTAATTCCAACTTTTGATTCATCTAGCCCTGCCTTTCTCATGATGTGCTCTGCATATAAGTTAAATAGGCAGGGCGACAGTATACAGCCTTGCCGGACTCCTTTTCCAATTTTGAACCAATCAGTGGTTCCGTGTTCCAGTTCTCACTGTTGCTTCTTGACCCGCATATAAGTTTCTCAAGAGACAAATGAGATGGTCTGGTACTCCCATCTCTTTAAGAACTTGCCACAATTTGTTGTGATCCACACAATCAAAGGCTTTAGCATAGTCAATGAAGCAGAAGTAGATGTTTTTCTGGAACTCCCTAGCTTTCTCCATGATCCAGCGTATGTTGGCAATTTGATCTCTAGTTCCTCTGCCTCTTCGAAATCCTGCCTGTACTTCTGGTAGTTCTCGATCCACATACTGCTGGAGTCTAGCTTGTAGGATTTTAAGCATAACTTTACTAGCATGTGAAATGAGTGCAATGGTGCGATAGTTTGAACATTCTTTGGCATTGCCTTTCTTTGGAATTGGAATGTAAACTGACCTTTTCCAATCCTGTGGCCACTGTTGAGTTTTCCAAATTTGCTGGCAAATTGAGTGTAGCACTTTTACTGCATCGTCTTTTAAGATTTTGAATAGCTCAGCTGGAATACTGTCACCTCCACTAGCTTTGTTGTTGCTCAGATTTTCTAAGGCCCATTTCACTTCACATTCTAGGATGTCTGGTTCGAGGTCAGTGACCATCTCATTGTGGTTATCTGGGATGTTAAGCTCATTCTTGTATAGTTCTTCTGTGTAGTTTTGCCATCTCTTCTTAATCTCTTCTGCCTCTGTTAGGTCTCTGCCATTTTGGTCCTTTATCATGCCCATCTTTGCATGAAACGTTCCCTTCATATCTCCAATTTTCTTGAAGAGATCTCTGGTCCTCCCTATTCTGTTGTTTTCTTCTATTTCTTTGCACTGTTCATTTAAGAAGGCATTCTTATCTCTTCTAGCTACTCTCTGGAATTCTGCATTCAATTGGGTGTATCTTTCTCTTTCTCCTTTGCCTTTCGCTTCCCTTCTTTCCTCAGCTATTTGCAAAGCTTCCTCAGACAGCCATTTTGCTTTCTTGCATTTCTTTTTCTTTGGGATGGTTTTAGTTGCTACCTCTTGTACAATGTTGCGAACTTCCATCCATAGTTCTTCAGGCACTCTGTCTATCAGATCCAGTTCCTTAAATCTATTTGTCACCTCTACTGTATATTCATCAGGAATATGATTTAGTTCATACCTGAGTGGCCTAGTGCTTTTCCTACTTTTTTCAATTTAAGCCTAAATTTTGCAACGAGAAGCTCATGATCTGAGCCACAGTCAGCTCCTGGTCTTGTTTTTACTGACTGTATACAGCTTCTCCATCTTTGGCTGCAGAGCACATAGTCAATCTGATTTCTATGTTGACCGTCTGGTGATGTCCATGTGTAGAGCCGTCTCTTGGGTTGTTGGAAAAGAGTGTTTGTTATGACCATCGTATTCTCTTGACAAAATTCTATTAGCCTGTGCCCTGCTTCATTTTGTACTCCAAGGCCAAACTTGCCTGTTATTCCGGTTATCTTTTGGCTTCCTACCTTAGCATTCCAATCCCCCATGATGATAAGGACATCATTTTTTGGTGTTAATTCTATAAGGTGCTGTAGGGCTTCATAAAACTGGTCAATTTCATCCTCTTCAGCACCAGTGGTTGGGGCATAGATTTGGACTATTGTGATATTGAATGGTTTGCCTTGGATTCGAATTGAGATCATTCTGTCATTTTGGGGATTGTATCCCAGTATTGCTTTTCCTATTCTTTTATTGACTATGAAGGCTACTCCATTTCTTCTGAGGGATTCTTGCCCACAGTAGTATACCTGATGGTCATCTGAGTTAAATTCACCCATTCCTGTCCATTTTAGTTCGCTGATTCCTAAGATGTCGATGTTCAGTCTTGTCATCTCTTTTTTGACTACGTCTAGCTTGCCTTGATTCATGGATCTTACATTCCAGGTTCCTATGGAGAAAAAATCTTTACAGCATCGGACTTTCCTTTCACCACCAGATATATCCACAGCTGAGCGTCCTTTCGGCTTTGGCCCAGTCGCTTCATTCTTTCTGGCGCTACTAGTACTAGCCCTCTGCTCTTCCCCAGTAGCATATTGGACACCTTCCGACCTGAGGGGCTCATCTTCCAGCGTCATATCTTTTTGCCTTTTAGTACTGTCCATGGGGTTTTCATGGCAAAGATACTGGAGTGGTTTGCCATTTCCTTCTCCAGTGGATCACATTTTGTCAGAACTCTCTGCTATAACCTGTCCATCTTGGGTGGCCCTGCACGGCATAGCTTATAGCTTCATTGAGTTACACGACAAGGCAGTAATCCATAAAGGGGGTCTGCATACTAGCTTAAAGCAAAAAAACTCCATGAGATCAAAATTGACTTTATGCCATTGTAGGTGGCAGTCACAATACAACCTTAATGGTTGGTTGCAACCTTTGAAACAGCTGTTATATTTTTACAGATGTGTGCGATCAAAACATGTTTTGCCTAAATGGTTGAATGAACCTAGATGGTTGTTTATATTGCAAAAAGACTGACCTTTTTAAAATAATAAAAAATTGTGGAAATCAAATGATGTAAGTGGGAATCTGGGTGGGGTATCATTAGGACACTAGGTGTTTATTAGCCCAGTATATTTAATATTATTAGAGATAGAAATGCATTCTTCTGTCCTGAAGGCAGTTGAATGACTGAGGCTTGTCAATGAATAAGCTGATTCCAGAGACACAGAAGTCTTCTGTCAGCTATAGAGTTCACTCACCAGAAAAACCTATTTGCCTTATAGCTGCTGCCTAACTATTTCACCACTGTCTGAGGACTTTTTCCTGAATAATATTTGACACTTACATAAATAAAAATAGGATGTGGTTTCATAGGCCTCCAGCACAGGATACCTATTATCACTTAGATTAAAACAAATTCTCTGAAGATTTGTAGCCATGCAGTGAAAAATAATATTTCCCCAGGCTTGAAAATTGATGTTGCTGGCACTGATATGTAAATGAAGTTACTTTCTCCACTGTGAATCCTTTGTACATGATTTGAATAATAATGTACTTCCATGTCTAATTTACAAAGATTCATTCTGTTTAATGTCTTAGAGTTACTGCAGAAAACACTCCAATATTCTGGACCATAGCCTGTTTTGTGTATCTATAAAAATGTATGTAAAACCTGACCGAAAATGACCTGCCTATCATTTGAAATCCTGTTAGTTCTTTTGGTTATGAAAGACTTAGAAATTTGCAGCATTTGAGGAGCTCTATATACTCTCAGCTACTAAGGAAATCCAGTGAAACCACCAGAGGAACATGAACTGGAATGTTGAGCAAGCAGGTCTAGAGCAGGGGTCTTTAAACTTGGCCCTTTTATGACTTGTGGACTTCAACTCCCAGAATTCCTCAGCCAGCGTCTGGCTGAGGAATTCTGGGAGTTAAAGTCCACAAGTCATAAAACGGCCAAGTTTGAAGACCCCTGGTCTAGAGGAATGAGGGGATACCTCATCCTGCCACAGTTTTACAAACATACAATCAGGGCAGGCAACACTCCCATCTGCCAGTTACACCTCCATAGCCAGCTAAAACTATTGGACAGAGGGTGTACTTTGTGCACAAGTCGTTTCAGATTAATCAATAGACTTGTCTTTATTTGGAAACCTTCAAAATTATCCCAGTGATTTGTTTGCTAAAACCATTTATAGCGTCCTAGGCAAAGTTTGTACTGTAAGGTTTTTGCAAACAAAGATTAAATTAATAATATTGGTACTGTACCCAGACATAAATTGAATAACCATATGGATAGAGTCAAAACATTATGCACAGTAAATGGGTCATACATTAGGATTAAGAGCTGTGATGGCGCAGTGGTTAAAATGCAGCATTGTAGGCTACTTCTACCGACTGCCAGGAGTTCGATCCTGCCTGGCTGAAGGTTGGCTCAGTTTTCCATCCTTCCAAGGTGGGTAAAATGAGGACCCAGATTGTTGGGGGCATTATACTGACTGTAAACTGCTTAGAGAGGACTACGAAGCGATATATAAGTCTTAAGTACTATTGCTGTTGCTATTATAACAGGGTACCCTGAAAAAAGGAGGAGGAGGAGGAGGAGGAGGAAAAGTCAACCTGCTTTGAAGACAATGACATCTACTTTCATACTGTTGCTAAGAAAACTCCAAGGAAGTATCCATGTAGTCACCATGAGTCAGGAGTCAAGTCCAGAAACTACTTATTTGAGGTGTATACAATATCTATCTAGGACAGCCATGAGAAAACCAGCACTTCTCATCGAAAAACATACCTTTATGGGGGCATGGAGAACAATTAGTAAAGTAAAACATTCAAAGAAGAGATTTTTTCCTTGTTTTCCTTCAATAATTCTATAAAATCGTGGGGGCATTGGAAGATGCCAAATTATGGTAATCCTCTCAGGATTGTCTGCAAAAGCTAATAGCTGGGTATTGTTGAGAGTTGAACTTTATGCCAAATATGGCCAAAATTGGAAAACAGCCCCGCCAAGGGGGGGAGTGGGCTGTTTCATGGTTGTTTTCATGGTTGAGGACTTTCCCGTGCACCAGTCAAAGCCTGGAACCTTTGAATCCACCCTGTTATATTTTTATGATTCAGACCACCTTCCTTCCCCTTATAAATGTAATCCATTTATTTGTATGTTAATGTTTCAACAAATCACATGTTGATTCACAACGAAACTCAGATAACAATTATTACAAACACCTCACAGTATTATTAATGCATGAATTGTAAGTATCATTCATATCCAATGAACAAGTTAATAATCTAGTATCAATTATATCAACACAATCCCCAGGACAAGGAGAACAGTTCCTATTTAAAAGTCATGCTAAAGTTTCTCACCTGCATCAAAATGAAAACAAGTGATCCTTTTTGCCCCCTTGTAAAGATTCCTAGAGCTGGGAATAGGGAAACCTTATTGTCAGAGACAGGAAAAACAGACTTGTACTGTTTTCCAGGTGGTTCTGACCTGGAATACAGAATTCCATATACCAGTGTATAAGACCATATTGAATTTGAAACAACCCATTATGATCAAAATAGTTTTCTGAGCCACAATAGGTTTTTTCAACCATTCAGGAACTATTTTGAACTTGAAATCCAGATACTGTCAACTTGGAATACCTCTAAATAGTCAGAAGACTCTATTTCAAATCAATTACAAATGTTTCAGGCTTAAAACTATTATTTTGAAATGTTTTTACACCTTTCTGCTTATTTGTGTTTTCATTAATTGCTAAATGTAAACCTGCATCGTTATTTCTATATCTTCTTTTCTGCCAGATCTAAACATGATCTAATATTCAATCAGATCTGAGTGCTAAAGAGAAGATAAATTTTACACAATTGCTATGGGCACCATGAAAAAAGATAATTGGCAATGATGTAATTTGTTGTTTGCCTTTGTTACACATAAATTATCACATAATAAGTTCTTGAGGGCAACTGACACTCCCAGGATTAGTTATGCAACTGACTTTTGATAATAAGAAAAACAACCAGTTTCTTCCCTTTAATGATGTAGAAGATGATTGTATTATGTACAGACAGGATTGTTAGTTTTTAATCATAGCTCTTCTTTAGGGCAATTTGGAACAGCAAAATACCTGCTGCTCTAAAGAAACCATCTGTAATAGAAGGCTTTAATGTGTGCATCACAGCAAGGAAATACCAAGGTGTACTCTTTACCATTAATTGCATCTGGACCACTAGTATAATTATTTTTTTTAAAGAATACTTTATCAAGATTTTACCTATTGACCACAAGTGTACCTGAGGTTGGGTACTATAAACACTTTGCTGATGCTGTTCTCTGGCAGATGTTAAATATATATACTAATTTATGGTGATAATGAATGATTTTGATTTAATGTTGACTAGAGACCAGTGCAACAGATGAGTAGCTGCTTCTCTTTTCAGTCATCTGCCTCCAAATTTCCCCTCTCATCTGCTGATTGAGGCTGTTTAGGAGCTACTGTAAACTATCCTGTGAAGGATCTGTGAAGACCTACAATACAGAAGGAAGATCTGACGCTTCAAATGGACTGTTTGTGCTCTTTCAATATTACTAATATCATCTTACGGTACCAGGAGACTGTAAGCCAGTGTTTCTCAACCTTGACAATTTTAAGGCATGTGGACTTCAACTTCCAGTTGAAGTCCACATGCCTTAAATTCTGGGAGTTGAAGTCCACATGCTTAAAATTGTCATGGTTGAGAAACACTGCTGTAAGCTAAAGCAATCAAAACTAAAATTTGCCAAACTTTTAAATTTCAACACACTGACAAATTCTTGAATCTTAATACAATTTTGAATGATTCATCTCTTCATTCTTTATTGGTTGGAATAAACATTTTCACAGCTGTGCAATAGAGAAAACTATACGGCAATACATGGAGCAAAAACAAGAATTGCCAAATGGAAAAAAATAACAGAGATATTCTGTTACTTTTTTTTCTTCTGCTAGGCTAAGTTTTCATTTTGTAGCTTTTTTTTTTAAAGCAAGCTAGATTAAGAATCCCTACAATCCCCCCCCCCTCTCTCTCTCTCACACACACACACACACACACACACACACACACACACTGGTCTGGGAGATCAGCCAAGAACTGCTATTAGTAAAAGGAAATCGTGATAGTGTTTTGAATGGATTTCCATTTTAATTTTCAGCTGCGGCTGTACAGAATGAATGTTAAGAAATAACCAGTAAGTTGCCGTTGTTTTATGGATGATCTTCTATCCCACAGTCTTTTTCTACCTAAATAATTGTTGTAATCTCAGATTTGTGATTCTATAGTCATCAAGACTATAGAACTCTTGCAATTTTTCATCAGCCCACTGAAATAATTGCCCAGGAAGTATAGCTTCTGAAAACGCTTTAAGCTTTCAGGGAAAACCAGTTGTACTGGTCAGAATCAAATTAAGACAAATAAAATCTAGTACAGGCAGCAGAAAGCCTTGCACACAAGCAAGGTACAACAGTGAGAATGTGGGTGTAATGAATCATACCAAGAGTGGGCAGTTGGAGTTCTTTGCAAAAGACTGAGAAAAAAAACAGATCCCACGAATCTGTTGAAAATGCCTTTTATAGAGAGGGTATAGGAAAATATTGTCTGAATAGGTAGCCAAGTCCTACTGAACTGGTCAATAAGATCTACATCATATTTAACCCTATTTCTTGGAGGGGACAATATATGGCCTATTGTGTATTTAATTATTATTAAAGGCTATCTGACTCCAAATGATTCCGGATGGCTTATGTAATCATGAATAATAAAATATTATAAAAACCACAAACTCAACACATACCAATAGTCCTCGACTTACAAGCACAACTGGGACCAGAATTTCCTATGCTAAACAAAGCAGTTGTTAAAGTGAGTTGTGCTATCTTTTCTGCCACAGTTGTTAAGTGAATCTGGCTCCCCAAATTGACTTTGCTGGTTGGAAAAGAAGATCTCAAATGGTGGACACATGAACCCAGGATGCTGCAGTCATCCCAAATTTTGATCAGTGACCACAACTACTGTAAAGGTTGTAAGTGCAAGAACTGGTCATAAGTCACTTTTTTCAATACCATTGTAATTGCAAATAGTTGCTAAACAAATGGTTGTAAATCAAGGATTACCTGTATACAGACATACATACATACTAAACAAGTAGAGGCTAAGCAAATCATCCTACTTCCAGGCCTGGGAGCAAAGCGAAGTTCTTAAACACTGAACATCTTGAGGATGGGAGCCACGCGCGTGTTTGTGGAGATACAACTCCCTTTCCCCTTCACCATTGCCCCTAGTCTACTTCAAAGTTAAGATTTAGCAACATCTTAATGGCTACATATCTAACCTTACCCACAACTAAGGGTTCTTCTGTATTAATTCAGAACTGAATGTATGCTTCTATCTTCAGTCTTTCGAGTAGCATATAATTTCTATTGGTCAACCTGTGCTGCTGGCTTTAAACACAATTATGTGAACTGTTCCTAAATGGAACATAAAAGTAATCACAAAATTGTTTCACCTTGGGCTCCAAAAATGTGTTGGGCTCCAAAAAGCACAATAGCCCTACTGCCTGGGAATTTTAGCCCAACATATCTGAACAAGTTTTTATATGTGTTGTACAAATGTACTAACATTTAAATCAACTGGAATTTTGGCTAATTGAAACAATCCAGCATGACAAGAACAAGAAGAAAGATCATTGTCTTCTATAAAGGGTCAACAAGTTACATTTTCATCATCCGTATTCCAGGGATAGTTTTGTGTAATCCCATTTCCTAATGTTGTTATCCATGGCTAACAGTAGTGTCCAATTCTTCTAACTTGAGAAATTGCCAGATTTAAAATTCAGAATGACCTAAATTTACACTGACGCATATTAGCAGAAGAAAATTTTTTACACATGGCAAATTGTCCAATTTTTTCCAAGGGAGCAAATTTTTTTCAATCAAAGAATGAACAATAAAGATTAACTCTTACTCTCCTTTTTAATAGATTTGGGGAACAAAGAGTTTACTATGATGCTTATTAAACATTTGTTGTTTATTTATTGCCTCTCTTATTCCACCAGAAAACATGTAACACTAATCAGAAACCTCTCCAGGGTTACAGAAGCTCCAAATAAATCACCTGTGTTGATTACATAGTTGCAATATGGCATTGAATTTCCTCTTAATCATGTGAGATATGCTCTCCTAAAAGTGGGATATATTTCCCTTCTGAATCCCAAAGAGGATAGAGTCTTCTGTCCCAACAGATTCTTTATCCCTTATCCAAGAAATGCCTTGTTCTGTACCCAGTTCTCCCTCATCGTGGTAGAATATCCCATACCATTCCATCTTAAATGTAGTCTTAACAAGAGCTTTTGGATGCCCTGATATGCCACTGTTAATGTGGATTTACAGTGGCAGGAGTATTCACTGAATCTGGAAGAGTTGAGATTTTTTTCAAGACATAGTTTACACATTTTGCTTAAAACTAGCTGGAAATGTGTACATCTGTATGCAGTTATGTTTCTCTGCCCAGACCAGTGTGAAGTATATTCTGAGTAGATCAATCTCTTCCCCCACCCAGTCCACGTTGAAAAAGATAGGTGGTGCCAGCTTAAACAAACAAGAGGTACACTTTATAGATACAAACAGACTGGTTCAAATTGCCAGCTGTAGTTCAGCGAAAGCACTTGCCAAGTCCAAGTTGGAGCAAGGTCATTGGCAGTTTATGCAAGCTGAGCTAAAAATTGCCCAAAGCATAACATTTGCGTCAGAGCAGGGAAGTTCCTTTGCCAACAATATTTCAAGAACTGCCAGCTGACAACACTTCTGATCTTGTATTTGTCTTCTTTTCTCTATCCTGGATTTGACTGCAGCTTTTTGCACTCGTGGAAACCATAGCTACTCCTATCTTATGATAATGTTCCATCAAGTCACTGTAGACTCTTAGTGACAATATAAATAGACCTTCTTCTAAGATGATCTCTCCTCAATCTGCCCTTTAGGTCAGGGGTGTCAAACTCAATTTCATTGAGGGCCGCATCAGCATTGCGGTTGCCCTTGGGGGGGGGGCTGGGTGGGTGTGGCCAGAGTGGATGCAGCCTACTGGGTGGGCATGGATGGAATGGGTGTGGCCTACTGGATGGGCATGGCCAGCTCTACATCTTTCACATCAAGGGTGACTGTGGGCTCCTGGGCAGGAGTGGGACAGATCTGAGGGTCTCTGGCAGAAAGTGGTGGGACCAAGGCAGAGCTCATCAAGTCGGATATGTGAAGTAGGCCATTGCTGGCCATTTCCAGGCGATGGTGCATTTCTTCATTCCTCACAAAGGGTGACACCTCCCCAGCATGCACCCAGGGGGCGGGGGCGATGCGGCAGGGGCTGGTTCCTCGCTGTTTCCAGACGGCCTTCTGGAGCTAAGACTGAATGCATTTCAGCAAAGATGGCACCACAAAATTGTACATTGGCTCCCGGCTGGCCTGGGCCAGGGCCAAGGCAGCAGGGGCCATTCCCTCACTGTTTCCAGAATGGCTTTGCGGGCCACATGAAACCACTTTGTGGCCCACATCCGGCCCCCAGGCCTTGTGTTTGACATGTCTGCTTTAGGTCTTCTAACAGTGAAGCCATCCTTTCTGTAATTGAGTCCATCCACCTTAGTGCTGATGGTTGTTTTCTCTTTCCTAGTACAGGTAGTTCTCAACATATGGCCAGAATTGGGACCAGAATTTACATTGCTAAGCAAGGTGCCTGATTTTATGACTTTTCTTTGCCAGGGTTGTTAAGTGAATCACACAATCATCAAATCCAGCTTTCTCCACTGAGTTTGTTTACTGAAATCCAAGAAGATGATAAATGGTGATCATGTGTCCCTGGGATGCTGTAACCATCATAAATGCATGCTGGTTGCCAGGCACCCAATTTTTATCATGTGGCCATGGGGATGCTGCAACATTTGAAGGTACAAAGGCCTGTAAGTCACTTTTTTCACTGCAGTTGTAATTTCAAATGGTCACTAAACAAACGGGTGTAAGGCAAGGACTACCTGTATTACAAAATTCACAACAGTGCTAATCTGTATATAGTATATCCAAAATGTGATAATTTGGGTCTGGTTATTTGTACTTTCAATAAGAACTCTGAGTTGATTTGTTTGATGACTCATATTCCTACCTTATACCCAACCCCCCCCCAAAATATCTAAAGATCCTGTTACACGGTGGCTCAATTATAGGTTTATTCAGCCATAATGTTTCTTTGGTTTTG
Organism: Crotalus tigris; assembly: GCF_016545835.1. Lineage (NCBI taxonomy): Eukaryota > Metazoa > Chordata > Lepidosauria > Squamata > Viperidae > Crotalus > Crotalus tigris. The sequence goes on from NW_024100565.1 coordinate 97,207, forward strand.
GCTTAAGCAGGCGGCTACTATCACACATTATGTGAGCACAAGTTGGTGAGAAAAAAGCAAATAAAAAACCTTGTTAAAAGAAGCAAGTTGTGGAATCTTACAAACCAACATATTTACTATGGTATAAATCTTCCTGAATTAAATCAGTTTCATCACATGCTGATCATTTCTAATGAAATGCTAAAGAGCAATGGTTTAGGATAAAAATAATAGCAAAGGTTCCAAAGAGGATTTAAATTGATTTTATTTTATTTTTGGTGCCCAAGAGATTTATGGCTGCCAACAACATTCCAGTTCCATATTTAATTAGTGAAGGCATTTTGAATGTAGAGCTTTTGGCTGTGGAGCGAAATTTACCCATTCATAAATTTAATACCATTGAGGGATAGTGGGAATAAAGCACCAGTTTACTGAAATTCATTGCATGTTTTTCTTGCCTGGAAGATACTCCATACTTACTCCTTTTTCTGGGCAAAGACAAAGAAAGTGAACATAATGAACCACTAAACTACAGCCACTCATCATTTTTATTTCCTACAAAAGCCTATAAAGCTGATTTGGGGAACAGAGATGTTCTTAGGAATATATCTTGAATGGTGGTGTTCTGTTTTTCAGTACAGCAGCTTTTTTTTTGATGATGATTTTTTTTTAAATACAGAAATATGATAAAGGCAGATAGCCTAGCTCATGTCAAGGATGATATCCATCATCATATTGGTGGTCAAAGCTACACCAGGATTCCAGAGCTATTCTAAGAGCCAACTCCTTCTTGGTAGTCTTCATTAATATTGCCACCTTCAAAATGTATGTGTTTCTGATCCACTAAATGAATCAGTTTTTACTTTTTTATCATAGAAAGTTGTTTCTAAAAGACTGTGTTCTCTAGGTGTACTTGTTTTTATGGACAGGTTACCTCTTTTATTTTGAGTGTCTTCCCTACTGAGATCGTCTACCTCCATGTGAATACCTATTTCTCTTAGTTCAAAGCTGCTGCTTCAAGAACCTGGAACACAGAAGGGAGATATTACAAACCAGATAAATCTCAGCTGCTTTTTCTTGTTGCTTTACCAGGAATGGTAATTGGATCAGACCAACCCCCGTCATTTTCAGATTAAATATCTCCTTTTTGCTCGTGCAGTTTTTAATTAATTTTCCACAGCGTTCATAATGTCTCTCTATTCATGTCCTTTAATTAAAACCACTACCGAGATCATCAAAGATGCACATCAGACAAATTAGACAAAAGCTTCTTTAGAGGGTACACTAAGTGCAAAGATAGAAATCTTATACATTTAAGGAATGCATAACCAATATTTAAGGATAAAAAAAATGAGAAGTTATATTTCAGCAATACAAATGGTTCATATCCAGTTCTGATCTGGCAGTTCTGCTAGATCAGGGGTAGGCAACCCAAAACACTCAAAGAGCCACTTGGACCTGTTTCCCACCAAAAACAAAACACCGGGAGCTGCAAAACCCTTTTGATATCTAAAATGAAGATAACACTGCATATATCCTTTTTTACCTTTATTATAGGGGTGTGTGATATACACACACACACATACACACACAAGTAAAAAAGGATATATGTAGTGTTATCTTCATTTTAGATGTCAAAAGGGTCTCTCTCTCTGTGTGTCTCTTTCTCTCCCTCCCTCCCTATATGCCCTTGGTCTGACAGTCCTCTTCCCTCACTCTTTCTCTCTCTCTCTTTCCTATCTCTCTCCCTCCCTCCCTCCCTCTCTCTCTCTCTTTCTCTCCCCCTCTCTCCTCTTTCCTATCTGCTGCTCATCTGGCAAGCTGGCTTCAAGCTGTTCTCCAACAAGCTCAGGGGTAGGCAACCTCGGCTCTTTTATGACTCATGGACTTCAACTCCCAGAATTCCTGAGTCAGCATAGCTGGGCTAGCTAGCTCTCTCCTGTCCTTCCTGCTTCTTGCTTCCTGCAGAGACGTAGCAAAGGACACACAGAGACAGAGACAGAGAAGCAGGGAAATGCAATTGCCTCTCTCTGTCTCTGTCTCTCTCTCCAAATGGCAGAGGAGGCTGGGAGCTACAGGGGGAGGCTCAAAGATCCACATGTGGCTCTGGAGCTGCAGGTTGCCGACCTGTGTGCTAGATTAATAAAGTTGAAGACTAATGTACGTGGAAGTGCGGTTTGGATATGAGCTGTGTAATATACAGACAGAGGTCATCTTGCTTGATTTAACTTTGACTCCATCACTGTGGCTTATAAACCATGATTTATCACCTAATATGTTGTGTAATCTCAGCTAATTGTAATTCAGAAAATAATATTCAAATAAGCCATCCTACAAATAAGCCATGGTCATGGAATATGCGAACCCAATCATAATCTATAATATATTAAATGCAGAAAAAAATATATGCCATACCTGATAACTTCTTGGCCCATGGGTAAACTTTATTTGATTTTTCAAAACTCTTTCGGCTCTCCTATCCCCTTTTCATCACTCTGTCTGGTTTGTATAGTTGTACAGGTTTATACAGTTGTGCAAACCAGGCATTCTGAGCTTGAGATGGTAAAATGACAAATGAAATTATACAGCTCTACCATGAATAAAACTAAAGATTTTATTGGAACTGTGCAAGTAACGCACCCTTTTTAATAATTAAATTTTAGAATGTATGTCTTTCGTGTATATCTATGTGTCTAATAAAATTTTACAACTTTATAACAGTTTCCCTTGAAAATAAACAGTTAAACTTAAAACCTAAGTGAACTATGCTAACTTAGTTTTGCCAGTTAAGAGAGGGGGGAGAGAAAACAAATATTGTGTGGACATAAAAACAAAACATGCAACGCATGGATGCTTAGACTTGTTTCTTAATAATTGCTAGTATTTAATGTACACATTGTAAGAGTCCAGATTGGCTATCTATCTTTACATATTGCAATATGGCTTCAACATTCAATGACAATCATTAGATAGGATGCAGTGTTAGGGTACACGTTTTTCGATTAATGTGCTCTGTATCATACCTCAACCAAGATCCAAGCTACCCTTCTGTTCAGTTAACCACCTTACAGCAGGTTTTCTTTGCTGGTTTCTAATAAACAAAGAGTGAAGTGTCCTGTCTCTCTGGAACTCAGGACCATAGCCAGGATGGTAATGTATGAAACATGGATGATCTAATACTGTAGCAATGAAATTGATTCTAATCATTTTCTTTGCTTCTATACAAGGCTTATCCAAGTATACAAATTTCATGCACATGCACAAATCTCATGGTCATTCTAAGGAACTGAAAACTGAATGTGCTTCAGTTCTTCTCTCAAAGAGTGGTCTAAAGATGATGATGCAATAGTGAGGTATGTGAATCGATTTTTTTTGGCATGAAGGGATGCCTAAAAATGTGTTTTTCCATGTGATATCATTACATGATTTTGAGATTGTCATCATTTGTCTGAAAAGGTATAGGGCTTCCTGCTTGAGCAGGGGATTGGACTAGATCTCCAAGGACCCCTCCAATTCTTCTTTGTTATTTGTAGCATCACTCTCCAAAAAGACTCATCAGGCTTCGTGCAATGCGCCTCAGGAATCGTCACGTCATGGACCTACGTCTGCTTGTCATCAATGGCTTATAAGGGCGACGGTGCACACACGAGAGCACTAGGACCGACCACCAAGTCGACTAGGAGTATATTTAAAATGACCTGCCCTAAGGGGCGGCGATTACTTCCTACAGTTCCTTAGAAAATAAACTGCAAATAGGTTATTATAGGTTGCTTCGTTTGGTTGTATTATAAATGGTCCAATAATAAATGTTAACTAGCTCAGCAACAATGGGTGCCAAAACAAGACCAGGATCGCCGCTCACGCAGAGGTACCATATTCACACCGTTGGATTTTCCTGCCACGCGGCCTTGACAGGCCCCACCCCCTTCTTTTTTCCCGAGACCGCCCGCGCGCGTTTTCTAAGAAGGGTGTCGCCTTTCCCGTCGTCCCCCTCCCACTAGCTCTCTCCGCCCCTCCCACCACCTTCCTCCCCGCGCTCCCATTGGCCGACCGCCTCACGTGCTCCTGGTGCCGCTTGTTTCCCCTTCCTCGCCGCCCGGCGACGGCGGTTTCAGCCGGGCGGCTGTAACCGGTTTGGGCCGGGGAAAAGCCGAGGCGTCAAGGAACAACAGCGCCGCGCCCCCTTCCCCTCGTTAAAGCAGCCCTCCTCCCCTCCTTTGCGGGAAGGTGGTTGCCCGAGGGAGGAAGCCGAGAGCCAACTGGTGCTTTGCCACATCCCGATTTCCATCCGCAGTTCTCGCCCTCCCTTCCCGGCACAGGTTAGTCGCGGACTTCGGGCGGCGGCAGCAGCAGCAGCAGAGAGACCGGGGGGGGGGGGGAGGAGGAGGAAAAGAAGCTCCTTGTACTGAAAAGAAGCTCCTTGTATTGTGGCTCTGCCGCTTCTTCCTTTCCCGAGACCTCGGGAGCATTTGCCATCCCCCAGGCCTAGCCGATTCTCCATGGTAAATAATGGAGCTCTTTCCTCCTCCCTCAGCAATGCGGCTTTTTCAGACCGTAACTGCTACGCCTCGAAAGTCGTTCATTCTTGCCAGACTTGGGAGGAAGAGATCAGCGCTGAAAGCAGTGCAGGTCGGGGACTGCTTTGTGCCCCGTTGTTTTTCACTCGTGATCTGCCCGGTTACCTATAGAAGGCATTGACAAGGGTGATGGGGTGCTTGCTTGTACGGTGCTATTGTACTGAATAAAGCATATAATTGACTGGGGTTGCAACTTTAAAACAAAGATGACTCTTCATGTCTTTGATAACCTGATAGGTAGGATGGTTAAATGCAATAATGAACAGGCTGCCAATTTATTTCTCTGTAGGGCACACCTTAAGCAACACTGTAGTTTACTATTTCATTCAGACCCCCCCCCCAATAAACAGTTCTGGTGAACTCAGACTCATGATAAATCCTGGATTCAAATCAATTTCAGAAAACCTAAAATAATAACAATTTAGTTGACATTATATGACTGACTACACAGCTTGGCTACACTGCAATGCTCAATGAAGAGTAAAATGGTGATGCACGTGTTAGTTATCACAACGTTTGTGTGAACTGGGGCTATAGTTCTAACTCTGTTGAAACATTACTGTTAAAGACTGTTAAACAGACTTAACGTGTTCTGGAAATCCAAAAATGAAATAACCAGCTATACAGACTAAAGATATATATAGGGCAGTCATAATAATTGACATGTTTAGGGGGAAGTAGCACAAATAGAATTTGAGACTGGCATACAAGGCAATCAAATAAGCAGTTTGTGCTTTGTGGGTTGATTAATAGATTATAACACACTATTCAGTTCACTGAGAGAAAGTCAAGGAATTCCGAGATTAATAATTTAATGGGACAAAGATGAGTTCAGAGAAGGCAGAAAAATGGTATAATTTCCACAAGCGATTCACTTTATGGTATTTTAATTGTTGCTTAACAAAATTATATTTTGAAAACTACTGCCACTGTATTGAGGGGGGTGGAAGAGAATTACTTTGTTTTGCAGGTTGTGTCCACAGTCCTACTCCTTGAAGGTCAGTGTTAAATTAGTGTTTTAACTGTTGGAGCAATTGAAGATAGTATGTCCCTAAGTGGGTGCTTTTTGGTTTTGCTCAGTACTGTATACTTCTTGGCTTTGTGAAAACAAAGTGCTCCTAAAACTGGAGGCTTAGACTAGTTAAAGGATGAGGATTAGTTAAAAAAGAGGATATTGTATTTGATTCTGGATTAATATTTTTTGAAGAAGCTATGGACTAATATAAAAGTTCAGTAATTGAGAGAAGTTTTGCTTCAGATACTTAAAAATATTTCTTCTGGGAAAGAAAATGGCTGTCATATGGGGAGGAAAGCTCAAGGCTAGCTGTTTCTTTGCAATCCTCCTTTGTGACTTCAGCTGTTGATAGAAAAGGCCAAGTGATTGCACTGGGTTAATCACATTTCTCTGGGCCTAACCCCAAAAAATGTCTAAAAGTTTTGAAACGGTTTTCCAGACACTTTTTGTTTAATAACAGATTCCAAGGAGGAAAAGCCATTTTTTAAAAGTGCCTATTGCTCTGATAACAGAAGGAATGCCTCATGAAGAGTTTATGGCTCTTGACAACCTTATCTTATTCAGATATTCATTTGCTGTAACCATTGGCAATTGATGCCAATCCCACACAATTGCCATTGTTTTGAAAAATGGAAAAGTTGAGGGAATGTGTGCATAAGCTTGGTTGGGAAATTATATCTTTGGCTTCTTTTGAATATTGTTATTTTTTGTTATTGTTGAAATTATAGTACAAGAAGAGAAGGGACTATGAAAGCATCCTACTTTTCTCCCAATTGGCCTTTTTCACAATTAGACACACTTGCCACATTCCTTCTAGCAGTCAAATATATTAGTACTACTCTAGAAGGGAACTGTACTTCAATTAAAGTTTTTTGGCCTCTTAGCTTAACCATAATATTAAAAGTACAAACAATGAGCCAAATTGGGAATCCAGTAGGGGCAGGAGCAAATGAAATAAATGTATTTGGGGAATGTAACATGAAATAAATACATTTGTTATCAGCAGGAATCTCTTATTTCAAATTTGGACTAGTGTAAATCCCAATTGAAAGATGGCCATCTTCCCCTTTTCTGACCAGATGTACAGGGGTATATTAGAGCTCTTAGGATTTTAAGAGCTGTGCAGAAGAAAACATTTGAGTACAGAAATGGACACTTTAAAAAAAGTTGTAGTCAGATATGTATTGATCTTGTGTAGGTTCTCTGATCTAACCAGTGCTTTTTTTCTAAAAAAAAAAGAAAAAGAAAAAAGAAAAGGTGCCAGAACTCAAACACGTCATACAACCCGCCTTGCCTACCCTACAAGATTCCATCCCAGAAAGGTGCTGGAACTCCGTTCTGGGCGTTCTATGAGAAAAAAAGCCCTGGATCTAACACCCTTTTTTCCATTATGTATCTATGGATATAGTTATACAGCAAATTAAACCAGGGTTAACTAAACTACATTAATTCAAATATTCTGGATTAACAAAGCAGTGTGCCATATACTAATCACAGTAGCCCAGTCCATACAATGCATTAAGCCACAAATTAGACAGACACACTTTATCTTAATAGGTTATGTTAATACAGCCTTTGGGGGGAATGGGGAGAGTTGAGTAATATATGATTTGAAGCACAAGGTTCAATGTGAAAATTTGCCATGATTGAGTGAATTTTGAAGCCAAAATAATTTGCTGCAAATAAATAAAAATCAGCCTGCATTTCCACAATATGTTTTATTCATGGTTATCTTAACTGTGGTTTAGCTCAATTTTATAGGTTTCTACAATATGCTGTAGTATATGAACATATGTATAGTTAGCACAACATCCTGTGCTACAATGTAGTGGTTTGGTGTGTAACTCAGTGTCATGTAACAGTAGCCTTAATATGTCAGAAGGAAGGCAAAGATGGATTTATTTGTCCAAGACATACAATTCTCCAGTAAAAATGAATATTCTACATGTAAATGTCTACATACTTTTTGCACTTGAAAATCTAAAATAAAACAGATCTGGTTTTAACTTCGATTGAGTGATGGCTTATTCAATGAAGGTTATTTAGATGTTTTAGTTCATGCAACCTATTTAGCCATCAACTATCTTTATTAAGTTCTAGTGGTCAATTTCATATGTACAGGATACAGTTAATTGTCTTTAGTATACTGTAGTAGGTGAATATAGCCTTTTGCAATCTGGATAGACCAGGGGTAGGCAATTTTGGCTCTTTTATGACTCGTGGACTTCAACTCCATGCTGGCTCAGGAATTCTGGGAGTTGAAGTCCACGAGTCATAAAAGAGCCAAGGTTGCCTACCCCTGGGATAGATGAAGCCCTTTTATAATGGCTGGTATTAGAAACAAAATCCTTAGTTTAATTCCAGTCTGCAGAGATTACAGGACAGCTATTAAGTTTAATTCATGATTTCAGCAGTTTTCTGCTCTTGTAGAAGAAAAACAATGAACAATGAAAGTTGGTTGCGTTATTTGTACTTTGCTGAGCAAAGGATACCAAATTCTCATGAGAAGGATACCAAATTCTCATGAGAATTTATTAAATTTATATGCTGTCTCGCTCTCCCGAATGACTCTGGGTGGTTTACAATAATGTAAAAGCATAAATATAAAAACATTAAAAGCATTAAAATCAAGATTAAGATTAACAAAGGTTAAATCCAATGGTATGAATGCTTAATCAACCACCTCCACCATAGCCATCCCTCCTTTGGGGATCCAAGCCAACCAGAGCCAGGTGTTAAGGCTCTTCTGGAAGATCAGAAAGGTGGAGGCAGACCTCATCTCAGTAGACAAGTCGTTTCAGAGAGTATAGGACAAGTCATGGCAGAGAAGGCTCTTCTCCTTGACCCCATTTTTAATTGAGTTGGAAAAAATTGATCAAAGAGGACTGTATAAAAATTTTAAATTACTATACTTGCCATCGTTGTAACCATATGGACAAGATGAGAAGATCTAATTTTTTAAAAAAAAATTTTTTTGCTGCATTTCCTGATAAATAGAATATTGCTTCATTGAGGCAACTCATATGGAACAGCTGCCTGGGAAGAATGGAATTATATTAATGCTTACAAAGCTAGACTTCTAGTTTGACTGTCAGAACATAAGCCTTAGGTATCTTTCAAAATGAAAGCGTCAGAAGATGAGTTACTTAGAAATGAGATTGAATGAGAATTCTTTGTTAAAGATGAACATGCTTTCTCTGAATTATAGGGAAAATAATTTTAATCCTTGTAGGTAACTGCATTAAAAAAATACAGTATTGCACATAAATCTAGACTAAAGTTGAACTCATTCTTTTAGTTGGTCCAGTAAGTAGTAGGTATTTACTTTTTTATGTAATTGAAACATATTGCCAAAAAAACTTAAACCAGTTTACAATTAGTAATACAGTCCCTATTATAATATAAAAGACCATATGTGGAAAAAATTGGCATTTCACTTTTTTTCCAGTAATACAATGTAAGTTACAATATATACTATTGTTGGGGTAAGGGACAGTATTATGGTGTCATGTGAACTATTGAGGGAACAACATTCTAATATACTTTTTAAAGTCATGTCTCTTTGATGGTGAACTTCTGGAGGTAAACTTATGTGCACACGCTCACACTCACACACACAAAAAAATTCATGTCAAAAATATGTAAGATAAAAATGTTTGATTTTCAGTCCTTCTGGTGCGTGGAACTTTTTTTGCTAGCTTGTCCATAATCTCTATTTTTTGTGATTTGAGCTGCTTTAGAAACAATAATGAAAGAAGATCTTGTTCTTTCTGTTTACTGCTGCTTTGATATTGTAGCTGAGTCTGCTTAGTTTTTTCCATGATAACAATTCGAATGGTTGCTGGAAGTCATGTTTAACATGCTAGCAAACAACCTTTGACCTCTGAAATCTCATTTCAGACAGATTTCCTTATCTAAGCAGAGAAACAGAATGACCACCCAAGGGAACAGATTCAGAGCAGGAGCAACTTCTGACCTGCTGCCAGCTTTCCCATTGAATATCCCAGGAAGCTGGTAGTGACCATCAAACATTTCTCCTTCACTCCTTCTTCCCTTCCTTCCTCCCTTCTTCCCCCTCCTCCTTTTCTTTCTCATCCTTCCTCTCCCTTTTTCCGTGCTCCTTCCTTCCTCTTTCCATTCCTTTCCAGGGGTAATTAAGTGACTGGTGCTGGGTGGAGTGGGAACCAAGTGATTGCGTGAGTGGCTGGGAAGCTGTCAGAGAACATTGAAAATGAGGATCACATAACTGCAGCAGTGCAGTGGCAACAGCACTGAAGAAGCAGTAATCCTAGAAGTGAAGCAGACACAACTTTCCCAAATTTCATTCCCTGGGTCCCATTATTCTGTAAACCCAGAATACATAACTTCTTTACATAACTTCTGTTAAAATGTTCAATTCAACCTGCTCTTTCCTAGCCCTAAGCCAAAGCAGCCATACAGGTATCTTTGACTTACAACTATCTGATTAATGACCATTCAAAGTTACAACGGCTCTGAAAAAAGTGACTTATGACCATCTTTCACACTTATTACTGTTGCAGCATTACTGTTGTGGTCAGGGTGATCAAAATTCAAGCACTTGGCAACTGGCTTGCATTTATGCAGTGTGCCAGGTCATGAGATTACCTGTTCTGACCTTCTGACAAGCAAAGTCAATGGGGAAGCCAGACTCACTTAACTCTGTTACTAACTTAACAACTGCAATGATTCACTGAACAACTGTGGCAAGAAAAGTCATAAATGGGGCAAAAATCACTTAACTGTTGCTTAGCAATGGAAATGTTGGCCTCAATATGGTGGTCATAAGTGAAGGACTACCTGTAGTTGCTGCTTTAGATTTCATGGAGGCATTAAACGGTGTATTGTATTTCTTTTCTTGTTATGAAAAGATGATGGATACTAAGTACCTGGCAGTTTGTTGTTATCAATGTGTGACTATTTCTGTGGTACACATGCCAGAGAGACTAGGTCAGTAGAATTCAGATAACTCACAAATGGGTTTTTCTTAGCCCATTCTTAGTAAGGGGATAATTATAACATTACTGTATTGATGCTTTATAAATTCACAGTAGTGTAGCTGTTTGTTGATCAGCAGCTTATTCATTTCTAAACCACATCAGAAAAGTGATTTTTCTAAAAGGTTATTCACACACTTTCATTGCATTTCATGCAAAGTCACTGCTTACTGTGCAGTCCACAAAGATGAAATGCATATTATGACATGTTCTACTGGCTGTCTGCAATGCTCAAAGATGCAGGTTTGAGGTAGGTGAATTCTGCATTGCAGATTAAAGCAAACTGTAAGAAGAAGAAGCAAATATGGACAAGTGGATTTCCACAGGAAAAAGAATTTTTGCAGTAATAGATGCTTTAGTTATTATTCCATTAGATATTTTTATATTGGTTTAGGATTTGATTGTAAATATACTTGAATGCTGATATAGAATTTCTCTATGTAGGATTTTCACTAACATTCTGCTAGAATAAATTTCAAGTTTCTTGCTTATTTCCCAAACGAATGAAATATTTGAAAACTGCTGTGCAATAATGTAAAGGAAAATAAGCATACTATACAGTTTCTGAGATTGTGATTTAAGTTAATGATTTGTCAGAGCTTATTCCCTATACTGTATATCCAGCTTCTTGGTCCTTTGAACATACAGTATATCCTGAGTGTAAAGAAAAATCTCTGTTCAAGACTGTTTTCGCTGTTCATATAGAAGAGAAAGAGGTTCATTTGATTCTCCGTGTCAACGAATTAATGGAGCAAACCATGGTTGTTGGCTGTTCAACTTGGGCTTACTAATAGTGAAATTACAGAATCAAACAATTTAACTTTAAATAAACTAGATTCTCAATGTCCTAAAACATAATGTAATTGTTTTTTATTTTAGTTTAACATACTGTATGGATAGTTGAATTGTTAGGTGTGATTTAGTCAATAAATCATGGTGAAACTATGATTTACATGAAATATAAACCAACTTATATGATACACATAGTGCAGTTGTAATTTCAGCCATTATGGTTTGTAACTAACATATGATTTACCATTATGAATGATCTAGGTCACTTTGACTTCTTCAACACATCTTGATTAAAACAAACCAGATTGTAGTGCAGTATGTGAACTAAGCATTTGTAAGAGGCTTGATGAATATGTGCCATCAAGTTAGTACAGGTAGTCCTTGAATTACAGCCATTTGTTTAGTGATCGTTCGAAGTTACAACAATATTGAAAAAGTGACTTATGACATTTTTTCAGTTGCAGCAGCCCCATGGTCATGTGATCAGAATTTGGATGCTTGCAACTTGTTCCTATTTATGACGATTGCAGTGTCTCAGGGTCACGTGATCATCTTTTACAACCTTCTGATAAGCAAAGTCAATGGATAAGCCAGATTCATTTAACAAGCATGTTACTAACTTAACAACTGCAATGATTCACTTAACAATTGTGACAAAAATTGAAGCAAAACTCACTTAACAAGTGTCTCGCTTAACAACAGAAATGTTGGGCTAAATTGTGGCCATTAAATCAAAGACGACCTGTATTGACTTTTAGTGTCTACATAGCTAGGTAGTTAGACCCTTAAGATTGGATAAGACTCCTGAGAATATTGTGGGCACTAAAGAAAACAAAACAAAAGGATCATTGAACAAATCAATTCAGAGTTCTCATGTGAGGCATAAATAACCAAACTTGTCCTACTTCAGCTACATTATGCAAAGACTTATCTTTTTGAGAATGTCTGTAGTATTGGAAAAGGTGGAAGAAAATAGTAAGTGGGTTGATTCAGTTTCACTGACAATCAGTGCACCATTGAAGGGATAGATCATTATGGAGAACATCTGTGTGGTCACTAGGAGTCGAAAAAGATTTGGTAGCAAATAATCAGATTCACTCTATACTCTTTTTTTTAAAAAAAATGTATTTCTTGGCTTGAAATCATTTTTATTTAATGAGGAAGTTTGCGCCTTGTTTATATTTATCAAAATTAATCCATGAAAATGTATCCCCTTTATTTTATTCACTGTAAAATAAGTACTGGCGTTGGAGAGCTCCAAAGTGCCTCTTTTCAAGTGTCATCTGCAAAATGAGTTTGCATGAATTGTACATCTTCTGAAGAACTAAGCACATCTTTTATGGATTGTTCTGGATCAGTACTGTTTGTGGACATGAAAAGGGCTGCTTCATTGTGTGAAATACTGATTTTTAACTCCATTTCTAAATGCAGCTTTATTGGGAAAAGGTGGGCATAGCTTCAGTAATTTGTACACTAACTACTCCACAGCCTTGCAAAAAATAGATGGCTTTTAAAGCTGCAAAAATATTTTAGTATATGCTTTATTTGAAGAATCACTCAATTCTGTATGAATATTTTTGAATTTGGTTTTATAGACCTTCATCTCTAGTTTGCCAGTAGTTATGATCAGTTTGGCAGATTGCAGTACTGTTCTCCTCCCCTTGCAGAGAAATTTAACATTTGGCTTTGTTTAGATATGCAATAAATAACTTTTTTTCCTCTGTGAAATTCAAAGTGCATGACTTGCCCACGTAGTATAATACTTTCCTCCCTTTTTATCCTCTGTTTTTATTTTTTATTTTGGCTTGTATTGTAATTTAAATCAAGGCTCTTTCTTGAAAGATTGTGTGCAGATAAATGAAATAATAAGATGATGCTTTCTTTTCTTTCTCAACAGATTACTGCACTCTTTGAAAATAATTGAATATGGCACCGTGTCAGGTTACCTTTGAAATAAGAGGAGTATCTCCACCAGGTAAAAAGTAGTTTTTACTGCAGACTTGCAATAGAATTGAAAGTTAATTTTCCATGTAACGAATTACAGGCAGTTATAGATGGGGTTTTTGAAAAATTTCATTTCTGTTACCTTTTGTAGATATGCATTGCATTTAATGAGTACGTATGTAGAAATTATTTTTAACAAACAAGATAAGTTTCCATAGTTCTAGTATACTATCTCCAAATATTAGGCCCTCTCAAATATTTGTATGATTATGTCTTATAAGTATGTGAAAATTGAATTTCCATATTTATTCTTCAGACCAGTTTACCACCTATATTTCTTGCTTGTATTATAACTCTATGTGAAGAGATTTTCCTATTGCTTGATTAATTTAATGCCTGCCCAAACTGAATGTTGTTTTTTTTTTTTTTGTCAAAAATGGGATCATACGGGTAGTTTTTAACTTAGGGCTGTTCATTCAGTGATCATTGGAAGTTATGACAGTGCTGAATGAATGATGATTTTAATCGGTCCTCAGAATTTCGGTCACCCTAGAATTCCCACAATCACAGGATTATGATATGGGCGCTTGGCAACTGGCTTGCACTTGATGCAGTCACCCAATCGCTATTTGTTGCCTTCTCTGCTGGCTTCTCCTGAAAGTCGGTTGGGAAGCTGGAAGGGAAGGTTAGAAGTCACTAGGGCAGGGGTAGCAACCTTGGCTTTTTTATGACTCATGGACAGCTGGCTCAGGAATTCTGGGAGTTGAAGTCCATGAGTCATAAAAGAGTCAAGGTTGTCTCCCTAGGTAAGTCTCCCCTACCCATGTACCCTTTCACTGCCCCTTTGCACTCATGTCATACCGGTCACTCATGCACTCCCGTGCACCTTCCTGGAGCCTTGATGTGCCTCCCCTGCCACTTATGCACTTACACACACACACACACACACACACACACACACACACACCAGTGTTTCAATGCACCTCTCTTTCAATTTCACACAAACCTTCCTCACTCTGCAGCAGCCACTTACGTGCCTGCTCTACTGCTTGCAAGCTGCTTGGGACTTTGCAACTTCCTGCCGGCTTCCCCACTTGACTTAGTTGTGGTAAGATGGTAGGAGGTTTCCTCGCTTAATGATCCTGATTCAATTAATGGTGGCAATCAGAATTGCAGAGATTGTCATCGTTAAGTGATGCTGTTGCAGTTTTGTTTAGAGCTAAAAGTAACAAGATGAGACCAATGATTTCCAGACTACAAAAAGTAAACATATTGCAGCTGTTTAAGGTCATCAAGTCAACCATTTAATATGTTAACTTAGAAAGAAACATACATATATACATACATACATACATACATACATACATACATAATGCTGGAGCTGATAAATAAGGGCTCTGGCTTACTGTTCTGCAGCAGGCAATCACGTATTGTGTTATGATATGACTTGCTGTCTTTGCAATACAGGAAAGAGACTAAACTAGGCAAGCTGGGACAGGAAATCTTCTACCAAGTTTAGCCAAGGGTTGAATTAAAGGTTAAATCAGCAGTTCTCAACCTATGGGTCGCGACCCCATTTGGGGTCGAACGACCATTTTACGGGGGTCGCCAAACAATGCAATCCGCCATTTCCCCCCCTTGGGACGGCGCCGTGCATGCGCGGCGCGTCCGTGTGACGGGCATCGCCGTCACACAAAGGTTGAGAACCACTGGGTTAAATGATTAGAGTCAACACTGCCTTGAAGGTAAAACTTTCTCCTCCACCCTATGTGATGCCTAACAGATATGATTAGTGAACATTACGTAAGAGCCAGTTATCTAAATAAACAAGTACTCTTCTATTTAATAGTAATAGGATATATTTTGGATATGAATTCAGTCACCTTCAGCTGAAACATTTACTATGTTTTCCTAAATCAGTTATTTTTCTTCAGTACAGAGAAAGTGGTACAAGGGTTATTCTTTCTGGGGAGGTTCAATGGACAGTGCTTCGTTAGCAGTTTTATTTTGTGGCAGACTTCATTTCTGTCAGTATATCATAAGAATTGTATTCTTTTGGGGCTGATGGAGGCATTTGGGGTTTGGAGAACATTTTGGGTAACTTGACAAAATATGTCCTAAAGAGTTTGTCCACAGAATGTAGAGGTGCAAATCAGATACAAAGCATCAATTTATCAAATGCTAGCTGCTTACTTCCTCTAGAGCAGTGGTTCTCAACCTTTTTAATGTCGTGACCCCCCAACCAGTCATAAGTTGAGGACTACCCAACCGGTCGTAAGTCGAGGACTTTCCCTGCCCGGGAACACCACGCATGCATGGCGCCGCCCCCTGCGCCGGCTGAGGCGTAGCTGGCAAGCGGCAGAGATGGAGCAGGCCAACCACTGGCTGGGCCACCAGCTGGCCCAGCCCAAGGGAGGTAAGGCACCCGCCGGGCCCCACACGCACCAGCAACCCTCCCTGCACCCGCCGGCCTCCCACCCCTGGCCCTCTTTTACTTACATTGCTCAGCAGGGAGGGGTGGAAACTTCCAGACAGCTCGCCTTCACTGCAGACAATTTGCAGCACCGTTTGCAGAATGGGACTTTTGGCAGGCTCAGCAGGGCAGAGACAGCCTGGACAATTCCTATTGGCTTTTGAAAGCCAATAGAATTAAACTCTATTCAAGAGAGTCTATTCTATTGGCTTTCAAAAGCCAATAGAATAAAAGGGAGTAGCACAGCTAAGGAAAAGGGGAAAAAAATGGCGGACTGCGTTGTTTGGCGACCCCCTCTGAAATGGTCGTTCGACCCCAAATGGGGTCGCAACCCACAGGTTGAGAACCACTGCTCTAGAGGACATTTCCTATCAGCCCTGTTTACATTTGTCCTTTTCTCCAGACAGAGATATTTTCAAACAAAGCACTAGATTGCAATTGCTCGTCATTTCTGCTTTCCAGGAAAGTTTGTGAGATCTAAATGGAAAAACTTAGAAGCATTATTGTAAATAGATGATGGTAGAACTTAACACAAAGGCTTGCTGCCTTTTCTGTCTTTTCTAAATAAAAACTACTTTTTTCAATGTAAGAAAGTAATAATGGATCTGTTGTTCTCCCTTGCACGACATTGGGAGCCTTAGCTATAGGTACAGTAGTGGCCAAAATTGTGGAAACCTTTTGGGAAAAGTGTACGGTAGAAATGCCATCTTTGGTATGTTTCCATCAATTTTTCTTCTAATTTCTTTATAACTGTAGTCTTGTTCATTTAATAATACTATTTTACATCGCTTTCTGGGCAACCGGTCAACTCTTTGCACCATTACTTTAATTTTATTATGTTTTGCAAGCTCATTAAATGAAAGAACACAAAAAAACCCAACCAACTTGATAGTGATCACATAACACACTGACAAATATCCTCCTCTCAGCTTCAATACATGACATCAGTAACTGAATCCTACTGTGAACTGATTGGCTCATTGCCAAAACAAGATGACACCTGATTGGCTCTCTAAACACTCATGCTCATTGGCTACAATCAGATGAAGGAAAGCTACCTGATATCAACGTAAGCAAGTTGTGCTTCCTTTTTCTGGTTATTTGGGTATAACTTTTCATAGAATACAATACAGATAATTGAACAAACTTTGTTGCATTACATTCTTGATTAAATTATCTTTCTATTGATATATAACTTTTTGGTACTACTCCAAAAAAAGTGGTGTTATTAGCCATCAAACCTCAAAAATACAGTTTTCCCAAAAGGTTTCCACAATTTTGGCCACTACTGTATATTGTTACAATGTCATATTCTGCTTCTGGGTACAGGAATTATAAGGGCAAACTCCATACGACATTCTACTACTTAATTTGGCAAGCTGGGTGGGGTTAAGAATTGCTGTTTTTTTCCGTGACTTCTGATTTGATGAAGCATTATGACTCTCTAGTGCACAGGTGTCAAACTGCCAGCCCATGGGCCGATTTCATCATACCGAAGCCACGCCCACCCCATTGCTGGCAATGCAAAAAGAGTCGCGATACGTTGCTACACGTCACATGATGAGTTTGACATCTGTGCTCTAGTGGCATTTCTTCTTTGGCTCTCCCTTTCCTAAATACCTGGCAAAAGTGTAGAGAATTGACCAGAAAAATGTTGACAGTTCATAACGCATGCATTATTGTCAGGAAGTGTAAGTAAGATAGATTCTAATATCTCACACAGAGAAATGACTTTTCTGCATTAATTGCTACTTGGTTTGGCTTGCACATTGTTCCAAGTCATTGTTTAGCTTTGGTTTATTGAATAAGCTATCCATAAGTAAATCTAGCCCATAGTCTACAGTTTCCAAACCACATTGTTGGAGTTAATAAATATACTAAGCCACCATATTGTAGTTCCTAACAAAATCCAGCATGATATTTCAAAAGGCTGAATTTGCCACCATTCTCCACCTGGCTATTTTCCTTCCGCTCACTTTCATTAATTGCATGAAGAATATTTTAACACAGCTTTTCCAGTATGATGCCCCCATTGTGGAAGTGGAAGTTCTGGGAATTCCCAACACATTGAAGGGCACTAGATTGAAAAAACCTGTTTCTGTATCAGTGTAATATATATGTATATATTAGCATTATCCTGGTATGATTTTTGACATTCATACTCTTAATGTTTTGTTTCCTACCGCAAAATCATGCAAAATGTAATGATTTAGAAAATTGTGAGCTTTAGGGACCAGAAAAAAGATGTTGGAAAACTACATGCGGTCCTGGCACTTCAAGTTGCCTGTCCCTCTTTTAAAGCAATGTTAAGTTTTTCTGTTATTTTCATTTATGGGTTGTATATTGTCCTTTCAAAATTTCACTAGGTAGTGCGGTGGTCTTAACACTAATCAGTGATTGGGTAAATTTGACAAATCCTGAGATACTTCATTTAGAGGGATGGGATTTACTTTATGGGTGGCATGCCTATTTAATATTTAATAAAAAAATGGACTGGGTCTTTAAATCTCATATTTTAAGAATTTCTTTACTTAGGATTTGGAGAAAATATTATAAAAGTGATTTTAAAGTTCCATTATGGGCTATACCTTGGCATGCGATAGAAGGAATAAAAAGAGGAGTAAAAATGGACATGGTGTCTTATAGTCAGTTACTTAGATGGGATGGGCAAAACTGGCAGTTAAGAATACGGGAAGATTTAGCGCAAGAAAATATTATTTATTCTTGGTTTCAATATAGGCAACTAGTAGATAAATGGAAGGTGGATTGTAAATTGGGTTTTCTTAGAGAAGATGGAAATCTTATTAAGCAAGTCAAGGATCAAAGACAAACCCATATCAAGAGAATTTATGGGGTATTAGTTGAAATGGACTCAGAAACGGAATTAATTAAAGATTGTATGATTAGATGGGCGCAGAATTTTGGTGTCCCAGTCTCATTGGACATTTGGGAAACCATTTGGGTGAGAAATGTCAAATTTACACAAGCACAGAACCTTAGGGAGAATTTTTATAAAATGTTTTATAGATGGCACCTTGATCCACAAAAAATGTCTCTTATGTACCCCGACGTGCAACCCAAATGTTGGAGATGTGGTTATAAGGATGCTTCCTATTATCATATTTGGTGGTCATACAGAGAGATAAAAGCATTTTGGATCAAAATATGGTGGAATATCCAGAGAATTTTTAGAAGGAGGGTAAAATTTACTCCGCAATTATTTTTGTTAGGTATTGTTACAGATTGTGATACAAAGGAGGTTGTATTGATGTTAAATTTGATTACAGCCGCTAGGCTGTTAGTAGGACAATATTGGAAGAAGGAATCTTTGCCTACATTGCAGGAATGGTTTCTTAAAGTAGCTTATCTGGCGGAAATGGCAAAGATTTCGGCTTTCTTAAAGCAACAAACGCAAGAGAAGTTCCTTGCTGTTTGGGACAAATGGATAAAATTTATACAATTTAGATTGGGTATACAAAAATATCACATAGCTTTTTTATAAGTTTTATTTTTATATATATATATAGATATTTTATATATATATATATAAATATAAATTTTTTAATTTAATTTTTTATTTTTATTTCTTAATTTTTAATTAAGCCTATATTCTGCTCTGGGAAGCTCAGGGGGGGGGGAAGGGAGGGTTTTTGTGAGGGGTGGGGGATGGGGTTTTTTTTTTTATATATGTAATGTTTAGTTTTTTTTGTATATGTTGTCTTTTGTTTTGTATTGTTTTTGTCTTTTTGTAAAATTTATAAAACTTTCAATAAAAAAAAAAAAATTTCACTAGGTAGCATATTCAGAAATATTGCATACCAAACCCCCAGCAGCTAGCAAGTTGTAGATGCCTTAGATTAGAGGCAACTTAAATTTTTTAGCCTAAAACATATGAGCCTTAAATGTTTATAAAATTAATGATATGTAACTATGTTATACATACTTACTGATGTTGCACATAGTATTAAAAAAACTTGGGAAGGATTCCATGGATGAGAGTCCTCAAAGGGAAAACAACTCAAGAAGCTTGGGAAATTTTGAAAAGTGAGATTATAAAAGACCAGTCTAGCACTATACCAATGAAGAAGAAAAATAACAGCTCTCAAAAGAAACCAGTATGGCTGCATAAAGAACTCTCTGATAAATTGAAAGACAAAAAGGACGAGTATCAAAAGTGGAAAGGGGAGCACATAAGGCAGAATATCAGCAAACAGCCTTGCAAAGATGAAGTGAGGAAAGCTAAGGCTCAAAATGAATTAAGGGTTGCAACAAAAGTCAAAAATGACAAAAAAAAAAAAAAGCTTCTGTCAACATGTAAAAATCAAGAAAAAGGTTAAGGAAATGATTGGTCCATTAGTGGGAGAAAGTGGCAAGAAAGTGACAAGCAACAGGGAGAAAGCAGAACTACTTAATTTGTTTTTTGCATCTGCCTTTACACAAAGGGAAAAAACAGTCCAACCTATCAAAAACAATACCATAAAAAAAGCTTAGAAACACAAGTTAAGATAGGCAAGAAAATTGTAAGAGAACACCTGTCCACCCTAGATGAGTTCAAATCACCAGGATTGATGGATTACGCCCCAAGGTTCTGAAGGAACCGGCAGATGTGATCTCAGAACCACTGAACTATATCTTTCAAAGATCCCAGAGCACTGGGGAACTACCAGAGGACTGGAAATGAGCTGATGTAGTTCCCATCTTCAAAAAAGGGGAAAAAATGGATCTGGGAAACTACAGACCTTTTAGCCTGACCTCAATACGTGGGAAGATTCTGGAAAAGATAAGCAACGAATCAGTGAACACCTAGAGGCAAACAAAGTCATAACCAAAAGCCAACACGGATTTGTCAAAAACAGATCATGCCAAACAACTTATTGCTTTCTTTGACCAGGTGACAAAATTAGTGGATCAGAGGAATGCTGTGAATATAATTTAGTTGGACTTCAGTAAGGCATTTGATAAAGTAAACCACAACCTACTACTTGATAAGATAGAAAAATGTGGGTTAACAGCATCACCACCAATATGTTGTAGCTGATTGACCAGCCATACTTAGCATGAAGGGAAGTGTGTAGTGGGGTGCCCCAGGGCTCTGTTCTGGGCCCAGTGCTCTTCAGCATCTTAATGATTTGGATGAGGGGATAGATGGGGAACTCATTAAATTTGCAGATGACACCAAGCTGGCAGGAATAGCCCTCACTCCAGAAGATAGACTTAAGATACAGAGGATCTGAACATTGGATGCTATCTAACAAAATGAAATTCAGTGGTGAAAAAAGTAAGGTTCTGCACAGTACAGTATAGGTGGTACCTTGCTCAATAGTAATTGTGAGAGGGATCTTGGAGTCCTGGTGAACAATCACTTAAATATGCGCCAACAGTGTGCTGCAGCTGCCAAAAAAGCCAACACAGTGCTAGGCTGCATTAACAGAGGGATAGAATCAAGATCACGTGAAGTGTTAATACCACTTTATAATGCCTTGGTAAGGCCACTTGGAATGCTGCATTCAGTTTTAGTCATGATGTAAAAATAACGTTGAGACTCTAGAAAGAATACAGAGAAGAGCAACAAAAATGATTAGAGGACTGGACACACACTGGATTCTTTTTAACTAAGCAGGACCATCTATCTGGATCCTGGAAGCATAGCAGCTCTGTGGAATGAGGTTTCCCCTGAGATCTGAGTGGCTTGCAGCCTGATGGCATTCCAGAAGCTCTTAAAGACCTTATGGGTATATATCATGTTTATCATATGGACTGAATTTGCCAACTTCTTTTTTTGTATAGATATTTTATTGGTTTTTAGCTATAACAATTTCCAGTGCCTGGTATATAGCATGTTGTCTTGGTTTACATTTTAACAAGAAAAAAAAGGATAGTAATAATTAACAGTCAATAATAATTAAATTTGATAATTCCATAATGAATATATTAATTAATAATACATTTCTTTGATCTTCCCTTCTCCCATTTGTATTTTCCTTCTTCAACCTTAGCCAAAATATAATTCTTAATATTTTCAATATATAAATAATTAGGTATAGGCATTTTTTATATTTATACAAATAATAATAATGTCTCTATATAACATTTTTTTCAGCTTATATTATTCTCATAACCATCATCTCATTAATTCAGCATACATTTATAATTTTTGTTCGCTTAGGTTCCGTTATGTTCAATCCAATTCTTATCAGTCATAATTTTTTCATATTAGTCATCTCACTGTCTAAATCTTCCCATTTAGGTACATTATCCCAATATTTTATGTCATGCATTATAAAAATACTCTACTTTTTATCTGTCTTATAGTATCTAGATATAACATCCTTTTTAATCAGTTTATATTTTACTTCTATATTAATAAAAGTTACATCATTCTACTATTTTAACATTTAATATATTATAAAACATACTATATTACTTAAATCTCATTATCCTTCTTATTATAAGGCCCCTTTATGTTTGAAATTCTCTGTTCTTTTAGCCATATTCAAACAAATGTTTATTCACGTAATACTCCCATTTGGTAGGGCGAGTCAATTCTCTTGTATCTTCAATTCTCTTGTATCTATCTCTGATGTTCTCTTGCCAAGTAATTTTCCAAGTTGATGTAATCTGCTTACCCAACAGTTCCTGTATTTTTACAAATGTTGTTGGGAATACAAAAGATGAAGTAAATAAGATAAATTCTTTCTGTCCCCCAAACTTTAATAGTTTTCCTAATAATTCCATTTTTCTTGTTGTATCAGAACTTCGTAGATTTTTTTCCTGTTGGTGTCAAATTGTATTTCTTTTCCTTTGTTATTTCATCAGTTTGATCATACTCTTAGTTTGTAATCTGCTGTCTGATTTGTTTGTTCTTTTGTTGTTATTTCCTGGGTATTTTTTAATTGTAGATTTAGATTGGAAATATGCTTATTTAAATCCTCAAAGTTGTTTCAAATTTCTTCGTGGTTTGAATCTATTGTCATTTGTATTTGTCCTAACATTACATATATTTCCTCCGGGAAAGTATTTCTCTTGCCTTGAAGTATTGCTTCTGGAGGCCCTTGATTTTCCAGGCTAAGTCCTTCAGGAGAAAATATTGAATGTGGCATCCTGTCATTTTTTGATATGTATGTGATATCCATGTTGTCTCCCCCCTTCAAATAATCTTTCATCAATGTTTTAATTCAAAAGTCAATTTATCAATCAGTTAAAATTACAGATTCAATATATTAAGCCACTTTAAATCCTTCCAGCAAATTCTCCTCTTAGCCAAAAAGCCAAAGTTCTCCCCCCCCCATAGACAATTCTTAGCTTTAAGCAACAATCCAGGTGTTTTTTTCTTCTTCTTTCAAACACTTTTTAATCTTACAGCTGGCTCTTCCTTTGTTCCCAGTTGTCTTCAAGGTTATTTGCAATTCAAAGGAACAACTTTTTCTTTGTTTCTGAGTCCTTATTGTTAATGTTCTATTCTCTTGATTATCCACTAGATGTCAGCGGTTATTTCTTTTTTCAATTTTTCTTTCCATCAAAAAATTATTTTTGTTATATATTTTTATAATTCTATCAGAAAATTTTTAGGGTATAATCTTGACAGTTTTTTAGTTCCTAGATTTGTCCAGACTGAAATATTTTAAATCAAATTTTAGTATATCTCTTTCAACCTTTTATGTTAATTCTCCCCTTCTGTCTGTAAGGGAAAGGGGATATAATCCCCTCCCTTCACTTCTGAAGGTTTTCTTGCTTTGAGGATCTTTTCAAGGATTTAAATAGTAGATAGAAGAAAGAAGATCAGTTCTCTCACCAATTCCAAGCACGCTGTTCACCGATATTTAAGTTCATGCTCTAAGACTTTGGCTGCAAGCAACTTGGGCTAGACACTGATCTCATGCTAGCCTTTCTCCTTTCGGGTTCTGAGGGCTTTTCCCGGATCAAACGAAGTGATTGCCGTCGCTCTGTGATCGACGGGGTGCTCCTCCTTCACAGTCACCTCTCTGGGGCAATTTCGGACCCATTTAGGGTCCCCCAAGTAGGAAGAAAATAGCCATGGGGAGCGGAGGTCTGGTCTCATGCAGCCATGCGCTACAGGTGCAAAAACCGGAAGTCTAGATTTGTCAACTTCTTATTGTTGTATGCTTTTTTTTATTGTATATTTGTTTTGTTATCCCAGAATTGGAATTGGGCAGTACCTAAGTCAAATAAAGTAATTTAAATAAATTTCATTCTAAAAAGAACATAGAAATCAAATGCCAACAATACCATTGAAAATATGATAAGTTAAAATTGCCATCATTATAAGCTAGCCCTATTTATTTTAAAATATTCTAGGGGCTTTAGCCTCTATGAAAATGTAAGGCATTTCAAATACAAAACACTTTGCATTAAAAATAATTTTGTATACTGTTATTATCTAGGCATTTTAGCTTGTAGAATCTTATGCAGTCAAAACTCTGCGTAAGATTCACATGTGTATATATGTATGTGTTTATATACATAGACACATGGGGTTTATTCCTATCATTTGCTGCATCTAGGCATTCACAGATAGGAAGACTACAGTAATATCAGGCTCCTGAAGAGAGTTCTTTGAAACTTGGATCATACCAATGTGAACCAGTACATTTCGAGATTTCAAAGCCTTTTCCAGCTGAGGCAGAGATAACAATATTCTTATGTATTCCCCTTTCCATGACAAATAACTCTTTGTCCAGTTAGAAGAAGGGTAATCAATTTGGGAATTGGATAAAGAGGCACTAAGAGTCAAAGGCTCTTCTTTCTTCTGCAATCATGATTAAGTTTATTATTTCCCCCATACACTACAGAATCAACTTTATGTCCTAGCCACTAATTGACAAATGGTTAGTTAGCTGTTAGATAAATAAGTATTAATTCACAGAGACACTAAGGAGGGAAAAGTGTACGGTGGATTGCCCACTTGTGACTTAGGAGGTAGCTGCTAACAAAAGATTACATGTACAGATCTGTTCAGGAAGGGAGTTACTGTTTTATTAGTGCAGAATATATTGGGTCCTAAGTAAAAGAAATCCAGCATATAAAATCTCAGTTTGGCCTATGAGCATGGGCTTCCACAGCAATGTTAACAATTCTAATATTTGGCAAAATCCCTTTCATATTTTTAATAGAAAGATAGCTTTGAGATTGTATCATTTTGCTTCTGGGTATATCACTTATGTTAATCTGAATACTCAATATTTGAAAGTTTATTATTTATTTTTTGATACTTTTTTTCTAGGAGAGGTTTTGGCTATATGTGGAAGCTGTTATTCTCTAGGAAACTGGAATCCACAGTGTGCAATAATCCTTCACCCAGAAGATGAGGCCGGTGATACGTAAGCTCTTTTCAGTAGTACATTAAAACCTAATAATAACTGTAACAGTCTGGATAATACTAAGTGCATTTGCTCATTTCATTTCCTTCACTGGTATCAAATTCCATTGTACTTAGGTGATTTGACATGCCTATAGGTTAAGGATTATTTGATTGATTATTAAATTTACCTCCCACCTTTTTTAACAGTTCAAAGCAGCATATGTAATGCCACATCTCCTATTTTCCCCGACAGCAAATACCTTATGAATACGGTTGGTCAAAAGACATATCGTTTGTTTTCATGTCTAAAGAAGGACAAGACCAAGAATTCACCATCTCCTGGTTTCTAGTTCAGCACCTTACTCACTACAACAAAATGGGCCTCATATGTATTTATTGCATTTGTATTCATCTTTTCTGTATGGATGCTCAGGTGTTGTACATGGGGGTCTCTCTCTCTCATTCCCTGGTAGATACTGAAATAACCCAGTTAGATACATTGGACTGAAAAAAATGTAAATGGCCCAAAGTCACTATCTGTAATCAAGTGAAGACCTGATCTTAACTCCTCCACATTTCAGTCTGGTTCTTTGACTATGATCACTAATTTGGCAGCATAACATAGTTGTGTGGCCAAAGTATTTATTTGGCTTGTTGACATATTTGATGTTCTGAGGATTCATTAGGGGCAGAATCACAGAATGACTACAGTTTAAAATTAGATTTCCCCAGATCCATTTTTATAATATGTTAAATTTCTAAATGCATCCCTATGTTACCTTTATTATAAATTAAAATTTCACATGTCTGCAACTGATTTTGGGAAGTAGAACCCGGAATGAGAAATAACATACAACTCCTTCCCCATCCCCATTTGTTTGTAATTACTAAGAAATAAGAGAAGCTGATACAGAGGAAGGAAAGAACCACAATATTCCTACATTAGCTATGTCAGCTAATGCCAGGGGCTGGAAGGTGTAAGAGGATACCTTTGATAGAATAAGATGAAATATTTTCCATGGCCCACATCTTTTCTCAGTACTGTACTAAAGGACCATGCTGATGGGAGAACAGTAGTATAGCCCATTGTGGATTAGCAGGACATCCCAAGTAATAATTATATTACTAAAAACACACCTTTATTATGTGGCCTTATTGTTAATTTCATATTTTTCTTTGCATTATTATTGCCCTTATTTTACCCAACTAGCTTGCATAATTGAGGGAGTAAGAAATGCTGTTTTGCAAAAATTTGAACTTTTTGATTAATTTTTGGCATGGAATGTTTTTTTCTCTCAGTCCAAGTGAGTGGAGATATTATTCTACTCATTTACTTAGAGGTGATTATATTATAATAAATTATATTATAGCCTGGTTGCTCATAGGTATTCATCAGCTTAGTTAATACAACATTGGAGTAGTTGTTAAATACTGTAAAAACAGTATTATTGTCATAAATGAAGCCTTTGAATAAGTACCAATATTTAAGTCTAGGTCAATGTTACTTATGTTGCATTCCCATAAGGTTAATCTCTAATTGGGAGATACATTCTACCGGTAGTTAGTAGTTGGTGCACATGTTCTTTTTTACTTTTGCTATACCTTTCAATGAAGTACAGTAGTTCTGGTAGGGAAAATACATTGTTTTTCCTAAGAATGACTCATTTTCAAAGAACTTTTGAAAATGATCTAAGAGCTATATATTGATCTTATTTAGTTTATGTTTTGGTAACAAAATATTGTTATGGTCAGGGTTGTCATCAGAAAAACTCGCATTCATTAGATTTCATGTTTCTTTTTAAAATGTTTGGGAGCTTTACTAGAACATGCAAGTGATTTTGTCAAAAAACACTTGATAAATGCCTCTTTTTTAAAATCTTGAATAATGTGCTAGGATGCTGGGAGAATTTTTATGTTCTCTTTAACCTATGAAGGTAATTAAAAGCTATGATTTCTACTTAAAGGAAAAGGGAGTAGAAAGGTTTTAAAATCTCATTGAAAATGCATGTGTGTATATGTATTTGCACAGCCAGTGATTTTTTATTGTTGTTTAACCTTCCTGTATTTTTTTTTAAATTCTGCAGTCTGCTGTGGAAAGCTACAGTTGATCTCCCTAGTGGAAAGAATATTACATATCGATATTTTCAAGGAAGTTTCTTAGAACCCAAGGTATGTATAATCAATGAACATTAATTAAACTTCTTAGCTAATTGATGGTAAAGTGTTTAAAAATAATCTACAGGCACTTCCAGATTTATGTAGCTGTTCCAAAAATCTTCTTTGATTTAATTTTTGCACAAGAATTGTGCCAACTGTGCAAAAACTGAAGTATATTCACAGGAATCTGAGCTTGGAATTTTGGTGGTGGATGATGAGGACTTAATTGCTAATTAATTTTCCACCCTTGAAAATTGTACATGTGGCTTATGAAAACATTTATTCTAAGTCAAATTTATGTAAGTCAATTCTTGCATAACTCTGGGGGTGTTTATACTTTATAGTCAGCTAACGAAATTCAGATATCCTGACAGCAGACTCTTTTTAAATCCACATTTTTTTTACACAAAAAGCATTCTAGATAAGCATAAAATCTGTATAGCAAAAGCAACGCATGTAGTATTTTTCCTATATAGGTAGCAAATGACAATTGATCCTTCCTCCTTAATCCCTATAGATTGAACCAAATAAATACCTGTGGTGAATGCACAGTAGTAATATATTCTATCCGTTTCTTATTCAGTTGCTTTCTATGTAGAGCATAAGTAGCCTAAAAAAACCAAACAAACTTAATGGTACCTTGTTGCTGATAACTTAAATTTGAACGCAAAGTATTAAATATGGCACTCACGACTTTTTCAAAATAGAAGTCCTGTTTTAAGGACATGCTAGAAGCAGACAATGACATAGAGGAGGCAGGAAAGCCATAAGTCAGAACACTTGCCAAATCAATTGTATTGTCATACTTTGGTTAATCATTTACAGTACAAATGATAGCATAACCATTAAAACCATTTAGACATTGGTAGATCTAATGTAATAAGACATACCCCCTTATAATACATGCAAACTTCATAGTATGTATTGGTAAGTGTGTTTCCTTTGAGTAGGTACTCTGTATTGTGCACGCTATAAGTACCGTGTGATGCAGAGGCTTCTGTGGTAAGTATACATTTTATGGAATAGCAGAGTAGAAACATACATAAAGGATCAGTATAAATGGACATCATGAACCTAGTTGCCAACAAAGATTTAATGATGGATGGAGTTGGTGGGAGAGGATATATTGCAGTGAAGCATATGTTGCTTCAGTGTGGGGATACAGTACAGGCAAGGTGAAAATAAATGAGATAGAAGAATGAAAAAAAAATAGATTTTCGTGTGATTGCAACTAAATATAAAATGAATGTATCCTGTGAATTGGATTAATAATAGGATAGTGCTTTTATAAAATATTTTGCTACATATTAGAATTTTAGTAATTTTTCTCAGATGTTTCATATTCCTTAATCTTGAGCTGAGAAACTGCCTACATTTAAAACTGAATTAAGATAAAATCCAGATGAGCTTTTTAATGTGTTAGAAACACAGGAATTAAATATGATTTTAAAGTACGTGAAATATAAATTGGAAGTACAGGAGCTGATGCAGGCTTACTTCCATGTACTGTTCACATTTTAAGTATTAAGGTAAATTAATTTTTTTGAGACCTCTAAGAGAAAAATGGCAAATCTATAAATTTTGCATGAATTTTACATGTTGATTAAGTTTGTATTTGTGGTTAGAATGGCAGTAAGAAAAGAAAATAGCAATTTGCTTTTGGACTTAATCATTTCGGATTGTGAAAGTGCCATATTTTTTTTGTAACAGCAACTTATTAAATCAGCCTTAGTCTTAAATATTTTGGTTACTGACATAATACTCTTTTGGAATTTTAGTAAGAGCAGGCCGATTTGCCGAGAGATAATGACTTGCATATGTACTAGATTATAGTTCTTTGGACTAAATTGAATTAATCAAACATTGTCAAATAGCTCAACTTTTCTCTCTTGCTACCATATTTAAAAACTGATTCATATTTGATTAATGCTTCAAGAATCTTGCTTGACAGAGAGGCACCTACTTGGGATACTTAAGAAACACTGATTCATTATCATATATTTAAAAACAGCTATTAAAAACTAGTGTAAATACACATAGCTGGCAGAATACTAAGGCTGTGAACCCTTTATACTTTTATTACGACAAGCAGAAATCCAATTTTTACTTTAAGAAAAATGAAACAATTTATGTCATATCCTCCTTTCCCTGCTCAAGTATCTTGAGAAATCTATAAATGGTGCTTTTTTTTCTTGTTTTGAGATGAGGTCTTCTTGTTTCTTAAACCAATCAAAAACCCCATCTATAATGATTTTATCAATTTGAAGTTAGGTTTTTATTGTTATTTGTTTGTTTATTTTGTAACTTTTGCCTTGAACAATGGAAGTTAATATCTCCTGGTATCTGTTCATTTGAAAATGGAAGCCTCACCAGACAAAGTTTTTCATTTGGGATGTTTATCCTATTATTGTAATCTTTTTGTTGATGAGGAATATAATGTGCACAAAATACATTCTTAACATCAGTTAAAATATATCTTCCACTTTTAATTACTTTAATTTGAAATATGATGTTTGACTTGGGACTGCTTAATACAAATATTTAATAAATTGTATGAGTGCAGTGCCTAATAATTCAGGGATACAAGTGATCATAAATGTTTAATTTGTAAAATCCCATCAGATGATTGTGTCAGTAATTCAAATACATCAGCATTTTAAGTGTTCATTTATTTAAGTAGCTTTTATTCTAAAACATAGTCTGCTTTCAGTGGGAAGTGTGCTGAAAATCAATAGTCCTGTATGTAAAGAATTGGATGATGGAAAAGCACTGCTGGCATGCTATAGTTGTTCAATTGCAGGCATGAAGATAGTTTTCATAACTTTTGTGCCACCTTACATGTAATTGGAAGAAAATAATTTATAATGCCAGGTTTCTTTGGCCAGACCAGACCAGACCTTCTGTATTATAAAATTATAAAATTATTGTCCTAGCAGATCAATGCTTTGTCTGTATCTAACCTTTGGTCATATGGAGGACCTATGTGAACTAATATGTATGACAGTGTCCGTGAATTGCCTCATCTACAGTTCTGTTCTCTTTTTATTAAAGCTTTAAGTGTTAGTCCTATGAATTATCTGGTAGTTTTAAATAAACTCCTAAACAAATTTTATCACTGAAAAGAATATATATATTCAACTGCTTCCACCAAAATAAGCCACATGCGCTATATAAAACATTGAAGATATGATATTATGCTATATGCGTAGAGTCAATGTTCCACCCAGGGACAGAATTTCTAAATTAATAAATTTATGTCACTAAGACATTGCTTTCCATATACTACAAAATTATGTATAATTAGATAGTATATTCTGGCTACCATGCCATCAGCAAAAGGATGCTACCCCTACACCAGTTTTTGCTAACAATTTCCTGAGATGCAGTACATTTGTTTTTTTCCTGCTTCCTGTTGCTTGTAATTTACAGGATGATTTAGTTTCAAGGTGATATTGGTGATGGTCAGATCTCTAAATAAAACCTTCTGGATATATATATATATATTCTCCAGTTGGCCTTGCTCTTAAATATTAAACAGAAATGGTCAATCTAAATTCATTTCGTGATCCAGATTTATTGTCTTCTCAAATACTCCTATTTCTTACGAGTCTGCAATCAAAGCAGCTTCATTGCCTTCTGATCCAGGTTTTCCATTATATATAGGGCAGGAGGCATCTGAATTAATTCCTTCTCAAAACACATATATTAAAATTAAAATATATAGCATTTGTCTTTATAAATCCTAATCCTGAGATTGGACTTGCATTTCCTCAATAACACTTTGCTAGTTCAAATAGATCTTAGAGATTTATGTAAATCATATTGTAGGAAGAAGGAAATATGCATAATCTATAAATTTATGCATGTTATTTAACGTTTAACTGGACTTTGGACAAATTATGCTTTAAAATATAATTTTAGGAAAAGCTGTATAGAACAGCTGAGCAACGTTGATATTTTTCAGACAAATATATATCCAAGTAGTAGGTCCGTGGCTACTTAATCAAATCTTTTGTTAATTCTTGGATATTTTACACTGAAAAAGTTTCCTGTTGAATCTAGGTAATTGCCACTGATTTTCAGCCAAAAGTCCACTTAGATGTACATTGTGTATATTCCATAGTAATATGTGGCAGGTTATATAGACTTGCAGCCTAATTAATAATTATGGAGGCTGCAATACCTGCATAATTTGTCATTTCCTACAAAACCATCATGTTAAAATATAATCCTGTTCATAAATATGAAGTATTCACGCTTCATAATCGTATTCCAGAAAGAATGTTGTCCTAAACTATGTTAATAGAATTATATCACTCCCAGTCTGGTCTTCCTTTTTATAAGAAGCCTATTTATGCGACTTATGGTAGAAGGGTATGTTTGGATGGGATTATACCCACTAGTTGAATTTAGATTTTCACATATTCAGTGTGGCCTCTGAATAGGCTGAAGTATGCAGATTTTATAAGAGATAAGGATGAATGCATATGTATGGGAAATATTGTAAAATGCTATCATAAAATTCCCCCGATACCATTCTTTGTCTGGAAAAATAAAAGACTGAATTTTGATTTTAGAGTGGGCTAAGGTATCATAATAGCATCAATTATTATAATAAACTTGGTATAAATTGAGGCCAGTCTTTGTACTTCAAAGGATGTACAAGCAAATTTGGCTCATGAAAGAATGTAAATGGCATCGCAGATAAACATTAATTTAACAAAAATTATTGCAGACATTTAACTTTTAAATTACAGACTATCGATGGTCCATGCCAAGTCATAATTCACAAGTGGGAGACTCATCTACCAGCACGATCAATAACCCCTTTAGGTATGGGCATCAACTGCATCTGTTTGAAACATATGCATAAGATTACTAATGTTACAAAATGGTTTAATTGGGTTATTATTTTGTAAGATTAACATTAATCTGCTACAAAGGGATCCTCCACCTAGCCAACATGAGCACTGCTTTCACAAATTTTGTAAAATGAATTTATATGACAGAAGACTTACAAATATTATTATCATGAGTCCATTTTTATCAGGTGTCCACAGGTTTTCATTGCCAAAATTTGCACATCTGGGTTTTAAGGCATGGTATGGTTGGATCCTGGCTCTCTTACCTTCAGTCTAGAAGCTAGGAAAAGGTGGTGGGGATCATCCTAGCACAGGTATATCATAGTTTGGAGATTCAGTACACTGAATCTTAACTCGGCTCACCGAAAGGAAAAGGAAATTTTAAGTTCATTTTTAAAGACTTTGAAATACTATTGATAATCATTATGCTTTGAGATTGAAAATCCATGCTGATATTTTCACAAGTTATGCCTGTGATAGAAACTATAAATTGTTAATGGTAAGTTGACATTTAAATACTAGTTAAATTTTCTTAAAGAGAACAATGACCTCAGAAACAAGACATTCTTTGTCTCCTATACTATGCTAAACATATTCATGAATAAAACAGGTTTTAAAATAAGCATAGATTACTATAAGCATAAATCATATACCTTTCATTAATTGAGGAGAAACAATACAACTGGAAACCTGGTATAATTTGGTCTGTTGCCTCCATTAAAAAGGTGATTTTATGAAGTAGCTTGTTTTTGAAGAATCTGAAAATATTGTCACTGGCCTTTCCATTCTACACTTCTATTATAATTGAAATATTATTTCTCATTCAATTGAAATGTATTGCTCAAAAGTAATTTCCATTTATTTTAAAAAAGTAAGGCTTCAAATTATTAAACCTAGGCTGATAGTCTTAGGCTACAATTCTGTGCATGTTTAGACAGGACAAGACTCAGCGAGATCTGTCTGAGTAGATTATACATACTTAGTTTATTTTCTGGCTTTCTGATTAAAAACAAGCCTGTCATAAGTTATTTTGGCTTATTAATTTCTTTTTTTAGTTAAATAATAAGGGATTTATGTCCTTCAATAATAAAAAGGTTTTTTTTCCGTTCGCTGATAGTTTAGATTCAATCCTGTTCAAGCAAAGATAACATCTTAAATTCAGGTAGACTCTTTGTGACACAACATGATAAATAACTTTCAACTGCCTTTAAAGGTAAATTAGTAACTTATTATAATCAAAATATTTTCTAGACCAAGTCTCTAGGTTTCAGTGACTCAACACGTTTTAGAAAATTTCTTATATTTTCCAGCTAATTTTAAAGTTTTTAATTTACCCCTTCAATCTTGGACAAAATAATCAAATAGAAAAATGCATTATTATCCATGGAGAGGATTATTATTATTCTAATGAGAATTTTTTTTTGTAATAGTGGAAAAAATGTGTCTCACATTTGAGAGATGAATAATAAAGATTTATACTTTAAAATTTAAGGGAGGGTTAAATATAACTTTCAAGATGTCAAAGTTCTATTTTCAAAAACTTATATAATTATGTTGAGTTTATTGTATATTTAAAGAATTCATTATTTACATATCTATAGCATGTGAAGACTAATGCTTGAAAAGTGAAAATATTTTAATAAAATCTTTATATCTCAATCATAAATAAGTAGCAAATTAGATATTTTAGCTGATACCATCTTCTGATTCATTCCATTAGTAACAATGATATATTGTCAAGATGATGACATACTGTTTTCATATTTTAGATAACTTGGATGGAAAGAAATACATCCTACTAAGAATGTTTTAAGATATACTTTAGCAATAAACAAAACTAGGCAATATTTTTTTTAGGTTGCAGTAAAGTTATTTATTATCTTCCTGTTTAAATTCTTTATTGAAAATAGTACTAAATTATTGTTAATTGTGTAAACCACTAGTTATCTAATCAAAAATAAGTTGCTTAAGTCCAAAAGATTTACTCTTTGGCAAGTGTGTAGGATTGCTGCCTAAACTAACAATTAAATTGTAATCTGTGAAGGTGTACTATTCTCACACTTTGTCCTTTTAATTCTAGATAATATTTCCATTGATGATGGATTCTTTGGAGTCTTTGGTAAGTGGTCAATCACTGACTTTAAAACATTAAACAGCTTTAAAAAGTAAAAGAACTGTGGTGGTAGAATGGTTAGAATGCAGTACTGCAGGCTACTTCTGCTAACTGCCAGCAGCTCAGTTTGATTCTCAACGGCTCAAGCTTGACTCAGCCTTCCATCCTTTTGAGGTCGGTAAAATGAACACCCAGATTGTTGGGGGCAATAGGCTAACTCTGTAAACTGCTTAGAAAGGGCTAGTAAAGCTGTCAACGTTGCTAACATCAGATGTTCTTTAAGGTAAACAATGCCTCAAAGTTCTTTTGAATAGTTTCATCTGCCGGAACCATGACAAAAGCACTGTGAAGCAGTATATAAGTCTAAGTCAGTGGTTCTCAACCTTTTTAATGCCACGACCCTCAACCAGTCGTAAGTTGAGGACTACTCAACCGATCATAAGTCGAGGACTACCTAACCGGTCGTAAGTCGAGAACTTTCCCTGCCCGGGAGCGCTGCGCATGCGTGGTGCCGCCCCCTGCGCTGGCCGAGGCGTAGCTGGCAAGCGGCAGAGACAGAGCAGGCCAACCACTGGCTGGGCCACCAGCTGGCCCAGCCCAAGGGAGGTAAGGCACCCGCCGGGCCCCACGCGCACCAGCAACCCTCCCTGCACCCGCTGGCCTCCCACCTCCCACCCCTGGCCCTCTTTTACTTACATTTTTAGTAGTTGCTCGGCAGGGAGGGGTGGAAACTTCCAGACAGCTCGCCTTCACTGCAGACAACTTGCAACACCGTTTGCAGAATGGGACTTTTGGCGGGCTCAGCAGGGCAGAGACAGCCTGGACAGTTCCTATTGGCTTTTGAAAGCCAATAGAATTAGACTCTATTCAAGAGAGTCTATTCTATTGGCTTTCAAAAGCCAATAGAATAAAACGGAGTAGCACAGCTAAGGAAAAGGGGAGAAAAATGGCGGACTGTGTTATTTGGCGACCCCGTGAAATGGTCGTTCAACCTCAAATGGGGTCCCGACCCACAGGTTGAGAACCGCTGGTCTAAGTGCTATTGCTATTAAGATGTAATATGTAAACATACTAGTAATAAGATGCACTTGAACTGAAAAAAATGCTTTTTAATAATTAGAATGTCAGAGAAGTAGAATCTTAGACTCCAAACCCTTAAAGCCCCTCAAAATATCTTTTACTAAATTTTCATTTTCAATGTGTCCCAAAGAAAGGTGCAATATTATTGATTATTATGGCTGAGGAAAGCATTTGAACGCCTGATGACTCAGGCAAAGCATCACTTCTTAAGTTTATGGAAGACTTAATGTGGCTGCTTGAAAGAACTCCTCGTTGCTTAAATAAATATGCACAGACACTTTCATTTTGACTGCAGTGGTAACAGCCATGTATAAACATACTTGCAGAAAACCAATATAACTATTCAGGACAGTTGCATTGATCCTTTCAAGTGCACTACTCCAAAGTTCTGTGATCCATTAAAAAATAATTTTACTGAAGTTTTAGTAAACATAATAAAAACTAATAAAACTAAACTGGAAGAAACAAGAAAAGAAGTTCAGAAATGAAGAGGAAAGAAAAAAAGAAAATAAAAATAAAAACAGACAATAAAGAAATGGCTTCCAACTTTCACCACATTGACTCTAAGCTAATACAGTAACTTCACTCTTTTAAAATTAGGAATAAAATAATTCTTCTTACTATAACCTAATTTTTATTAGGTATAGTCCACAAATCATAATATTTTCAGTCCTGATTCGGCAAAAGATCCATTATGAATTACCAGAAATATCAAACTAATAGCTGATCCCTGATCAAATAGTCCAAGTTTATATTTCTTATTTTTGGTCTTCATAAACTTGACCTTTAAATCATTCCAATGGCATCACAGGATCTGATCTTTCATCAAAAGAAGTCTTTGGCAAAAGGAGCCTTCAGAGCTTTCACCAGCCTACTTTGTAAATCCCATAAAGAGGTATCGTCTGAGATTTCTTGTGACAGCCATTCCATGTCCAGATCCTTTTCTTCATTTTTTTTTTTTCGGTATTCCCATTTTGGTAATCTCAATTTTGTTGTCTTCCATACCTTCAAAATTGTATAATGTGTGTGTCAGGTAAGAGGTTTTTTTTTATTTTATTTTCATCATTTTGTAAACTTTAACCATTGAAATCTGTATCATTTCTGAGATACCAGTTATTAATATCTCAGCCCATTTTGAAGGATTATCTGGCTTAGCCTTATAACTCTTTTCTGTGTGGTCCTTCAGTTTCCTCTAGTGTCCATCAAGACTCAATTCCTAATACAAGTTTAATTCTGTTTCAGTAATTTCCCATGAGTACCGTATATCCCGGTGTATAAGACGACCCCCGTCTTCGGCGCCGAGTCACATGCCTAGAAAGTCGTCTTATATGCTGGAAACTACCGTAATTTCTGGCATATAAGACGACTCGGCGTAAAAGATGACCCCCGACTTCGGCACCGAGTTTAACGCTTGCGAAAGTCGTCTTATACACTGGAAAGTACGGTATATTATTTAATTATATAATTGTTTTCAAATCTTACAGCAAAATAACAAATATTCCAAATCTCTGTAGTCTTCTAATCCATTTAAAACTTAAACCAAAATCTTTTTTTTTTTTTTTTTGCTAATTGTATATTATTTTAAACATTTAAACTGTTTAAAATTCCTTTAATTCAAAGAAGGTAAGACTCACTGGGCTTCAGATTTTGAAGTGCTCTTAATATCCATAAAATAGTTGAACTGAACATTTCCAAATGTGATTTAAAAAGTGAGTTTTATCTGGCTTATCTGACACTGCTGGGAACAAAGATGTCATCTCCCTTAGCTTCTGGCACTCAAATCCATGGGAGACCACTATTTTATGGTCTTCTCACAAGAAGCTGCCAGACAGAGCACTCATGGGCGACCTCTTGTTCTCTCCCTATCTGGAGAGATTCCAAAGAACTGATCTACTTGCCAATTCTTTGTCCTGCACAGCAGTCATCCATTGTGGAGATGTCTTCAATCAGCCAATACCCAGAAGTTAGAAAACTTGGAGACAACCAACAAAACCATTCGCAGCAGTTGCATTGATCCTTTCAATGCACACTACCTCATTGTTTATAGGAAAAACCTGGATTCCTACTTTTAAAATTCAGTCCTAATTATGTTAAAATATAATTCAGAAGAATCCTTCCTACAGGTAAATTAACAGTAGGAAGCCCTGTAATAGGATGAAAGAACGCTCTGATAAGATCTTTTTCTGCAGTAGCTTCTTTCACCTTCTGCAAAATACTTTCAGTTTCATTTAGAGCCAATACTACTTCACCATTTGGTTGTCAATGACAGACACTCGCAGATACAGAACTTTTATTATGCACATTAGAAAACTGCAACATTACATTACTTTTTGACATAATCCCCATTCAAATTGAGGCACTTGTCATAACGACTTACAAGTTTTGAGATTCCTTAGTATTAAGTCGCTCGTTGCCAAATCTGGGCTATGGGGGTGGTGAAGTCAGCATGCCCTGATACTTCACATTAGACTTCTGAATTCATGGTTGAACCACGCTCCATGAACTTCACAAGCAGTACTCCTTTGGCATCTTCACATTTGGCGGGATTTTCTATGGCACCACTTCCGGTGTGGTGGTGGTTCACGATAATGCTCGACCACATACCACTAGATGCACCCAATAACTTTTGAAGCAGTTCTGTTGGGATGTTTTTGATCACCCCCCCATAGACCAGATTTGGCGCTAAGCGACTACTACTAAGGAATTTCAAACTTTGTAAGTTATTATGATAAGTGCCTCAATTTCAATGGCGATTATGTTGAAAAGTAATGTAATGTTATAGTTTTCTAATGTGTATAATAAAAGTTCTGTATCTCTGAGTGCCTGCCATTGATAATGAAATGGAGGTTTATTTCTGAATTGCCCTCGTATTTGCTGCTAGTGATGCTGGGATGAGTATATATTTGTGTGTCTTTCTTCCCTACAGTGTGTAACTTGACTACAGAGCAGTTTACAAGAAAAAAACACAAATTACTCCCCTTTGCACTGTGTAAGATTGATTTTGGAAATCCTAACTTGAATTGTACTAATATTCCATATAATAGTTGCTAAAATTTGATCAACTCAAATCTATTTTGATTTGGATCCATATTGACTAGTTTCAGCAGCCGCCACAATAAGATTAGAATTGATTTTCCCTGTGGAAATGGATACTAATGCAAAAGTACCATACTGAAAAATAAACCCATTCAAAGATAAGATGACATTTTTAATCAAAATAACATAAAATATGCCACCTACACATAAGACAACCTTCAAAATTTCAGTTACATTTTAATTTGTGCAATTGGCTTATCCATAGGTGGTGCACTTTTCATGATATTTCATTTACAATTTTGAGGGTTGGCTTGTTCTCAGATGGGCTAGTCTACAAATAAAAAGAGGTATCTATTACTTACTGCCTATACTTGTGGTTAAGCCCATCTGTGGCTAAGCTGAACACAACTTTTTGGCTGTAATTTTTTAACCTAAAACTCTCAGCTTATCCATAGCATACAGTATCCAGAGTTTTTATTTACATGAATTTTAGTGACATTTCAGAATGTAGCAAGATGATTTTACAATATAACTTTTGTTGCTTTGTCAGATGATGTGGAGAGCGTTGATTCCGGATGGCTGACATGTCAGACAGAAATAAGGCTACGGCTACATTTTTCTGAAAAACCACCTGTATCAATAACGAAAAAGAAATTTAAAAAGTCTAGGTTTAGGTATGGTTATTTTATTCCATTAACCATTTATTAAACTGTTTGTCTTTGCTTTTATAATGTAATGGTTGTTATGTGCTTACGTGTTGTATGGGCTTTGGGTGGACTTTTTCAAAAAAGCAATAATAAAGTCAGTGCCAACATCAATTCTCAGTGGAAGAACTGAAGTTAGTTACAGTTCTAAAACTGTTACCCTTGAACCTGTAATAAGCATAGTCATATGTCACTTTTTACTAAGTGTAGGAAAAAAGTGTACATTTTTTAGTAAGTATACTATTATAGTAATCTTGGACGTCTTGTGTGAAGCTCATTTGAATCAATCAGGAGCTCGTCTCTTTCAGCTTCTTGCTTTCCATAATGGCCACTAAAATGCTTCTAGAAAAACATCAAGTAAGGTATAAAAGTAATCACTTTTTTCATGCTGGCCTTTGAAGGGCAGTTGGGCAGCTAATCAATCATGTATACTACTTCAAACTTAGCTTTTTTTTTCTTTTTTTTCTTTTTTACTGTTTAGAGTGAAACTCACCCTTGAAGGTTTGGAGGAAGAGGAGGAAGATGATGATGATGATGACAGACTTTCACCTATGCTTCATCATAAAATGGCAAATACATTAGAGATTTCACTTATAAGTGATACTGAATACAAGTCTCGACATTCTCAGCCTGAATGTGGATATGGTCTGCAGCCTGATCGCTGGACAGAATATACTATACAGACCATGGAACCGGATAACCTTGAATTAATCTTTGACTTTTTTGAGGTAAAATTTGGCTATGTATAAAACTTGACTCTTTTGTTTTGATGTTTAATGAGTGTTGATGATCAGACATTTTTTTAAAATATGCCCTAACAGAGAATGAGATGTTTGCTCATGAATAGTCATCCTAAATCAGACTACAATTTTTATTTAAAGTTCTTGTTTAGAGTGTATAGGAAGCCTGAAACTTTTTAGATGTTATGGACTGGAAGGATCTGTTTCTCCCTCTCTGTTTCAGTAACACTGTCTAGCAATGCATAATAACATATAGAGCAAATCTCAAATTAATGTAGGAGTAAGCAGCTTAATATCCTCCAGATATTTTGAACTATAGTTTCCACAGTCACCTGTTGGTGATACATGAATAGAGCTATGGATCAAAATGTCCAGACTGCAATATGTTATTTTTACCTGGCCTCATCTCACTTAATGTAGCATCCAAATCATGGTGTTACTTTAATGAGCAATCTCTCTTGCCTTAAATGTCAGCACCACAGTTCACTAGCCCTTCTCAAAAGTGTTGAGTATGCTACCAAATGTATAGAACTTAGGCAGATCATTTCCCTTTTTCAAGAAAATTTTATTTTAAATCTCTAAATCTAGCATTGAGGGTTTTTTTTATTGAAAGTTTATAAAATTTTACAATAAAATACTCCCCCCCCTTCCCAACCCTCCAACCCCCTCCCCCCTACTTCCCAGAGCTGAATACAGGGTTAAAAACAACAAAAAACATACAACTTAAATGAACATCAAACAATTATACATACATCCAAAAAGCAAAATTTTAAACACTTTAACTCCAATACATAAAAACAAAAAATACCATCCTTAAACGTAAGTTATTCAAAAGCTTACCCTTAGATATACATTATTCAAAAGCTAAATAATACTTTCTAATATCATATTTATTCTGTATAAAATTCACCCATCTTTTCCACACCAAAATATATCTCTCTTGCGATTGGTCTTTCAGATATGCCGAAATTTTTGCCATTTCGGATAAATAAGAAACTTTAAGAAACCATTCTTCTAAAGTAGGCAAGAGATCCTTCTTCCAGTATTGCCCAATCAGCAACCTTGCTGCTGTAATTAAATTCAACATTAAAATAATCTCTTTACCATCACAATCATCAATAATACCTAACAGAAACAATTGTGGTGTAAATTTTATCCTTCTATTAAAAATCTTCTGAATATTCCACCAAATCTTGATCCAAAAAGCCTTTATATTTCTACATGACCACCAAATATGATAATACATTAAATCTAGCATTGAGGTTTAAAAATAATGACAAGTTGAGTTATTTATAAATCAAACATAAAAATGGCTTTAATGAAACACCGAACATAGAATAATAGAATTGGAAGGAACCTTGGAGGTCATTTAATCCAATCCCCTGCTTGAGCAGAAGATAGCATTTCAGACAAATGATTGTCCAGTCTCTTCTTGAAAGCCTCCAGTGATGGAGCACGGGTGTCAAAGTCGCCGCATCATGTGATGTGTCATGACGTATCACAACTTTTTTTTTCCCCCATTGCCGGAGCTGGGCACAGCCTCTGTATGATACAACTGGCCCACGGGCCAGCAGTTTAACATCCCTGCTCTAAAGGCAAGCCATTCCATTGGTTGATTGTTCTCACTGTTAGGCAATTTCTCCTTAGTTCTAGGTTGCTTCTCTCCTTGGTTAGTTTCCATCCATTGTTTCTTGTCTTATGGAGTACCTTTCTAGTTTTGTTTTTAGGCAAAGCTGATATTAAGGGAAATGCTTTCACCTTGCATAAGCAAAATAATAACTTTAAATACCCAATAACTTTGTAATTATAGGAAGATCTTAGTGAAACCATTATCCAAGGAGATGAGATTCCCGGCCATGTGGGCTCCGCTTGTCTGTTATCTTCCACCCTTGGTGAATCAGGAAAGAGTTCTGGTATTCTCACACTTCCCATTATGAGCAGAAATTCACGAAAAACAATTGGAAAAGTTAGAGGTATGTATAATTTTTTTTTTAAAAATGGTGCTGATGCAAACATGAACTTAAGCTAAAACATTTCCCACCACTTGAATTTTAAATACTGATTCTGGTTAGTGCTTGATAGAATTATATGCATGCTGGAAGGGAGGGTGATAATCTGATGACTCCACCAGAGCACCAAGAGGCAATCTTAAGGAAGACAAGCATTGTGTGCAATGAAAATAACAAGGATCTGTTTAGTGATTATTTATCAGTATAAGTATATCTTTCTTGTTCGGGTTTGGGAAGCTTGGTTGCTTTCCAGTGGACTTAAATGAAATGTAGTTAATTGTTAAAAATGAAGAATCAGAAAAAGAATTATATTTACTATCTTTCCATAGTGGACTATATAATTATTAAGCCAATTAATGGGTTTTCCTGTGATATGGAAGCTTCATATGCCAAATACTGGAAACCAAGAAAAGGACTGGATGTTGGGCATAGGGGCGCTGGAAACTCTACAACTACAACTAAGTAAGCTCATCTGATTGAATTATAATTATAAATTCATACATTGAAGTCTTCTATATGAAAGGCCGGGACAGCGGATTCTTAGATCCTAGACTTGGGTTATATTATAATTCACGCCCACAAATGACTGTTACCTTCAGTACCATTAACAA
Organism: Crotalus tigris; assembly: GCF_016545835.1. Lineage (NCBI taxonomy): Eukaryota > Metazoa > Chordata > Lepidosauria > Squamata > Viperidae > Crotalus > Crotalus tigris. The sequence goes on from NW_024100565.1 coordinate 139,633, forward strand.
AGGTATCCTTTTGAGCTGGCTGCTGGTTTGGGGCTGGGCAATGCAGTCTTTCGCTGGTTTGGCTCCTTTTTTTATGGCGCGTCCCAATTAGTGTTGATAGGGAGTGAAAGATCCAGCCTATGGTCACTCCAACATTGCTTCGTGCTTATGATACCCACCATTTTACCTGGATGGTGTAGCATTATTTCACCAAGACCACCATTTATTTCTAGCCTACCAAGGCCGATCTAAAGGGTAGTCTATTCACTAGCATTTCTTCAAGTGATTTCTGGCAATTCATGCTTTGTGATGAACTTCCAAATTGCTGTACCCTGTTCTGAGCACACTCATTCAACGACAGTGATGACAATATTGCCAGCCTTTCATCATGATATTTCTCTGTCAGATGGCCACAGACATTTGATCACCTTATGACAACCAGATCCCCCAGATAATACTTACGTATGTGAATTTTAAAAAGTACAACAACTAGCTGTAGTAAAGACTACAAGAATTGATTATCTATGGTGGAATTCTTTTGAATAGTCACCTATAAATTCAAGCAACCTGCATTTCCCTGACATTAATAGTCTTTACTACTATGCTGGTCTTAGGAACTGAAAGGATTCAGCAGACATGGCACTTGGTAGTATGATATAGTTTAAAGGCAGGGGCCTTTGTGAATAATACTGTAAGTTCTGGGAAGTCTTGAGCTGAGTTTTCTGCAATCATAAAACTGATGCATATGAATTCAAAAATGATCACTCAAGGAATTAGCTAAAGCTGTAAGTAACTAATTCTTCTGTGGTCTTGCAATGGAGACCTCCCCAATAGCTGCTATATGAAGCAATCGAACATATGGATGTTCTAGTACAGTGGTTCTCAACCTTTTTAATGCCGCGACCTCCAACCAGTCGTAAGTTGAGGACTATTCAACCGGTCGTAAGTCAAGGACTACTCAACCGGTCGTAAGTCGAGGACTTTCCCTGCCCGGGAGCGCTGCACATGCATGGTGCCATCCCCTGCGCTGGCCGAGGTGTAGCTGGCAAGGGGCAGTGACGGCGCAGGGCGACCACCAGCTGGGCCACCAGCTGGCCTGGCCCAAGGGAGGTAAGGCACCCGCCGGGCCCCACGTGCACCAGCAACCCTCCCTGCGCCCGCCGGCCTCCCACCTTCCACCCCTGGCCCTCTTTTACTTACATTTTTAGTAGTTGCTCAGCAGGGAGGGGTGGAAGCTTCCAGACAGCTCGCCTTCGCTGTAGACAACTTGCAGCACCGTTTGCAGAATGGGACTTTTGGCGGGCTCAGCAGGGCAGAGACAGCCTGGACAATTTCTATTGGCTTTTGAAAGCCAATAGAATTAGACTCAAATGGGGTCGCGACCCACAGGTTGAGAACCGCTGTTCTAGCATATAAGTATGAAATCTGCCACTGTATTATGGTTGCTGCTGCTCCACATAGGAGGGTTCCATCAAAACCATAAAAGAAAATAAAGTATTTTAACCTTGGGTTTTTACATTGGTGATGTTCAAGATTTTCAAAGAGAATAATGTGTGAGGAAAGATGGAAGGGTCTAATGCAGAGATTCCCAACCGGAGGTACTTGCACCCCCCCCCCGGGAGTGCGAGACGATATTCCAGGGGTGCGAAAACTTGAGTTTTCAAAATTATAGTGTATATGCATAATTTGTTGCCATTATTTTGAACTTTTGTAAGGGGTGCAAGAAAATATAAGAAGCGTTCTAGGAGTGCGGGGTATAGAAAGGTTGGGAGCCGCTGTTCTAATGTGTTACTGCTGAGTATAGTCTGCATGAAATAAAATCCCTTGTTCCCCTCATTTGTTTAAAGGGGAAAAGTCAAATTATAGAGGCAAAAGCTAGAACTTCAATTCAACATTCTAAAGTGCTGTTCCCCAAATATTTACTCCTCAAAAACCTTTGGAGTAAGTAATGTTTATTTTATAGTAATAAAATATGTATAATGGCAATATCATTAACTCTGCATATGAATTTTGAATTACTGAATACAGCAATATTTTTTGGTTTTGATTTTTTTTAAGAAATAGAACATTTTGTAGCATAACATTTTATATTTGTATTAGCAGGGGAAACCATGACAAAATAAATCTTTACATACTGTAGATCATATCTGTTTTATTTGTATTTGTACTGACTTTTTTTATATGTGGGTCTTTTCAGACTTGCTAAAATCCGAGAAAATACCATTGCTTCTTTAAAGAATGCTGCTAAACATGTATGTATACTACTTTTTAAAAAACATAGATTTCTTTTTGCATAGTAAAATTTAGAAATGTCTGTTTGTAAGTAAATAAACGATCCATACTGGAAAGGAACTGGCTGGAATCCAACTAATGTTTTTCTGCCACGGATAAGCCCTCAATATAAGAGAGAGCGCCATTCCCCTTCTTCTTCTGTTCCCCAAATCTGCTGTTGATAGTCACCAATTATCCTGGATTCCAACTATAGCGTGCGACTTTTTGATGGAAACATAGTAGGATTCTTCTTTTCATGCTAGTTTTTGAATGGCACACATGAATTAATAGATTCGTTTTTTATAAACATCAATGTTCGGTCTTCCTTTTCATTTCTTACAACTATTGTCTCCTCTTTCTCAAAAAAGCAAAAGAAATTGACAGTGGGATATTTATGCAGTTTTAATTATACAGCACCTATATAAAAGATAAAAAGATTGGGGGGAAAGCAGCACCCACTTTTACATATTTTAATTGTCACATTTTCTATGAAAAAATTATGTTGCTATTCTGGGGATTTTAACATATTAACCCTTTAATAGATTTTAGTGCTATTCCCAAATATTACCCTTGTAAAATTATAACTGCTGCCTTGTGAATTTTCACAGTGGGAGAAAGGTCTTAAATACTTTACAACCTAATAGCTACCTCAAAATTCTAGCTATACAATGCAAGCAGAAGAAGGACTGCAGAAGCATAAAGAACAAAAATAAGAAGACTCTGAAATTATATCATTCTTTTTAAAATGTCAATATTGATTGTTTACTTAAAAAGTATCTTATGCCAGCAAATTGCCAGTTGATGCAATATATAAAATATAATGGGATGGGATATCTCAGTGGTTAAAGACAGTCACAGAGTGAGCTCATGTTATTTAGTCCAGCTCCTACCAATGTAGCAGTTTGAAAGCATGCAAATTGGTACTACTTTGGTGGGAAGGTAACAGTGTTATGTGTGCCTCAGCGTATAGTCATGCTGTCCACACCACCACAGAAGTGTCTTTGGACAATGTTGGCTGTCTTAGCTAAGAAACGGAGATGATCTTTATCCTTTACGGTTGGATATTTATTTATTTATTTATGAGACTTATATACCGCTTTAAGTGCAAGCACTCTCTAAGCGGTGTACACCAGTAAGCAATGTATATATGTATTTACATTGCCCCCAACAATCTGGGTCCTCATTTTACCTACCCGGGAAGGATGGAAGGCTGAGTCAACTTTGAGCCGGTGAGATATGACTGGATAGGGGAAACCTTTATCTTTAAAATATCTTTAAAATATAATAACAATATAGGTCCAGGTAAGCACGATGGAACAAAATCAAGAAAAATATTAAATATCAGAAATTATTTCATAGCACATTTGGGGAAGCAGTAATAGTATCATAAGAAAGAGTATTTGTCAAAAAAAATGAAATACCGTTTGTGTCCCTGATAATAGGTTCATTTCCTCTGGAAGCCATGGTCAGCTTATCTGATGTTCTCACTGAAGGAAATTGACTCCATTTGCATCAGTTTCTTCAGCTGTTGTGTTATTGGAAAACTTTTTAAAAGTGTATTACTTTTTAGAAAAGGTGCAGTTGAAATTATGGGGAAAGAATGAATGAAAAAGTTATTCTAGATCTTAAATTTTCATACATTTCTTTTTCACGCATTTATGCCCACCTATTCTAAGAGGTCTCCCCACTCATTCTAAGTTGAAGGCAGCTTTGAATCTGTGAAAGAAGCACTGTGGATCCAATTCAAAGTCAAGGAATTATTTTAAAATTCTTGCCCAAATTATGTACCTAAGGGAATTTTAATGCATAGTAATAGAACAAGGGATCATTTATGAATTGTATGAAGAGGGATAATGTTGAACATTGCTTGAACTTTTTGTTCGTATAGCTTGAGGGTACCTAAAATGTTCCCCCACAGAATCTCAATAAGCTGCTTTTGTATTATAAATTTCAATAGGAAATATGGAAGAAATTTTTAATTTCATGAGGGATTAAATTAATGTTATGTGACTTAGTTAATTAAATGCTTATTAATGAAAATAAAATGAAATTTATTTTTGTGTGCTGGGCCTTCCTGCTTCTAGGAGTGGGACTCCTGGCATTTCTCTCAAAGCATACATTGAGCCATCAGATTCCACCGAGAAGGGTGACATGAAAATAATGTAATAGGCTTGGAATGAATGGGAGAGAACTTCTTTCTGTGCATGTTTTTTCTACTCAGCTTCTAAATTCCACATTGTTTAACCTCCCCTCCTCCTTCCTCACTTTTCACCTAGGGAGCAGCCTTTGTGGAATTTGATGTACACCTTTCTCGAGATCATATCCCAATTATATATCACGATCTTACTTGCTGCATTGCAATGAAAAAGGTATGTTGATTCATTTTATCTGACTTAGTTAATGTTTTAGTTTATGTTAGTTAATGTTAAAACCGTTACATGGTTTTAACTCAAGAAGCTAACATTGTTGTTAGCAATACAATTCAATTAATGGTTTCTTTTTCAGAATGCTGTATTTTACCTATTTATTTCCTTCTCTTGATACTCAAAGTTAAGGTTACAATAAATCATTAAGTTTAAAACAGCTATTTATCTGAATAAATCACATGGATATTTATTAGAGTAACTTGTCTCAAATGGGGAATTAGGAAAAAATATGTGGTTTTCTACAAAGGACTGTCTTTCATGTGCTGTTTTGTCTTGTTTTTTTTTTTTTTTTGCCGTCTATATCTAAACACCATGAAATTCCTAGTAAGGTAACCTTTAATATTATCCTCAATGTTACCTTACTTATTAGCTTCAGGGTTTTTTACTTCTTTTTTTAATTAATATATAAGTAATACAGATTCCTTCATACAAATTTGTATAAATAGTTATTACAAAAATGCTGGAATTAGTAAAAATTGTAATTAACTTTAAAGCATAATCTGTATATGTTCATCTGGGAGTAAGTCCTGTTAAATTTATTTAATAGTTTTTTTAAATCTTACCTTTATTGTTTTATAAGTAACTCAAGGCAGTAAACAAACCCCATTCCTCCTCTTATTTTTCCTATAGCAACAACCGTGTAAAGTGGGTTGAGCTGAAAGAGTGTCTAGCCCAAAGTTGCCCAGCTGTCTTTTATCCTTAAGGGCAGGGATGGGGGGGAGGTGTTAGAACTCACATTTTCCTGGTTTCTAACCTGGTACCTTTACTAGCAGATCTACTTCCTAGCAGATAGCCTTAGAAGAATTTCTAATATTCAGTGATTTTATAACCTACCTGTATTTTTCACTCTTTCTGTAAAGAAAAGTGAAGCTGAACCGTTGGAATTATTTGAGATTGCGGTTAAAGAGCTTACATTTCCCCAGTTGAAGTTATTAAAGGTACAGTAATGTATTGACTGATTCATTAAGTATTTCTCAAAAAATAGACCAAGTAACATGTTATTTATCCGGGCTGCCTACAGTTAAGGAAACCATTTGTTCCTGTCTTAGTGGGCAGTTCCAGTCAGTGGAAGATATGAGATTGGCCCAGTGTTCTCTCCCTTGTGAGGTACCCCAGAGGTTCTCTCAAACTTTGTATTTCATATCTTCATAAAGCTGCCGGGAGAAGTTATCTGGTTACTGGGGTGCAAAATTATTAATATAATCATTTTAATACTACCATCAGGCCTTGCTAGAAATGCTGTCCAACTCCTGCCTGGAAGCTGTTAGGGTCTGGATGGCTTTTCTACCATGGTGCCAATATTATGGAACAAACTCCCTCGAAAAATTAGGCTGTCTCCCTCAATGATTGTCTTCTGAAAGCTTTGAAGACTTGGTTTTGAGGAATGTTTGTGATTGTTGCTATTTGGACGACTGTTTCTCATTATTAAGTACTATAATTAATGTTTGATTGATTATGTGCTATCACGTCAGCATCAGCTCTTCGAGATCACATAGATTTTCTCTATAATGTTCTGTTCCTAAGCTCTTTAGGTCTTCTAATAGTGCACTCATCACCATTGAGTCCAACCACCTTACTGCTGATTGTCTTCTCTTTCTTTCCACCTTTCCCAGCATTTGAGCCTTTTCTAGGGAGTTAAATTCTCACATTGCGTGTCTTAAAGATGATAGTTTGAGCCTTCATAATTAATATTATTGTACTTTAATGTTTGAATATTCTGTTGTAAGCCATTGTAGTTGTGAAAACTTGGCAGGATAGAAATTTTATATACACATTCCTGACACTGACATTTGTAAGACTCTCAATGTCAAGAAACTCATGATGCTGGGTAGGCAGTTTATGTCTTTATTTTAGGACAAAATTTTACAGATACTGTTCAGAAACTGAATATGCTTGAAAGGTTTTGCTACGTTTGATAAACGAAGATTTCTAAAATATTTATTCATTCAATTTGTAGTTGACACATGTGACTGCATTGAAATCTAAAAATAGTCAAGGTATGTAGAAATCTAAATTCTTGGTCATATTTGCACATTGCATATTTATGAATTTATTAATGACCTTGCTGGTTAATTTCAATAGTTTGTAGTGTGTTTAGGGGGAGTAGATTTTATAATATAACATTATTAATATGCAAAATATATTTTCCATTTATAAGATCTCTCCCCTGGTTTTTAGTGATTTACTCTCCTATTTTTTAATAAAGCAATAAGCCACAAATGTTTTTTAGAAAAACCTGCAGTAGTTTTTTAAATCAAATTAGTAGTATCCCTTTGGAATTGGTTTTCCTGGTTAACCTGAGCAGTATATCTGATGTTGTTGTTAGTTGCGAAGTCATGTCTGACCCATTGCGACCCCATGGACAACGTTCCACCAGGCCTTCCTGTCCTCTACCATCTTCTGTAGTCCATTTAAGTATATCTGATACAGTTTGATAATTCTGTATTGAGATATTGAAGAACAGCAATTACTGCATAGATGTTTTTTAGTCTAAGTCCCTCCTATTTTATGGGGCATTTAAGATGGGTTTTATAAGAGATGCTTATTGATGTATGATTTTTTTTTAGCATTCAGAAAAGTCAAGAAGATTAATAGGCGACAATTTAGATGTTCTGTTATCATTAAATTAGCCACTATTGCAGCTCTGCCTTGGAGCAAGATCATTGACATTTCTAGAGATGGGGCAATAAATTGCTGGCCTTTATAAATGGTGGGTAGTATGTCAGCCCTTCCTTGATAGTTCCTGAAGCTCCCTTGAGACCTTGGCCCTGAAAATGCATGGCAGAATGTCGAAATGTTGATGGTGTGATTTACATGCATAGAAAGAGTGATATAAAAATGAGGACGAGAGTGCACAGTCTCCTACTTTTACCCTTAATCCTCAAATCCAAAAATGAGCCCTAATTTTTCAGTTGTGCCCCTTCCATTGACATCATAGGCTCATTGAAAGACTTCTGGTCCATTAACAGTTAGGCATGTGAATTGTAGCCTCCAAGATGAAAAAAATTGGACATCTCTATCTCAGACTACGTGAATTATCATTGGTAGTTGCATAAAATGTTGAAATTGGCAGCCCTTTTTTTAAAAAAATTCTTTCATTTTATATTCCTTCTCTACAGAGTCACTTAAAGAAGAAGAAAATGTACCTTCTGAGATGCAGCCCTTCCCTTCTTTACAATCAGTAAGCTACCATTTATTCTGTACCTTTTAGTATAAGCTTTGAAATAGAATATACTGGAGGTATTAAAACCCAAGAGAATAATCCCATAGTTTAAAAATAATAGTAAAATAATATCTGGCCCTATCACAGATAAAGAGCAAGATGATGTAAATAATTTTAATTGTTTTTGTTGCTTTGTAAGTATTTTTAAATCTGTTGCATAATCAGAGCTGAACTTTTATGCTTCTAATGCTTGTGGCTAAAGACAGATTATAGACAATGATTCCAGTGTCTGCCTCATGGAACTCTGCTAGCATTTATTTTGTTAATTTGATACTATACATGTAGTATGAGTATACTCAAGGCAAGAATAATCAGTATATATGTATCAAACTTAATTTTAAAAATCACATATAATCAATGAAAATAATCAAGGGTAGGTAGCAGGTAACAAATACCAGATAAACATTAAGGTGGCTATTGCAAAAGGTGAATTTTTGAAACCAATGGAAATTCTTTAAGATAATGTCAAATAGATCTCTTGGAGCATTGATGTAGAGAAAATTCCAGTGCACTAAACTGATAAAAAAAGCAGATTCAAGAAACAGATTTTTTTAAATTAGATCAGTTAACTGCATGCACATTTTCCTTTAAATTTCTATAACTAGAAAGTCTTAAGAATTTTTTTAATGAAAGCTGATTAAGTTAATGAAAAGATAGGAAGTTAATATAGTGAATTGCATTTAATGAAGTGAACCTAGTAAAGTTTTTAATTTTTAAGAATCAATTTTTGCAATGTAGCATTAACCTTAAGATCACAGACATGTCAAACTTGTGATGTCACGCAATGTATCGGAACTTTTTCCCCATTGCGGGCAGCAGTTTGACACCCCTGCTTTAGAGGATTCAGTTTGGATAAGGGTTAAAATTTCCTTCTTTCACTGGTTGCACCTATTTTTATGTGATGATAGATTTCCTATATGGCATTCATTACAATGTCATAGACTATTTGAGAATCCAATTGATTCTCAAGTTGCCATTTGTAGTTATTTGGAAGTCTTCAAAAACAACTGTTATAAGTTCTAAAAGAACTCCAAGATCTGAAAAATCACTTCTAAATACAGGTAAGTTAATATAGTTTTATTGATCAACCAGGTAATGTCAAATTTACAAATTGTGCATGCAAAATGATAATTTACCTGAATATATATAAATTACATACCAATTACAAATTCAGATTTTGCCTGTAACTGGCAAAATCCATTAAATGAGGGTCTGTAAATCAAGGCTTTATACTTGGTCTGATCGGTAGTGCTTATATTCCTGGAATTCCTTTTTTATCCAGGTATTAGAATTGATTCCTGAAGAGGTTGGATTTAATATAGAAGTCAAATGGATCTGCCAGCAAAAGGTAAGAATCAATTTCTTAATATACGGTGTTCACATAAACCTTAAGTTTTATCTATTTCCTTTAAGGCAATGGTTATATTATAGAACAATAGTGTTGGAAGGTATTAAGACATTTCAATGGTTGTCTGTTACTAAAACCAGTATATACACACGAGCTTGTAGTTTGGTCTGAGGAAGATACTTTTCTAAGATGAAAATTAATGACTTGAGTAAAACATGGAGATATGCCATCTGTACGTGTTCCAGGTAAAAATTCAGAATTGGTTATTGGCTAATTCTATTCTATACAATGTTTATAGAGAGAGAAAGAGAAATCTCCCAAAGATTCATCTGCTAATTTGATCTTCAATTGTAAAATAACTATTCTATACTGTACAGTGAAGCCTCAGTGTATAAGACCATTTCATGGCAAGAATTTATTTTAAGACCAAATATTTATTATTCATATTGTTCTTATTTATGTTTTTTATATCATTAGTATATATGATTTTTACATAAACAAATGATGTAAATTGATACAAGTGATACTAACATTTTGTCATTACCTAAATCTGATAAGTAACGTTAATTGTCTGAACAAACCTTGAAAACAACTGACTTCTCTGATATTTCAGGGGTGGAGTCTGAATGCAAATTTAGTCTCTTGTTCCTGAAGTCCATTAATTGGAGTTCCATGAAATAGAGATTTTGGTCCAGTGAATGGGAGCCAAGTTATATATCAAGAGATATTGTCTAATCGTGATCTAAATCCATGTCTTTTCATAAAACTACATTAACCTTACCTCTGTGGCTTTTATTTTTTGTAGGATGGTGTGTGGGATGGTAACCTTTCAACTTATTTTGACATGAACGTCTATCTAGATATAATTTTGAAGACTGTTCTGCTCAAAGCTGGAAGAAGGAGGGTTATATTTTCTTCATTTGACGCAGATGTATGCACAATGTGAGTTTAATGAAAATACTTTTAAGGGCCATTTCAATGAAGTATCGTAGAAATGATTTATATCAGTAGAATGTAAAATACCGTATAACTAGAAGATTCAAATTCTTCCCCCCCAACAATCCTTATGTTACTATGCTTGAAATTTCTAAGCCAGGGAATAAGTACATCCAGTGCTTTTTTTGTAAAAATAAAAGGTGCCGGAACTCACACACATTATACAACCCGCCTTTCCTGCCCTACAAGGTTCCATCCCCAAAAGGTGCCAGAACTCTGTTCTGGGCGTTCTATGAGGAAAAAAAGCCCTGAGTGTATCTACTGCAGCATTGAGTATCCCAGATTAGTAGCCAGCCTGCCCAAAGATAATGGGGAATGTACTTCAGCAATTGTTGAAGAGCCATAAAATCCTCAGTTCCTATTCCTAAAGAACATGAAATATTCTGAACCCCTCTTCTAAAGTAAAAATTTATTTTTATTAAAATCCAGCAAAGTTATACATGTAGAAAATATTACCTAAATGTTTTAAACAATGAAATCTTATCTTTTTAAGAGCCCAAATAAAAATATTACAATAGACAAGTGGTATTTTAAACTGAATATTTCAGAGGAAACTTTTGTCAAAGGTAATGTTCCCTACATGTATAACTTTGCTGGATTTTGGTACTGGGTTTTCTTTATTAATATAAGAGAACTTCACAATACTTTTTACTTGACAAAAGGGATTCAGAATATTTCATATTCTTTACGAATAGCAACTAGGGATTTTATGGCCTTCAACAAATGCTGGAGTACGTTCCCCATTATCCAGTGTATAGCACAATTCAATATGTGGCTAAAGGAGTGGAGTAAAGGGGAAGGCTTTGGATATATTAGTCACGATGTCAGCAGCTGGTCCAATGAAGAAATGTACAAAAGAGATGGTTTGCATCCATCAAAGAAAGGGACTGAGTTACTTGGCTATAAATTCACAGATTTTCTGGAGGAATATTTAAACTAAACAGCAGGGACAGTGAGCTAACTGATACAGAACATCCCTGTCCCCGGCAATCTAAAAATTATAGGGCTATCAGTGCATGTAACATAGATGTGTGTGTGGACAAGAATATCAACCTTGCTGTCAAGCAAAATCAAGCTCTTAATAGCGAGTGCCACACAAAGTGCACTAACCAAATAGGGGGACTAACCATTAGTGGAACTCAGGCACCACACAGGTTATGTAGGAAGTAAACACAGGGTCGGTCATAAAGGACTCGAATGTCTATACATAAATGCACAGAGTATGAACAGCAAACAGGGTGAACTAGAAATTCAGGTTAATGAGGGCAGATATGATATTGTTGCCATAACGGAAACGTGGGACGAAACCCACAAATGGAACACACAACTAGAGGGATTTAAATTATTTAAAAGAAACAGACCAAATAAAAGAGGAGGTGGAGTTGCTCTCTATATAAGAAATAACTACATCTCTACAGAAATAGAGCACAACAATAATGAAAACTGTCCTGAATGCATATGGGTCAATATAAAAGGGGGGGGAGGGAAACGACATTGCCATAGGTGTATACTATAGGCCACCCAACCAAACACAGGAAATAGATGAACTTTTTGCTAGTCAGCTAATTAAGGTATGTAGGAAGCACATCACAATAGTAATGGGGGACTTTAACTACCCTGACATCAACTGGGAGACAAACTCTGCACCAAGTGGAAGATCAAACAGATTCCTGACAAACCTAGCAGACAACTTTCTCCCAAAAAGTAGAGAAGAGAACTAGGGGATTAGCCATTTTGGACTTAATTCTCACTAACAGAAATGAAATGAAAGAAGGTGTTGAAGCCATAGGAACCTTGGGAGGAAGTGATCATGCAATATTGGAATTCAACATTATGGAAGCAATAGAACACAGTCAAACTAGAGTCTTGGACTTCAAGAGAGCTAATTTCAATAAACTTAGAGAGGGTTTGGGAAGGATTCCATGGATGAGAATCCTCCAGGGGAAAACAACTCAAGAGGCTTGGGAAATTTTGAAAAGTGAGATAATAAAGGCCCAGTCTAACACAATATCAACAAAGAGGAAAAATAACAGCTCTCAAAAGAAACCAGCATGGCTGCATAAAGAACTCTCTGATCAATTGAAAGATAAAAAGGACAAGTATAGAAGGTGGAAAAAAGGACACATAACTAAGTCAGAATATCAGCAAATAGCCCGAGCCTGCAAAGACGAAGTGAGGAAAGCTAAGGCTCAAAATGAACTAAGGCTTGCAACCAAAGTCAAAAATAACAAAAAAAGCTTCTTTCAACATGTAAAAAACAATAAAAAAAGTGAAGGAAACGATTGGTCCATTAGTGGGTGAAAGTAGCAAGAAGGTGACAAGCAACAGGGAGAAAGCAGAACTATCTAACTCATTTTTCGCATCTGTCTTTACACAAAGGGAAAAAACAGACCAACCTATCAAAAATAGTGCCATAAAAAACAAAATAGAAATACAAGTTAAGATAGGCAAGAAAATGGTAAGTGAACACCTGTCCAGCCTAGACGAGTTCAAATCACCAGGACCAGATGGATTACACCCCAAGGTTCTGAAGGAACCGGCAGATGTGATCTCAGAACCACTGAACTATATTTTTCAAAGATCCTGGAGCACTGGGGAACTACCAGAGGACTAGAAAAGAGCTGATGTAGTTCCCATCTTCAAAAAAGGAAGAAAAGAAAAAAAAGGATCCAGGAAATTACAGACCTATCAGCCTGACCTCAATACCTGGGAAGATTCTGGAAAAGATAATCAAACAATGAATCAGCGAACACCTACAGGCAAACAAAGTCATTACTAAAAGCCAACACGGGTTTGTCAAAAACAGATCATGCCAGACAAATCTTATTGCATTCTTTGACCAAGTGACAAAATTAGTGCACCAGAGGAATGCTGTGGATATAATTTACTTGGACTTCAGTAAGGCATTTGACAAAATAGACCATAATCTACTACATGATAAAGATAGAAAAATGTGGGTTAGACAGCATCACCACCAGATGGATCCGTAGCTGGTTGACCAGCCATACTCAGCATGTGGTTCTCAATGGAACCACATCTACATGGAGGGAAGTGTGTAGTGGGGTGCCCTAGGGCTCTGTTCTGGGCCCAGTGCTCTTCAACATCTTCATCAACGATCTGGATGAGGGGATAGATGGGGAACTCATCAAATTTGCAGACGACACCAAGCTGGCAGGAATAGCCAACACTCCAGAAGACAGGCTTAGGATACAGGAGGATCTGGACAGACTTGAACACTGGGCGCTATCTAACAAAATGAAATTCAATGGTGAAAAAAGTAAGGTTCTAAATTTAGGCAAGAAAAACCAAATGTACAGGTATAGTATAGGGGGTACCTTGCTCAATAGTAGTAATTGTAAGAGGGATTTCGGAGTCCTAGTGGACAATCATTTAAATATGAGTCAGCAGTGTGCTGCAGCTGCCAAAAAAGCCAAGACAGTGCTAGGCTGCATTAACAGAGGGATAGAATCAAGATCACGTGAAGTATTAATACCACTTTACAATGGCTTGGTAAGGCCACACTTGGAATACTGCATCCAGTTTTGGTCACCACGATGTAAAAAAGATGTTGAGACTCTAGAAAGAGTACAGAGAAGATCAACAAAGATGATTAGGGGACTGGAGGCTAAAACATATAAGGAACAGCTGCTGGAATTGGGTATGTCTAGTTTAATGAAGAGAAGGACGAGGGGGTACATAATAGCAGTGTTCCAATATCTCAGGGGCTGCCACAAAGAAGAGGGAGTCAAGCTATTTTCCAAAGCGCCTGAAGGCAGGACAAGAAGCAGCGGGTGGAAACTAACCAAAGAGAGAAGCAACCTAGAACTAAGGAGAAACTTCCTGACAGTTAGAACAATTAATCAGTGGAACAACCTGCCTCCAGAGATTGTGAATGCTCCAACACCGGAAGTTTTTAAGATGAGATTGGACAGTCATTTGTCAGAAATGGTATAGGGTTTCCTGCCTGAGCAGGGGGTTGGACTAGATGACCTCCAAGGTCCCTTCCAATTTTATCATTATTATTATTATTATCTTTCGGTAGGGAGGCTACTAAAGTGGCGGTTATAACTTCACTCTAATTTTCTTAATACTTTAACACTTTGTAGGATACTCCGTAGCCATTTCTATGTACTTAAGTGATATTAATTGCTCTAAATATTCTGAGAAAAAATATAGTTGTGTTATTAGAACCATACAGAAGATAATAAAAATGTCATCTTATTTTAATTTTCTAGGGTCAGACAAAAACAAAATAAGTATCCTATATTGTTTCTAACTCAAGGGAAATGTGATACTTACCCAGAACTCATGGATCTCAGATGTCGTACAACAGCGATTGCTACAAGTTTTGCACTCTTTGAAAATTTGCTGGTAAGTCATAAACCAATAAGACGATTTCATGGCAACTGTTTGGGGTTTTTTTTCGTGTCCATTGCTTGGACAGCACAGCAGTTTTGATCTCCAGATCTCCATTAAATGCAAACCTAATTCTATTCTGCTGGACTTTAAAGCAACCACTCTGATAACTACTTCAAGGGGTTACAGATGAATATGTTTGTGTATTCTGAAGAGCTGCATAGACTGCTAACTATATCCTTTTTTCTCTTGCAAACTAAATATTAGAAGGGTACTGTAATGACTGCACGGTATCTTTATAATATAATCACATGTAACCTTTCTGATGCATTCAAACTGATCTTTGAATTGTAATACCCCAGGTACATGTATTTAATGCTTCATATTTCTTTTCCAGGGTATTAATGCACATACAGAAGAGTTGCTGAAAACTCCATCGTATATTGACCACGCCGTATCTAAAGGTTTAGTTGTCTTTTGCTGGGGAGATGAAGCAAACGACCCAGAGAACAGGAAGAAACTGAGGGAATACGGAGTTCATGGTCTGGTGTATGATAGGTATTACAACATCCTAACTATCACATGTAATTTATAATGAACATTTAAACTGTTTGCATTTTTTGAGCTGGGCCCCATTACGACTGAACAGACTATAAACAGAAACAAATTTATTTCAGTGTTCTTATTTAAGAATTAAGTTGATCAGCTGCATTTCTTAACCAGGTGATTGCTAATAAACTTAGGTGATCAAAATTACCCTCCATGCTTATATTTACTATGGCTCTTTATCCAGGCCTTCAGTGCAGGAGAATGAAATATCTCACCTCATTGCACTTGCTATCTTATACCTTTCTTTTATTTTTTTATTGATTTTATTATAATTTCTTTCTTTGATTATGGTGAAATTGAAGAGTCTTGACAGCATGCAAGTTTCATAAATTATTGTTGAGTGTTGGGCAGCATGCATGTTTAATAAGACATCATTATCATCGTGTTGCAGCCAGGTCATGAACATACTTAATACAAAATACTGTATACAATTTTAACTGTATGCAAATGAGCAACCATCTTTGCCATGGTGTGAGTGGCGTATTGTAACAATTATACTTGCTTCAGGGTTGCCTGTTTAAAAGGAGGAAGGAAGAACGGATAAATGTACATGCACTTCTCATCACCAAACGTGCGGCAGATAGTCTGCATTTTATCTGCATCAGGCTGGTAATTAAACGAAACATTTGCCTAGGCCAAATTTATAGTTCTTTTCAATGTTGTATCAAATGATTTAGAAAGCAGCAGATCTAAAACATTTATTTCCAAATATGCATTTACATAGGACTAACTCCTAGCAACCATGACTAATCTAGAAAAAAAGCTAAGCGATATTAAAGCTGATTTGGACTTGGATGGGGGATTACCATGAAGTCCCAAAGCAATAGATTATACTGGGAAGTCAAACGAATATTGCTGAATAAATCATTTCTGCATTTTGGTCAGTAAATTACATGGATGTGGTCATGTAGTCATCAGGATTCAAGCTCTACACAAGTGATTCTTTATATTTGCATATCTATATAGGACTCTAAATCCAGATCAGGTCATAGAAATTATTAGACTCTAAATCTAAACCTATACCTTTTGGTAAGTATTTTCTCTTGATTCCCTTTCCAATACATCCGGTAACATGCAAAGCACTGTATGCATGAATCATTCCATGCATTGAACAGTTCATTTCAGGCAGTCCATTTCTATACTGAAACATGCATTTGATCCATATACAAAAACTTGTATTCTGAGCCAAAGAGTTTTGAGTGGATTGAAGAAAGTGAGAAAAGGGCAAGAACATCAGTGACTAAGGGAAGGGAAGTTGAGAAGATGGGTATGGACTATTTGAATAACCACAGCTGTCCATGAGCTTTTCTTTAATTTTGGCAAAAAGAAAGATAAGGCACTAGGACAATTGGTGAGTGGAACAGTACACAGGCCATGAAAAAGAAGGGGGGAACAAAGTGTACCAGCTTTACCCTGGTTGCAACTCAGAACAATCAGAATGGCTTAGGTGTTGATTCTGCAAAATTGCAGCCAACTCAGAACTGTTTGGCAAGTTTTCATTTCATGCACGTCCCTAAATTCTCTGAGGAAGATGCACTGAGATTCATTGATAATAAATTATCAGTTACTTGGCTTTATTATGTTGGTGAAGTATTTGAAGAAGTAGAACAGCTATTTCTGATTGCAACAAATTTCAAATAAAGTTTTTCATTTGCTGTCCTAATCCCAAATTTGAACTTTCATCATGCTAATGTATGTTGTGAATAACCACTTTATGTGGGGTGTGTTTACACTGCTTGCAAGGAGGGGGACAGTAGCTGGCACTTGGCAAAAGGTGGAGGTGTACTAAACTTACAGGATGTTATGGATGTAATCAGTTTCAGAGAAAATATCCCACTTGGCCTCACAGATTTTGGAAATCTGGTTATGTCCCAAAAATCTAGTTCACTTCAGCTTTCTAATTTCTGTTTTCTGAGCAGAATTTTCTCTATTTGCTATCAGGATAATAATGCTAAGGATATTCATTACATTCTTTTACTGAGCTGGTTTTATTTAAGGGTGTTTTTATTCCTTTGTAAATGATTCTGTCTTCCTCTGTGAAGAACAGTACAGAGACAAAACAATTCTATTTATCAGATTTGAGGTGTGGCTGTTGGTGTGTCCTTCTGTGTGCTAATTGTTTGATCTTTATTTGGAAGGAACATTTTTAGTTCTACAAAATAAACAGTCTGGTGCATTGTAGAATAGGCATAGGCAAGATCATAGGTAAGAAGACTCTAATGCTTTGCAAACCTTTAAGGATAGTATAGGCAATGGGTCTTAGTTATCATCCTTACCTCATTTGGAATGAATTAATCATTCTACAGAATAATTCATCTGTCAGCCAATCTGGATGCCACAACATCTGCATCCCTGCCCTTCTTTCTCCATATTGCTGTTCAGCTATTAAATACTCAAGACTTTAAATTTTAGCATACTTTTCTTGTGAGAATAGAAAACTAACCATCAGTCTTGTGGTTGACCAACCATTTAGTGCTTGTCCAAATGCAGTGGTTAGTTATGTCCTTAAAGACAATTCACAAGTGGAAAGCTATTTGGGAAACCTATTATGCTGCCATAACATTTATCAGTTGGGTCGACTCTAGACATTGTGTAGGGAAGTTGGCATATCAAAAGTAGAAAATGCTGTAAAGGACTTGATGGAATGAAACCAAGTTTTGACTGTTGACTTTAGTACTATAGTTTTCAAAAAGTCCCCAAGTGAATTCCATGCTGCAGTAGCTAAAACTCAGATAGACTTAAATAAGAGAGCCAGTTGATATAGTGGCTAAGGCATCAGATGTCTAGAATTGGGTGTTATGAGTTCTAGTCCCACCTTAGGCACAAAACCAGCTTGGTGATCATGGGGCAGTCATTCTTTCTCAGCCCTAGAAAGGAAACAATGGCAAACCACTTCAAAAAATCTTGCCAAGAAAACTGCAGGGAGCAGTCTGAAGCACTTGCCAAGAGTTAACACTGACTCAAAGGCATACAAAAGTATAGTGTAAAATAGTGTTCAGATTTGGAAGACAAAATTAAATCATCTTATTAAGTATTACCATCCGGCAGTGATGTTCCTATCCATTGGTGTAAGATAAATAGGTAAGTCACCAAGTTATTCAGTATTATGTTAGTATTCCAAATGTGGGTTATTATGCTGAGAGCACAATCCAGTTGATAATTAGCAAACTTATTTGGGTTTAGAATTGCCCCATAAGGATTCAGAAACAGAATTGGCACATGTTAGATCAGAGGTCCCCAACCTTTTGGGCACCAGAGCCCAGTTCCGTGGAGGGAGGTTTTTCAATGGACTGGAGGGGGGCCTGTTTTCATGTACTGCCTGCATCCCCGCAAATGGAGCTTTGCTTACTTGTGCAGCCCAGTTTCTGGCATACCATGGCCCAGTGCCAGTCCACAGACCGGGGGTTGGGGATCCCTGTGTTAGAGCACAGCAAGAAAAAAAATTTAAAGCCATACTAATAGCATATAACTAGTTCTTTAAAAAAAAAAAAGCTAATTTGGAACACATTAGGATCAATAACTTACTTTTATTTATTTATACACAACTATTATTTTGTATTCCATGATGGTGAGAAAACTACAATTTGGCCTTTCCAAGCACTAATCCAGCTTGCCTTGTTTTGTATATGCAAGACTGAATTTTAATCTCTTCTTCCTTTTCAATCAAAAATTCAACTAATAGTGTCAAAGAAAACAAAAGTGTTGGCTCTCCTTTTTATGCTATCTTGGTAGATTTGTTGACAGATTGGTAGAGCAGTAGCAAAGGGCAACTTGGGCTTAACATATGGAGTCCTTTCGTATCTTATTGGAAAGCAAGAATATGTAGTGATTTAATTTCTGCTACTTTAATAAGCCTAGTGTCACCAAAATTGAAGTTACAGGAGGAAGGCTAGACTTGAAAGTTATGAATGAAGGAGCACGTAGAAGAATCAGGTTTTGCCTATCTCCTTCAGATTAATGCTATTCTCCTTTATTGGTAATGCTACACCACATAGGCCCAGTTCAATCAGGTATATACCTAGAGAGTGCATCTCCTTTCTTAAATGCTTTCTTAGACTAAAATGTTGCTGTTGTTATGATTGTTATTTCATTCTTTGAAGAATCATTGGCTCTCACAAATGTTGTGTTAGACTGGAATACACTTATGTAACGATTTGATAATAAAATGATTTCTCTCGTGCTGTAAAGAGATATGTTTTGAAGAAAAAAGGCAATTTGGCTTCAGGTTTACTTTTAATATGTAGTTTTTATGTTCAAGACTCCGAATGATATCATCATCATCATCATAAAAAAAATCCATTGTGTCTTAACTAATATAAGGCCAAAGTGAAAATCTTAAACAGAATAATCCGTTTCCAACTATATTATAATGGCACTTGTAACATTTTTGAAATTAGAGCCCAGAGGATGATTCTTGGTTTTGGGAGAACAGGCAAAAATATGTATACTTATAATCCATTGACAAGAATCTAAAGCAGGGATGGAGAGCATGCGGCCGTAGTTATTGTTGGACTCTCTTCCACTCTAGCTAGTGCTGCCAATCATAAGAGATAATCCAGAGTCATTTGTAAAACAGATTGTCTGTCCCCATTTAAGAAGAAAATTAAAACTGTTGAGCATGCTAGCTCAGGATCTGTAATAGGCAAGCAACTAATTAGCCCTTGACACATGGATTCCTCTTCCTCTAGAGTTTTACAAGATCCTCAACTTCCACATGATATGCCAGGTTTGTATTTGTTTCCCAGAATGCTTTTCCAAAATAATTCTGGGATTTCTGTTTTTTTTTTTTAATTCTTTTTTGTATGGCATGCTTTTGATGTGAAAACAAAGTTTATACTATGCTTTCTTTAGCAACTGAGCTATAGGGTGAGGGGAACTTCCTTCCTTCAAAGGAAGGGTTGGGCTGTTTTTTTTTGTTTGTTTGTTTTTTTGGCATGTGTTTTCATGTTTTGCTGACTTTTTAAGGATATAAATGAGACAGGAACATAAACTACACCTGTTTCCACTTTTGAAATTACTCCAGCCTCCCCAATTTCTGCCACATAGTGTTGATCTATTGGGGGGGGGGATTATGGAAATGAGCAAAATCAGATTTCCTTATCTATTTTTATATATATATATATATATATATATATATATATATATATATATATATATATATATATATATATATATATATATATATATATATATATATATATATAGTAAAGAAATAAAATGAACACCAGGGTAATAAAAACTGTAAAAGTTTTTAATTAATTAAAACTATAAAAGTTTAATTAAAAGCGCCAAGCAGTCCGTCAATTCCAACGACGTACATTGTATGCGCTGGTCAATGACCAACATAGGAGAATACGGAACCTAAAGAGATGGATCCAAGATTATCGGGACTTTTGCAGTACAGAACTGAGTAACCAGCATCTTAGGATGCTAGACCAGCATATCCGGCAAACTATGGCCCGGGTGACTCAGCATATGACGAGAGTATTCCTGAAAAGACTGAATTCGCTACGTGAGTTTTGTAATAACTTATCGGGAGTGGTGCACAATCTATCTTCAAGGGTGTTAAGTCAGCCACAACTATCCGTGTTACAACGGGATACAGGGTACAGCCTCACTGATGCGAACACGCTGGACTTTGTGGCAGCATTAGAGCCCGCCCTACACCGCACTGGGGCAGGGGAAGAAGCCAAGAACGTGGTCAGGCAACAGGTCACGAGCCTAGTCATGAGCCACAGACGCTGCCAAACGCTATCGGCAAAGGAAAGGGTGGCTTTAAGCCAACTTAGAAAGGATGACACTATTGTCATCCTCCCAGCCGATAAGGGGAGGGCAACTGTTGTTTTGGACAAAGAGGTTTATGTAAGCAAAGTATTGGATTTACTTCAGGACGGTGCTGCGTATAGAGTGGTTAGCAAAGATCCCTCCACCACGTTGAGAAACCGCACGAACAAGCTTCTTGATGACCTAAAACGTAAGGGGAGGATGGGGGAAGAGGTGCTAAGAAGGATACGCCCTGGCGACTCAGCGCTCGCCAGATTTTACGGCTTACCAAAAATACATAAGCCCAATGTCCCCCTCCGCCCCATTGTAGCATTTAGGGGTACCCCTATCTCTGAACTTGCCAAGTGGCTGAGCACACGCATCAGCCACTTGGCAAATAACAGCAATACCACTGTGAGATCGGCAGAAGAATTCCTCAATAGAATTAGAACCCTGAGGGTGGAAGAAGATGAGCTCATGGTCTCCTTTGATGTAGTTTCGCTGTTTATTTCCATCCCGCAAGAACTTGCGGTTACGGTCCTAAGAGACCGGTTAAATCAAGGAGACCATGAGCAGCACCAGGACTCCCTTCAAACGGAAGATCTTGTAAAGTTGATGGGAGTATGCCTTAACACCTATTTCACCTTCCAGGGTACTATATATGAACAAATTAAAGGAACACCTATGGGGTCGCCGATCTCCAGTGTGGTTGCAGAGATAGTACTCCAACAGTTGGAACACATAGCGATGGCCCGGTATCAACCAAAATTCTGGGCCCGCTATGTGGACGATACGTTTGCGGTCATCAAGAAGCGACACAAGACTGACTTTATGGGCATTTTGAATTCGGTATACCCAGACATCCAATTTACTATGGAAGAGGAAGATCAGGGCAGTTTGGCATTCCTGGATGTATTAGTGCAGCGCCAGGTGGATGGATGTCTGGCTACCAGGGTGTACCGAAAACCAACATGTACGGACAGGATTCTCCACTTTGGGAGTAATCATCCGATGGCCCATAAAGTCAGCTGTGTCAGGACATTATTCAAACGGGTGGAGACACACTGCAGCACCGTCAGAGCCAAGAAGGAAGAGAGAAACCATCTCTTCCAAATGTGTAGACGTAATGGTTACCCGGTAAAGTTTATTAATCAGTTCAGTAAACCACCTGGACCCCGGGGTAACCTTACATCCCAGGAATCCATACCTCAGGCAACTACACGCATCACCCTCCCCTATATTCATAATGTATCAGAAGCCACAGCGAGGATCCTGGCACCGTATAACATACAGGTGGCCCATAGACCAAACCAAACACTGCGGGCGGCTATAATGCGCCCCAAGGACCCGCTCCCCAACACTGAAAGATCGGCAGCCGTTTATAGGATTGATTGCATGGACTGCCAGTGCAATTACGTTGGGGAGACTGCTAAACGGATTAAGACCAGGGTCCACGAACACAGATTGGCAGTGAGAAGGGAAGATTGTTACTCCCAGATATGGGCACACACGGTAGATCTGGGCCATAGGTTTAATTTTAGTGGCGTCAGCGTATTGGCGAATGATAACACCAAAGGGGGCCGCCTACTTAGGGAGGCATGGCTCTCGGATAATAGATCTATTAATAGGCATGTTGACCTATGCCCGGCATACGTGGCTTTAAGATCATGGAGCATTAATAATCAGCGGCAACACCCCCGATGGCTTAATAATAATCCCGGTGATACCAAAGAGGAAGGGCAAATTGCCCAACAGACCTGGTGCAATCCGGAGGAGGAAGGGCAACTGCGGGACACCCCGACCATCCCAGTGAGGCTACCGCAATCCCAGAGGACTAGGGGGGTGGTGGAAACTGAGATTTGGAATTCTGATAGTGAGAACGAGATGGAGGATACGGCAGGTGGAGGCGCGGGGGAATCGCCAAACGCAACAGCTCGCCTGCGCGCCAAAAGAAACATCGTGGCCAGTCCGGAAGGGAGGAGAAGACCCCCTTGCGCAGCCAGAGCGATCGGATCTAAGGGGGATAGATCACGGGATATGGCTAACGACGAACCCCTGAGCACCGCCGGAGAGGAGGGGAGAAGATCAGAGAGCGGTGGGGTGCGAGGGATTGAGTCGTTACGCCCCCTACCCGATGATCCTGAGAACTCCCATGGAATGCATACGAACATCAACAGCGCAGAAAGGGGGAGAGCCGAAGAGAAACGTTATGACAGCCAGAAGGAGCGTGATTCGACTATCACACACACACACCCCGGACCGAGTACCCGAAGCAGGACGCGCGCAAGACAGCTGGGTATGGCGATGACCAGGAAACGACCCCTCCACCTTGCTGAACACCCCCCCACGCCGTATTTGACTCGTAACAGCCCGCAAGACCACCCGGATGACGGGCGCACCAAAAATGAAAGTATTGGGACTAAAAAGGAAAGTTACTTTAAAAGGAACAATTGGGTAGGATATGGCTGTGAAAGGAACGTGGAATGTGCACTACCACCTGAACCTGGGGGGGGGATTAGAATGCAAAGACAACCGAAACAACTGGAGTTGCCACCCAACCACCCCAAGGTTGAGAGAAATAAGGATGGATGAAGATAGAAATGCAACCAAAAAGAGAAAGGAAAAACAGGTTAACCGTACGCAATTGAATCAATCAGGCCCGATAACAAGGTCAAGGAGCCGGGCGCAAACCTTGACACGCCTATAAAGGACTTCCTCATTCACTGGCGCGCTAGCCCTGAAGATGCCGGCAGGTGACGGCGAAAGCTTGGCGCTTTTAATTAAACTTTTATAGTTTTAATTAATTAAAAACTTTTACAGTTTTTATTACCCTGGTGTTCATTTTATTTCTTTACTATGTATACTCCCAGGGTTCATATTTTTAACCTTTTTAACCATATATATATACATACATACATACATACATACATACATACACACACACACACACACACACACACACACTGATGCAATCTTCGATCTCCGGGAAGAGTATACTCCAGTTATTTATTGTTAAAACAATATTTAAAACAATAAAAACAGTTATATACAAGGTTAAAACAACTTAGCTTTCGCTGGTCCTCTGCCAGCGTCCTCAGAGTGGGGCTTAAGGGGGTGGGAAAGTTCTTTTTATCTCCTTGCTGATCCAACTGCCTACTCATTGCCCGCGTGACAGGGCCACTCTTCCTGATTGCCTGCAACTGCCTTAACTGTTCCGCCCTCTCTTGCACTCCAATTTTGTATTTTTCTGCTCTGTCATCCTTGTACCACCTCCTCCTCTCTGCGCTGTTATTACCAACACACTCCTCAATCCCTCCTCTCTACCCAATGCAAGGCGCCTCTTCCGATTCGACACCACACGAGTCCTGTCACGGAGTTCCTCCTTTTTATTCTCCCTGTTAGGCTGCTGGCCTACCTGCCGTTCCATTGCCAGTTCCTATCTCATCTCCCTCCTCCAACCCCCCTCCTCTCCTAATCTGCCAATTCATACACCCTTTTTGTCTTCTGTTGTCCATTCCTGTCATCCCTCCCTTCTCCAGCATACTGACATCCGTTCCTGTTAAACTCTCCTTCCCAAGCTTTCCTCCCCCCCAGTCTGCCGTCCTGCCTGTTGTTCTTATCTGCCCTTCTCCCTTCCTGTCAGTCTCACCCTCCTCACGTGGGCAATGAGTAGGCAGTTGGATCAGCAAGGGGATAAAAGAACTTTCCCACCCCCTAAACCCCACTCTGAGGAGGCTGGCAGAGGACCAGCAAAAGCTAAGTTGTTTTAACCTTGTATATAACTGTTTTTATTGTTTTAAATATTGTTTTAACAATAAATAACTGGAGTATACTCTTCCCGGAGATCGAAGATTGCATTATTGTATAAATATGTCCGGGGATTCGTATTTTTACAACCATTAAGGATATGTATGTATGTATGTATGTATGTATGTATGTATGTATGTATGTATGTATATCATAAATTAAATTAAATAACATGGCATGTGAGTAATAAGTAGTAGAACTATGTAGTCTGAAATTTGGCTTAATTTATAACCTAATAAAGCCTAACAACCAGTAACATTTCTGCCATCCATATTAGCATTGTTACCTCCAGACACCGAGTGCCCTATTTTGGAAACAATCACTGATTGATATAGATGAACATGCTAGGATACGAAATGTACATGTAGCCCATATTAAGTGATGATTATTCCATTTTAAGTAGTTTTTAAGTGTTGGCATTAAACTTTTATATGGCTTCCAATACAGCTTTATTACAGATTGGTAATAGATTTTAATTCTTTTCTTTGTACGTCTTTCTTAGAATTTATGACTGGATGCCTGAGCAGCCAAATATATTCCAGACAGAGCAACTTGAACGACTGAAGAAGGAGTTACCAGAGCTTAAAAGCTGTTTGTGTCCCACTGTTAGCCACTTTAATTTTCCTCTGTGTAACTGCAATAGCAGTCAGATAAGAGCAAGAATGGCAGAAAGTACATCCGATCTCTAATGGACTCAGAGAAAAAAAAATGTTGTTTCATATGAACATCTAATTAATTTCGCTGAACAGGCCCTGTTCTTCTTGCATCTAAATGAAGCAATAACTCATGGTCCACTGTAGAACATTAAACGTTATTGTAGATTACCAAATCTTGCTAAAATGCCTGAATAATTCTAGTTCTATGGATCTCATACATTTTTAAGCAGTTTAAGATAGAATCTGTGGTATTGTAACATATGCACTTAATTTCTGAAGAATCAGAAATGAAATAGTTATCTATGTAGCTAGGATCCAAGCAGCCAAATATCATTATTTTAAGTGATTCAAGCTCAATCCTAATAGGTAATAATGTACTGTATAGTATTTTTTCTAGTGGAAAAAATACCTCAAGTGCATGCATTTACATTGATGCATGCAGCTATACAAACGTTTGCCATCACGCTGCAATCTTTAGATTCTATCCTCCTGTTAGCAATTTCCTTTGGGCTATTATTCTTTTCTGTTTATACAGAATAGTAAACAGTATGATCTCTTTAGCAACCCAAGGGTGAATAGCATCCCTTCTTCACTGTTTTTGTACCTAAAGTTTTCTGGTGATCTAAATGTTGTAAATCAATATAAACCAAATTTCTAGTGTTTGATTCTGGGTTGAAAAAAATTATCATTGTACTTAAATATTAAATGCACAATCCAAAAACCAGTGAGGTCTAAATGTGATACTGTAGATGTATGCAGCAGTCTTTGCACCCTTGTGGTGCTATATGGTGCAAGGGTAGTAAAGGCTGAATAAAATACTTGCATCTTTGCTGAAAAACCACAAGCCTCGATGTGGATATACTAAAATGAAGATTTTATCATTTCTGTATTCCTAGCCCAATAGATGTGATGGTGTTGTTTAGTTTTAAAACACAGATTAATTGATTTTCAGAATGTAATGGGGTCATAGTCTTTAACCTCTAGCTAATGTACACTGTGGATAACTTATTCAAAATTATGGTAAGAGTATTTGTCACATATTTGTTTGCATGTCTTTGAGCTCAGACCTCTACAAACTTCGGGTAGTTGAAACTGAAGTTTCTTTACCTTTTTATTGAAGTGTTAAATACATAATAAAAAATGGAACTATATATATATTTATTTTTTCTTGCAATGGCCAATCAACTTGTATGATATGAACCTTGTCACTGCTGTACAAAGCTAATTGATATTATAGATCAAATAAATGCAAGTATGTATTACTAAGTTGGAATTATTGCATAAACGGAAGTCTGTATACAACCCAGTTTTTTGGATAAAGTAGTTTGTTTTTCTAAAGCTTTGTATTTGTGTTTATCCTCAACAGAAAACATGGTCTTAAGGTCTGGGCACTATCCTGCTTTAAAAATAAAAGCATGTTTTATATCTACATTCAGTCTAACTTGTCTTATATTAATAGTTTGGAAATATTGTGAGTACATCTAATTTTTCCATCTGGAATCAACTGTAAGCATTAGTCTTACTATTCAGTCAGAATTAATTTAAATTAATTATATCATATATTCTTTGGTAGGAACATATATTTTAACTTTATCTGCTTATGCCACCTGCTTTTTACACCCTACATTGCTATTGTTCTAGACAACAGATGCTGTAAGAGACTCCAGCTATTTGGGTCAGGTAATTTAAAAACTTGCTAAAGCAGATTGTATTGTACTGTACAATCTATAAAATTGCTTGTTATTAATAAGAACATCTGAATATATATAAAGAGCTTCATCTAGTTTCAGTCTTTTCATTAATGGTGCATTCCCTATTTGGACATGAGGGTATTCTTAATAGGGAGATTCTCTCTATAATCCATCTTGATCGTTTTAATTTACATTTGCTTTCCGTAACAATTCAGCATTTCTGTAATGTTATTTTGTGAAATAGCCTGTGTTCTATGAGAATGGATACATCACTGGTTTTTTAGATATACCAAAATTTCAGTCACCTTTTTTTGAATTGCAAATGAAAGCCAGCTCAGTATTTTGCAGTAGATTGCTCCCAGTGCACCAAATTTTACAATAAAAACAACCACGTGTAACTTACCCGTTCAATTGTTTTCTCCCTATTTTGTGTAAAATTAGGAGTCTTAGAGGCACCTTTCCTATATTTCAATAAAAAGAATAAACCTTTGAGAGCTACAGTTCATCAGCTTGCCATTGGTTTTGGAGGTCAACTCTGTGTAGAGTGCATTGTAGGAGTCCAGCTTAATGGTGACCTGAAAGACCTAATAAGAGACCATGAGGAAGGCCTCTTGATTAAGGAGTGGGCACAACTGGCGCACACCTGAATCCTAGCTTGTGAAAGTTGCCTGGGAGATGTTTTGCAATTGTAGATAGTTTAGTTACAATCAATTTCTGGTCATCCAAAGTCTCCATAGATTGTATGTAAATTAATTCCTCTTCTATTGCTTTTTGGTCTGTAGAATGATCAAATAGAGTCTGAAGGTCAGTTTGTAAGTTCACAGTAGAATTTTGTTTATTATTTCTGCAGTTCTCTCTCTTATTTGGGAACATATTTCCTCAGTAGCTTCATAAATTTTTTCCAGTGTGAGTTTACAGTTGAGTTGTAAATATGGTTTCTCCATTTCAGTAGTAACTAAATCCAATCCTGTTATTTTTTAGTGGAGGCAAAACATTTAGTCAGTGTCCACCCCCACCAATAACAGCTTTTGGACCAAAGAAATAAGAAATAGTTGCAGTTTTAAATTTGTCCACAAGATGTCCTCAGTAAACTATGAAAGTCTATTCCAGATACCAAGAATGAGATTAGCAAAGTTAAAAAGCTATGAAATCTCTTTTCCAGCTTCTCATAGAGTTGTTGTTTTTTTTTCAAACAATAAAGATTTATCCCTTTAAAAAAAAGAAGTCCAAGACATAGGAAAACAATATTCTCCAGCTTAAAAGATATAATAATAAAGTTTTATGATAAGGATTTTTCCAGGGCCCCCAAGTAACCAAAAATAAAAATAGTCAATAAAAAGTTTTTTCCTTTGTTAGGGAAAGCTCTTTTCCCCAGATAAACAAAGGCAGCTCTTTCAAAGCAGAGGAGTAATTCCAAAAGGCTTTTAACAGGAGAGTAATTAGGCAAAAAGAGCTAGGGAAAAGTCTCACGAGGATCATCCATGAGGGTTTCTTAACACTTAGATGTTCTTTTGACTTTCAACTGGAGCAGCTAAATGATCAGCCCTGAGGAGCTGCCTTGGAAGGCGGAGGGAGCTGTCTCCTCCCCTGCAATCAATGAGAGTCCTCATCGGTAGTCACCCCTCCAGGGTGACTTTTTGACCCAATTAAGGGTCTACCGGCAGAGAAAAGGCAGATAACAAAGAGAGAAGCCTCTTCGTGTATGTGCAGCCACTGCAACCCAAAACTGGCCTGGGAGATGTTAATAGGTTCATCCTGTGCTACTACCTTCTTTGAAAAGGGGTGATTCTACTAACCTTGAAGGATGTGGTATATTCCCTCCTTGGGAAGCCATTGCTGGAATTTAACTGCCCTGGACAATTTTCATCCAGTCTCCATGGTATTCCTCTGCCAAGTTCACACAAATCTTCCCTCCACTCCCAGCTACATTTCCCTGTAATTTTTATGCCAATATCTTGCGAAACATTGAACTAACCAGCCACAATTTTAAGTGTTAACCCTGGAAATGGGACTCATTACTCCCCTGATTTTGGTAAGCATTGATAAGTACTGTACGTTGTTGAACAAAGCTCCTGTAGAAGTGTGAGGATTGAAAGGGAGAAGGAAATGAAAGCTTTGAACACATGATATGCATTTGACATAAGAGGGCAGCCAAAAGCAGTTTTAAATTTGGGTCTCTTGGTTTTCTCTTACCCAACTAGAGGATTTCTAAGGGTAATGGTTTTTGGTTGGTTGGGGTTTTTTTTTTTTTATTCTGTTTTGTTTTGGCTAGGTGTGGAAAAAAAAACTGGTTGTCAAGAATAACAGGCTGTAAAACATGTCCCTGAGCAAACTATTTTTAAAACAATGGCATCAAAATTATTCTAGCTATAAATTCCCCTTCCAGAATTCTAAGCAGTAAGATTATTTTTCCAAAACTTGATTCCTAAAATACAACATTTTACTCTCAACAGGGTTGATTTATGAAATTCCAACAATTCCGAGCTCGTGTGAATGATCTGATTGCGACCTCTTGAGTTAGCTTTAGAAAACTCTAAAATGTTAATATGAGGTTTTAAAAGTGGCTGAAATAGAACAGAAAAGCATGTTTGTGCATACATTTTGAATTAGATGGGGAAAATAGTTTGTATGTGAGATGATTGTTGTTGTTAGTTGCGAAGTTGTGTCCGACCCATCGCGACCCTATGAACAATGTTCCTCCAGGCCTTCCTGTCCTCTACCATCTTCTGGAATCCATTTAAGCTCACACCTACTGCTTCAGTGACTCCATCCAACCACCTCATTCTCTGTCGTCCCATACTTCTATTGCCCTCAATCTTTCCCAGCATCACGCTCCTTCCTTCTTATTAGGTGGCCAAGGTATTTGAGTTTCAACTTCAGGATCTGGCCTTCTAAAGAGCAGTCGGGGTTGATCTCCTAGGACTGACCGGTTTGAATGCCTTGAAGTCCATGGGACTCGCAGGAGTCTTCTCCAGCAACATAGTTCAAAGGCTTCCATTCTTTTGCACTCAGCCTTTCTTATGGTCCAACTTTCACAGCCATAAATGTGAGATTAGGGAGAGATTATTCATAATTGCTCAGCTATACTATCTCAGGGCTATTGTGAAGATAAAATCGGAAGAACTATGTGTGAAAATAAGATTAATAACAGCAAGAAAAGCAACATAATACAGGAAAAAAATAATGACTACACCAATATATATATCTCACATCCCCTGCAACTCAGATTAACCTGAGTACAACAAAGCCCCCCACCCAAACAGAACACTCCCCCAATCAATCAGAGCACAGCCAAGCTCCTAACCAAACAGAACACACCTCCATCCAATCAGAACACAGCCAAGCTCTCATCCAATCAGTTCATACCCCCACTGGCAGTTAAAAGAAAGAAACAGCTACGATCACACATTGCTCCTAGAAGCACGAAGCCGAAAACACCAGCCTGAAGATGACGAATGAGACTTCGTCGAAACGTCACCAAGACACTTCCAATTTGACGTGGGAGAAAATCCGAATAACCAAAGACCTACATGGCCTACAAACACCTGCGAAAATCTCAGGAAAAAAAATTATATGTGTGTGTGTGTGTGTGTGTGTGTGTGTGTGTGTGTGTGTGTGTGTATGTATATTTGAAATAGTCTGAAGTTTTGTTGTTGAGCATTTCAAATGAATTAAAGTACATGCTTTGGGACAGGTAAAAAATAATGCTATAACCAAAAATATATTTTAAAATAACCCATAAAATAACAGTAAATAATAGTGAACCAAATAATAGTTCACCCAAAGGTGAACTATTCTGGAGCTGCAACTATTACCTGCTTTTTTGAGCATAGATGAGGTCTTACAACTCCAAGGTGCCAGCCTCCAGCTAATCCACCAGTCTGCTCTGCCCCGTTGCCATTCAGCATTGCCATGTGGGTGCCACATCCTCTGAGGGTGGGAATTCCTGGATGTTTCTTGCTCTGAAGGAGATGAAGAGACAGGTCCAGCCAGTCATAGCAATGCTGCTGCCACTTGGGTGAGAGTCATGGTTAGCTCCATCACCAGTATAGCAGCACAGAGTTTACAGTACAGAAACTGAGTGGCAGGGCCTCCAGCCCAACTTTCTGCACAGCCATATAGCTGACCAGCAGCACTATAAGTCCACCCCTCAGTCTAGAAGGCCACATATACCAGTTCAGAACCAGATCTAATACTGGTCTCCAAGCAAGTCTTCCATCCAGCCACCCAAAAGGCTGTTCCAGGGGCTCAACTCTTTATCAGTCCCCACACCTTGCCATTTTCATATAGCCACATCAACACTTATTCTATGACTAGTCCAGTTGCACATTTGGCCTTAAAATCATTACAAAAAAAAAGTTACTCATCAAGGTAAGGTTGATCTGGGATTTTTTTATTCTTGACAAATACATTTTTATCACACAGTTCTATATATTGCCCATTTCCATTGTATCTTTTCCTTAAGCTAAGATGCATATAGATAGAAGTAGAAGCAAATAATGAACAATTTATCTAAAGGGCAGACTTCACACCATTAAGTCCTAAACTCTTGATGGGACTGAATACAGAATAATAGAGTTGGAAAGGACCTTGGAGGCCTTCTAGTCCAACCTCCTACTCAAGCAGGAGAGCATATTCCATTCCTGACAAATGGCTGTCCAATCTCGTCTTGAAAAGCCCCAGTGACAGAGCACCCACAACTTCTGAAGACATTCAGCTGGTTAATTGTCCTCACAGTTAGGAATTTCTCCTTAGTTCTAGGTTGCTTCTCTCCATGGTTAGTTTCCATCCATTCTTTGTGTTTAATTAAATTTACTACTACTACTACTATTACTACTATTGATGATGATGATGATGATGGAAGGGACTCTTGGAGGTCATCTAGTCCAACCTCCTGCTCAATCAGGAAACTCCGCCTACACTTCAGAAAAATGGCTTTCCAGTCTCTTTTTTAAAACGTCCAGTGTTGGAGCATTCACAGCTTCTGGAGGCAGGTTGTTCCACTGATTAGTTGTTCTGTCAGGAAATTTAAATAAAAGAAAATACATTTTATTTATTTTGTTTCCTGTCATTTATGAAAGGCAAGGAGGTTCAGGGTATTCCATATTTCAGGAGGCAAGTTTTTCCATGGCATGCGGGAAGCTACAGAGAAGGCAGGGATCTCCCAACCCCCCCCCCGGCCCCCCAAACAGGGAGATAGTGAGTTACATAGTTCTGAGCCGAGGGCTCCAGTCGATTTGCCTATGGGGAGAACTTAATGACGTCATAAAGGTGAATCCATTTGCAGGTTGCTCAGATTATTCCTGGGGGGGGGGGCGGGAAACAAGCGGCGCCGCCAGAGGAAAGAGGCGGAGCGGGAGCAAGGCGGTCTGCGCTCTCGTCTACTTGCCTTTCCCCACCCCCTACCCCCAAACGCCGCCCCTGCCTGAAATCAGAGCATCGCAGGCGGCTGCCGTCTTTTCTCCTTTTTCTGCTCTGCCGAGATGGACGCTGCAACTGCGGGCAGCAAGGAGCGGGAGGCCGTGCACCTCCTGGCAGAGGCCGAGAAGCGGGTCAAATCCTCCCACTCTTTCCTCAGGGGTTTTTTCGGGTGAGCCAGCAAGAGAGCGCGGGAAAAGGGAGGCAGGGAGCAAGGACCGCTGTCCTCGGCCCTTGAGCAGACCTCCGCGGTTGGTTGTGTTAGGCCCCGGTAAGCCGGGCGAAGGGAGAATTGCGGAGTGAGTGGCTATAGGGAAAGAGCCGTCGAAGGGGCGAACCCGAGTCAATGAGGGCCGCAACTTTGCGGGTGGAAAAGAAACCTTGGAGTTAAGACATTCGCACAGACCCTCTAGGGTTGTAAATGACAGCGGCTTTTTCCAGCCGGCCTTAAATATGACGTTGCCACCTGTCAGGCGGCTGGAGAAGGTCTGAAGGCTGTTGCAGGAAGTCCGTTGAAGTGACAGGGCACATTTCGGGGGGGGGGGTTCCTACAAAATGAGACCAATTTTGACAAGGACTCTGGTGAAATTTTCATTGCAGCCTGAGAGTTCCCAGATTTATTGCAAGCATACTTTCCTGTGGACTTGGCCATTAAGTATGGAGTGTGAGTGGAAGTCAACAGAGAGAATCCTAGTACAGGTAGTCCTTGACTTACAACAGTTTGTTTAGTAACTGCTCAAAGTTACAATGGCCCTGAAAAAGGTGACTTATGGCTATTTTTCGTAGTTACAACCTGTGCAGCATTCCCAGGATCATGTGACAAAATTCAGATGCTTGGGAACTGGTCATATTTATTCCCAGGGTGATCCCCTTTTGCAACCTTCTGACAAGTAAAGTCAATGGGGAAGCCCAATTCACTTAATAACCAGGTTACTAACTTATCTGCAGTGATTCACTTAACAACTGTGGCAAGAAAAGGCATAAAATGGGGCAAAACTCACTTAATAAATGTCTTACTTAACAACAGAAATTTTGGGCTCAATTGTGTTCATAAGTCGAGGACTACCTGGATAGGTAAGGACAGTGAGAGGTGTAGACAAGATCAGTGCTTAAGATGGTTCAAATGTTTTTAATTCATAATAATCAACCCTCTCTAGGGTTTGTTTTTAACATACAGTCTTAATCATATGCTAATTGTCCTAACCCAGTACCTTCAGGCATTTTGGATTAAAACTCTCATCTCCAGCTAGATAAGAATTAATTAATATTAACATATTTAACATATTTTCCTTCCATTCACTCATATCTGATTTTGAGAGACTGCCCAAAGAAGTCCCTGCAGTTTCCTTGGTATGGTTTTTCAGAAGTGGTTTGCCATTGCCTTCTTCCTAGAGCTGAGAGAAAGTGACTGGCCCAAAGTCACCAGCTGGCTTCATGTCCAAGGTAGTTTCATGGACTCCCACTTCCTAGTTTGATGACTACACCAAACTGGTGCTCCAAAGAGTTGTTACGAGATTATAATTTTTAGTGGGATGAACTGAACAAGGAATATTATTTCAATTATTAAACACATAAATTGACAATTATGAATAATATTTAAATTTAAGTAAATATAAATGAACCTTTCATTAAAGTTGTATATTCTTTCCCAAGTAGGACTTGTGTTGCAAATGATCTAGATTTTTATTTTCTACAGATTTAAGTTTGGCATAGAACAGGGATTCCCAACCAGGGGTGCTCGCGCCTCCTGGGAGTACGAGATGATATTCCAGGGGGTACAAAAAGTTGGGTTTTTAAAATTATAGTCATAGTGTATATGCATAATTCATTGCTGTTATTTCAAACTTTTTTTAAGGGGTACAAGAATATATCAAAAGTGTTCTAGGGGTGCAGGGTATAGAAAAGGTTGGGAACCACTGGCATAGAAGTTCCATTAGTCTGATTGGATTTCTTGTATAACATGGTTTTTGGGCTCTTCTGTCTACCATTTTTTTCCTCTGCCAATTGAGAGTAATGTTTCATGAAGACAGCAAAGTAGTCTGTGAATCATGACAGCTATTATTAAGTCATCAATGTACTATTACAATGCTGTGCAGTTTAGCTACAACAGACATGAAGGCTATCTTCTGCAATTTGTCAGTAATTTCCTTTCATGGCACCTTGGAGATACAAGAATGTCTGTTTAGGGTTCTTCATCGATCCACAATTGAGAAAACTAATAGATTGGTGAGTATCAGGAGGATGGTGTTTTTTGTGATTTCTTAAAGAAGCAACATTTAGCCAAACCTCATATGGATTAGAACAGGCATGTCAAACTCATGATGTCACCTGATGTCGTGCGACATATCAGGACTTTTTCCACATTGCTGGCAATGGGGTAGGCGCGGTTTCGGCGTGATGCATCGGGCCCGTGGGCCGGCAGTTTGACATGCCTCGACTAGAAAGTTAAGCAAGATTACTAATCAAGATATTAGTCTGGGATTGGGGAAACTGTGTTTCATGACTCTGGTTAATCATGAAGTTTAGCAATCTACCTCAAAGGTCTGAGGTAAGATAAAATTAAAGGGAACAGTCAACACCCCTCCGCACACACAACTGCACCGTCATGTAGTCCCTGAAATTTCCTAAATTAATGTAACAATATTAATATTTAATAATTAATGTTTATACACTTCTAAAAGAACCTTTTATTAAGATTTTATGGCACTGTTTTTCAATAATTGCCACTTCAATCTTTTTTTCTGCTAATGATATTGTTTTGCTGTTTACTCTTAGTATTGCTGTTCTTTAGTTTGCATGCCACCAAGAGGAGATGAACATCAAAAAGAAAATTGCAAAACTATTAAATACAGATAGTCCTCAACTTACGATCACAATTGAGCCCAAAATTTTTGTTAAGTGAGACATTTATTAAGTGAGTTTTGCTCCATTTTATGACCTTTCTTGCCACAGTTGATAAGTTGATTAGTTAGCAGTTGATTAGTTAGCAACCTGGTTGTTAAGTGAATCGGCTTCCCCATTGACTTTGCTTGTCAGAAGGCCGCAAAAGGTGATCACATGACCTTGGGACACAGCAGCAAACATAAATATTGTTGCCAAGCATCTGAATTTTGATTACATGATCATGGGGATGCTGCAAAGGTCACTAACTGTGATAAACGGTCCTAAGTCACTTTTTTCAGTGCTGTTGTAACTTTGAGCTGTCACTAAGTGATAAGTCGAGGACTCTGTGTAAAAGGCATTCTATTTAGCCTCTGAGGCCAGGGGTAAAACATACCGACCCAGCCTCTAAATAGGGAAAAGAAGAAAAGGAGAAATTGTGTATGTTTTCTCTTCTTTTACCTGCCTGCCCCAGCTTGTCTATTAGGACAGTTTTCATAAACAGCAACTGAGATGACGCACTGGATGCCTGCTGTACAGTCCATGACCTGATTGCTAGTCCAAATTGTAGTCCAAATCATGGGCATTAATAATTAGGGCTCTTCATTTTGCTGGTATTGTAATGAAAGTTTTTAAGTCAAATCAAACCAAATTTAGGGTCTAAACCGGCATAATAATTTTACTTACATATCATTTTAGTTGCTGAAGTGAGAATTAGGATGAGAATTTTTAATTCAAACTCAACTCTTTCCACATCTGCTTTCTATTTTATTTTTATAAATTCAGGATTTGTTTTCAGATTATTAGTGAATTGATTATCTGGTATCTGATAACCTTTAACTCCATCTTTCTTAAAGGGAGTGCCAGATAATAGCATTATAAACTATAGTTCAAAGCCAAATTATCTACCTGTATCTGTTCCCCCCCCCCCTTCTTAAAAAAAAATACAGTTGAGGAAGACTGCTGGATTGGGTCAGCATCTCTGTGTTTCCCATACATAAAGTTCCCATTTTCAGTGCAACTGTTTC
Organism: Crotalus tigris; assembly: GCF_016545835.1. NCBI lineage: Eukaryota > Metazoa > Chordata > Lepidosauria > Squamata > Viperidae > Crotalus > Crotalus tigris. Next base: position 176,084 of record NW_024100565.1, read on the forward strand.
TGCTTGTTATACCAAAGAAAAAATAGGGAAAAATTATGGCAGCAATTGATTCTTTTAAATGCAGAGAAAAGAGATGGTTGGTGTTTTATGATTCTGGGAGTGGTGCCAGTAAGCACTGTGGCTGCAATTGACAGAAATAGCTGTTACTCTGGAGAAAATACTCATCAGAGATTGGTCTCTGTTACTCTCTTTCCATTTTTCACCCTGGAAATGATTTGGCAATAATGATAACTGGTACCAGGTGCTGCTATCTGTAAACTTTGATGTACTCCATCTTTCTTGCATTTCTGAATTGCAAGTTCTTCAGTGAGATGTCTGAGGTTTGTTTTTATATCACTCCAATACATGATTTTTTTTAACTACGGTTAGCAGACTGTTGTACTATAGTATTTGTGAAGAGGCACATTAGGGAGAAAGGAAGGCAGGTAAAGCTCTTCAGGAATTTAACCTTCTTTCCCCCAGTCTGGAACTTGCCGTTCTTCCTCTCCTCAAGGCACTCCACCACTGAGCCCAGGTCATTCAATATCCCTTATCTGGTTTGTGTAAAGGTTACGGAGGTACTCACATCAGGAAATAGGAAGAAGTCCATGCCCATTTGTTTCCCAACCTTTTCAGCTTAGTGCAAATGGGTTTGTGGGCTGATTCTAGCAATTTTCTTTTTGATTTTTGTCATTGCTGGTGTCAAGATAAGTCGGTAGGAGTTGCTCCAATATGTAGGAAGACAGTTTGTGTTGGAGCTGTTAGCAAATACTAATACTTACATGCTTTATGCATTGCCTGGTACATTTTACATTGGGTGACTTTATAATGATGTTAGATTTATCCATACTTTATCCATTTAGGTATGAATAAAAATATACCTATTTATCTAAACATTTCTATTTAGGTCTGGTTTGCCTATAATATGTTGAATATCAGCAAGTCATGCTCTTCAGGCTGAGTGTGAATGACAGGCAGAAGGAATTTGGGGTTCTTAAAATAAGCCACAGGCAAATTGTTGTGGCCTTTGGTTAGGAAATGTAACCAAAAAATACAGTGTTCTCTTTTTTAAAAAATGCTCTGATAGGGACGCTTAGTAGTTTTAAGGCATATTTTACTATTAATATTATTAATCCATGGTTTAAGAGAACATGTGGTTTTGAGGAGTCTTATGATTCTGCGAAAACAGTTAAGGATCAATCAATCATTAAAAATTTATAACAGAAATTACTTCTGTAGGTAAACTAGCAAGTGGAGTTGGATATTTTCTCCTACAATAACCATAAAACTGATGTAGTTCTGTCAGACTTCTCTTTTGAAATGTTTACTTTTAATTAGTATGCATTTATTTAAATTCAGAAGTTCTAGCTTGTTTTTCCAGTGATAGCATCCAACTCTGCATAACCCGCAGCTAAAAACGTAAGTATGAAATAAAAAAATGTTGACAATGAAATAAGGTTCACTTGCACTTTAAAAAGCAAAAAAAAAAAAAAAAAAAACCCCAAAAAACCCCAACCTAGTTGTATAAAAATGATCAGGAACAGTAATAAGTTTTATGTTTATTTTTTTAACAAAATTAGAAAAATACAAGATGTATGTATGTAGGTAATCCTTGAATTATGACCATTTTTTCAGTGACCTTTCAGAGTTATGGCAATACTGAAAGAAATGGATTTATAACCTGTGCCCAAAGTTGTGGCGGCTGCAATGCCCTCATGATCACGTGATCAAAACTCAGGTTTTTGGCAGGCTATCCCCATTTACAAGTGCGGGGCACTTCAAATCACCCCCACCTGCTTATTTCCCCCCACCTATGTCTTTCTGACTACCCTGCACCCAGCCTTGTGGGGCACCAAGCAGCCCCAGAACCACATACATCCGGGACTGTTTGCCATACCCTGGAAAGCCTCAGCTCTTCCTCCTGTTCCTCAAGGTTATTCCTATTTCTCATCATATACTGAATGATGGGAATATACATATATACATGAAGATGTTCGTCTCTTTTTATGCTACCACTGAAGATTGGTGAAATAATTGTTAAAAATCAGCATCGTGGCTTCCTACCATTCTGAGACAGAACATTAAATAGCTTTAATTAAAAATTACACAATTCATCATTGATAGCATCTAATTTTCATTGACACTGGGTGGCTCACAGCATAAAAACAAAACAAGAAATGTCAGCCCTTCGAGGTAGGCCAGAACAAGAAGCACCAACCATGAGTACAGGTAGTCCTTGCTTAACGATCTGCCACTTAGCAGCTATTTGAAGTTATGATGAACCCCTGAAAAGATACCTAGGACCCGATTCAAGATTTCCAATGGTGGCACACACACATACACACACACACACCACTGGTTATATGACGGCATTTTGGGTGCCTTGTCAACCAACTTATTCTTAACACCCAGTTGCAGCATTCCATGGTCACACGAGATTGGCTCGCTTTATGCCTGCCGCAAAAAAATAATGTTGTAAAATCAGGCGAATTACACGGGTGCCTTGATTTACAACCGTCATGAATTAAGATGTAAATTATGGGCCCGATTCTAGTTCTAAGTCAAGGGTTACCTGTATTAACATTACTTTTATCGTAAGATCACAGGAACAGAATCTTGTAAGTTTGAAAGCCCCTTTTCCCTTCTTTACTTTTATTTTTCAGAAAACTAGGGAGGGTCACTTGTGAGATGCTTTCCTTGCCTCCTCCTGTGGGCTGAAATACCTTTTGCTTGATGGTTGCTTAGACTGCAACTTTTCCTCTTATCTCCCAAGGTCATTCCGGAATACCATTATTCAAAAATACAATAAAAAGACTGATAAAAAGGTGCCCAATCCAGTTAACGCCACAAACATACCGGTATTATACATGCATAAATGACGTTGACCACCATAGCCCAACACCTGGAACAAGAACTGGATTTTAAAGGCCCTCTGGAAAACCATCACTCAATCCGTCAAGCTGCAGCTTCTTTACCACCATATCATATCCTACGCACATACTATAAGGTGGCCCCTTAACTCTGTGTAATCATCAGGTCTCATCTGTTCCTTCTCACCTTCTGAAAAACACTCTGTGATTCTCCCACCAAAGTTTGTGACTGAGAAAACACTTGTACGTTTGCCATAAATATTTTTCCCGCATGGGATTGCTATGCCTACGGAATAAAATTAGGACTCTGTTATTACTATGGATAGTTCTTGACTTAACAACCATTTTGTTTAGTGACCAAAGTTACAGTGGCACTGAAAAAGTAACTTACAACCATTTTCATACTTATGTCCATTGCAGCATCCCCACGGTCACGTGATCAAAATTCAGATGCTTGGCAACTGGCATGTATTTGTGACGGTTGCAGCGTCCCCAGGGGTCACGTGATCCCCTTTTGCGACCTTCTGGCAAGCAAAGTCAATGAATGGGGAAGCCCAATTCATTTAACAACCTATGTTACTAACTTAACCACTGCAGTGATTCACTTAACCACTCTGGCAAGAAAGGTTGTAAAATGGAGCAAAACTCACTTAACAACTGTCCTGCTTAGCAACAGAAATTTTAGGCTCTATTGTGATCGTAAGTTGAGGACTACCTGTATAATATAGTAGATGTTTATTTTTTAATTTCCAGATTGGCAAACTAACAGAAATATTGTCCCCAATCCCAAAGTTAGGATAACACCATTCTTTGTTTTTGTTAAATAATTCCAGTGTTTTTTTTTTAAATTGCATGATCACATTATAAACAATCGCATATATAAATAGATCAATCCACCACTAAGTATAAATGACCAACTTAGCTGTATGGACTTTCTTAGTATCTTTACGTGCACTTGAAAAGAGGCTACTATAATATTAAAGGACTATTTAACAGCAATACCGGTATATAATGATGAGTCTAATTTTTCTCTTTCTGGGAACACTACATCTTGCCCAGTACTTATTTATTTATTTGCACCCCAATTTTTGTTCTAGGAACTTATGTGGCTTTTCATGGGGCTCGCCCCTTGTTTTGTAACAACAAGCATATGAAGTAGGTTGGACAGAGGAACCAATGTTATATGTAGAAGCTCTGTTGAGTGGGGATTTGAACCTAAATCTCTCCCACTCTAGTTCACCACCTTAACCCTAATATTAGATTGGTTCTGAGGTTTTAATAATAATATAGTCTCCCAGGTTTTCTTCTAGAGAGGTTCCACAATCCAGTTTTCTATGTGCTGCAGTGATCGGATCCAACTTCTAGTAATATGCATGTGTACGCCCACGAGAAAAAGCATGATTGTGCCAGGAGGGAATATTAGCAAAGATTCAAAGGTCTCTGTGGCTTTCCCAGGTACTCAACTATGCACAATTGAGCTTCCGATGCATTAACAAAACCAAGGATTCTTTGCTTGCAACATGCACTATTTATGTGGAACTGGTTTCTGTGTTTATTCTCTCAATTTTCCTTTGTATTCTCTGAATGTGTTTCAAGTTTGTTGTTTTATAGTGCCACAGTATCTTTCTCCTAATTCTGTGTGTCCTTTTATTTCTCCTAGAGGAAATACAAAGCTTGAGGAAGCATGTGAAATGTACACAAGAGCTGCAAATATGTTCAAGATAGCCAAAAACTGGAGTGGTATATATAGACATTTTTATCTTCTTTATAAATATAAAGGACATGTTCACCTGTAGATCAATACAACAGGGATGGAGGGTATTGTAACTCTTCAGATATGGCTTGACTTCAATTCCCAACAATCTTCAAGACTGGCCATGCTGATTGGAGCTACTGAGAATTGGGCTATAGGTCCCTCAGCCTTCCCGTTAGAAAAATCAGATGCCGTTGCAATAGCTGAGGGGGTTTAATCCAAAGTCATTGTCCTGAAATAGCATGCTTCAATTGCACATAGAAGTGATCACAAGCTGGGGATTTAGCTGCTTTATCTGATATTTCAAGTTGTGACTCACTAACGCTGAATTTTAAAGCCCATCCATCTCTGCATAAAGTAGATTGCCTTTCTCTGTTCTTCATTGATAACCCAATCCCCTTTCCCCTCCAAAACGAAATAGAGTGATTCATTCTTCCTCAGAAATTATTATGGATACCGTATTTTTGACTCCCTGGTATACAAATTGAGGAGTGACATTTTCACCATTAGTTTGTTTTAAGTAAATGTATAGGAAAATTGGTTTTATTACTGTTAATGTCATTTAACAGCTCTCCTTTTGGTTGTCTTTATGAACTCGTAATATATTTCTGAAGGTTTGTTATAGAATCATTAACATGTCTCCCTAACAATAGAAGTCTCTGTTTCATCCAAATCAGTGATTCTCAACTAGCAAACCACAGCATAAAGCTTTGCCATGGATTGGTTTGTAGTGCCACAAAGAAAAAAAAGATCTTTTTTCTATTTTTTGTAATATATATATATTACGAAGCACGAAGCTGAAAACACCAGCCTGAAGATGATGAATGGGACTTCGTCAAAACGTTGCCAAGATACTTCCAATTTTACGCGGAAGAAAACCCAAATAACCAAAGACCTACATACAAACACCCGCGAAAACCTCAGAAAACATATATATTTATATATATATATATATATATATATATATATATATATATATATATATATATATATATATATATACACTGCATTATCCACATATTCAATACAATGCAGATTTTTTAAAAAGTTTAACTTGTTAACCATGCCTTACATGTTTAAAAATACGTATTAATAATTTCCTAGTGTGCTACAGAATCTACTGTTCTATTTGATATTAAGCTATGGATTCATAAAAGTTGAGAGCCATTGATCTAAATAATGGAATCTCCACATAGCCAAACCACAGCTTACTTTCATCCACTGAAAATTCTGGCTGAAAGGTAAATAAATAAATAAATAAATAAATAAATAAATAAATAATGCTTACTGACTACTGGAGAGACCAAACAGGCCTACAAGAAAGACCAAATGAAGAACAGAATAGAGGCAGGGGAAGACAAAGCACTACATGGCCAATACATTAAAAAATAGCTGGGAAAGCAGATAATAACAAGACCTGGCAATGGCTAAGAGCAGGAAAATTGAAGAAAGAGACCGAGGGACTAATTCTGGCTGCACAAGACCAAGCCTTAAGGACAAATGCATATAAAGTCAAAATTGAGAAGACAGCAACAGACAGTAAGTGCCGCCTATGCAAAGAAGCTGAAGAAACAGTGGACCACCTGGTAAGCTGTTGCAAGAAGATTGCACAGACTGACTACAAGCAGCGGCATGACAAAGTAGCAACAATGGTGCATTGGAAGATCTGCAAAAAATATCATTTGCCTGTAAGCAAAAACTGGTGGGATCATAAAATAGAGAAAGTCATAGAAAATGATAAAATTAAACTGCTCTGGGACTTCAGAATTCAAAAAGACAAGCACCTGCAACATAACACCCCAGACTTAACAATTGTCGATAAGAAAGACAAAAAAGTCTGGATAGTGGACGTGGCAGTGCCTGGAGACAGCAGAATAGACGAGAAAGAACTGGAGAAGATAACAAAATACAAAGACCTACAAATAGAAATAGAAAGACTGTGGCAAAAGCAAGCAAGGGTAGTACCAATAGTCATAGGTTCCTTGGGTGCAATCCCAAAACAACTGGAGCACCACTTGAACACCACTGGCATTGACAAATTCGCTATTAGTCAATTGCAAAAGGCGGCCTTACGAGGAACTGCTTCCATCCTGCGACGATATCTGTAATACCATTAAATATCCACATCTGCCTGGGTCCTGGGTAAGGACTCGATAGGTAGACAAAAAGCCAAATCCAGTCTGAACATCTGGCTGACTGTGCGATGATTAATAATAATAATAATAATAATAAAAAAGTTGGAAGGGACCTTGGAGGTCATCTGGTCCAACCCCCCGCTCAGGCAGGAAACTCTATACCATTTCAGACAAATGGCCGTCCAGTCTTTTCTTAAAAACTTCCAGTGTTGGAGCATTCACCACTTCTGGAGGCAGGTTGTTCCACTGTTTAATTGTTCTAACTGTCAGGAAGTTTCCCCTTAGTTCTAGGTTACTTCTCTCCTTGATTAGTTTCCACCCGTTGCTCCTTGTCCTGCCTTCAGGCGCTTTGGAGAATAGGTTGACTCCCTCTTCTTTGTGGCAGCCCCTGAGATATTGGAATACTGCTATCATGTCCCCCCCTCGTCCTTCTCTTCATTAAACTAGACATACCCAATTCCAGCATCCGTTCCTTATATGCTTTAGCCTCCAGTCCCCTAATCATCTTTGTTGCTCTTCTCTGTACTCTTTCTAGAATCTCAACATCTTTTTTTATCTGATTTCCTTCCACTTGGCTAGAGCAACTGATAATCTCAAGAGAGAGGGTTTAAAGCACTGTGGCTGAATTGAGCAGCCATGTGGCTGAAGCAGGTAGGGAAACATGGAAATAATGTAAGGCTCCTTTTCTTTGTTAAAAGAAGCAACACCCCAAGGAAAGCACCCCTTGGTAGATTTTCAGCAGCAGTTCTTTAAATTCTTTTTGAGAGAGAATTGGGGGAAGTGCTTGTTTTTGAGTCAAATGGCTACTTTTGATGTCAAAATGCTGCCCTGTTTCTCTTTCAGCTGCAGGGAATGCCTTTTGTCAGGCAGCAAAACTCCACATGCAACTGCAGAGTAAACATGATTCAGCCACCTGTTTCGTTGATGCGGGGAACGCTTACAAAAAAGCAGATCCTCAAGGTAAGGTGAATTGGGGGCAGAGTGGTTCCTCATGGTTTTTCTTCTTGGTTAAGCAAAATAGATAGGAATATCACTGATTATAAGGCTGTAGTAAAAGAAATAAAGCTCCAGCCAAAAACGACAAGCTTTCTATTGTTCAGATCAACATAAATAATCCTGAAAGCATCTAGGGAGCTTTGAGATCAGTGGAGTACTGTATCAATACTGATTCACACAACTATTATATGCAGTTGTTTATTAGCCATGGTGGGATAACGGTGTGAGTGTAAATATATGTATAATGTAGTATATGTCTTCCCAATTTTCTCTCATTTTGAATATGATTAAAAAAAATTAAATGATTTTTCCCCCTCTTAAACTAAATCTTTTTGGCTAAGGTACACCTAAATGTGTTGCTGATCATTAACTTTGTCCTGCATATATATATATATTAATTTGGTACAAACGTTAATTTGGACATAAAATTATTATGCACACTTCAAGAGAATACAGATAATCCTTGACATATGATTGGTTGCTTAGTGACTATTTGAAGTTCCATCAGACCTACCAGGGGAAGCACTTATGAATTCAAAGTTCTATAGTCATTCCCCCCCCCCCATAGTCACGTGACCATACTTCAGTCACTTGGCAACAAGGTACATTTATAGCCATTTGCAGTGTCCTCCAGTCACATGACTGCGTTTCATGATGTCTTTGCTGAAAACCGGCATTTCAGCAAAACCGCACCATAGTGAACCGTTGGTCTGCTTAATACAGTTCATTTGACTGTGGTGTTCCTTTACTGACCATTACAAAAAAGATCATAAAATCAGTTTTAACACTGTCATGAGTTACAACCATTATGGGCAGACTCCATTATGGTCATAACTCACTTGTGGTATACTAGGCTTTAGAGTCGTTCTTGCCTTGGAATTTCAAGAGCTGTAGTGGCAAAAGATAGAGGGCAACAGGTTGGACAAAGCTGTCTAATGTCCGTGTCTCTTATTTATATTAAGGTTCTAATCTGAACTGGATTTACACATGATGACTACTTTTCGTTGTCCAGTCCAGTATCTGTTTTCTCTTTGTTCTGACTATGGAATAGAGCATACTCACAGTTATAGAATAACAACAACAATAAAACTTGATACCCTTCAAAAAGATCTAAAAAAGACACAGCAGACAAAATCACAATGAATGAATTATCACATGCTAAACTTTCTGCATGTGCTTTAAGAAGAGCCATACACGCATATCTTCAATTTAAAGATAGGACTTTTTTTTACATAGCAGTTCTGATGGAGAGACTCAAGTGCTGGAAGACAGACGTCAAATTCCTGTATATGTCTCTAGTCGTGGGAATGGAGATCTCAGGCCCCTTTGAGTTAACCAAGCAGTCCTTTCCAATGAACTGCAGGTAGTCCTTGACTTACGATCATAACTGAGACTGAATTATGGTCATCAGTCATTGCGGTCATTAAGTGGGTAACTTATCAGGTGCAAAATACCAGGTCCACATGTGAAAGTTCAATTAGGCTGATTTATTACTAAAAGCCTAGGCATATGAATCTTCTCAACTAACTGTCAGCATCTGGTTATAGTTAGATAAGGGACAATGGCACTCAAAGGGACTTAGACTTTGCATAGGGATTCTTGGCTGATCTCTCCTTTTCACTCTGTCCCAGATTTTGCCATTCCTTCTTTCTTTTTTCGAGAATTAACACTGAAAACTGGCAAAAAATGTTGAAAATTACGATGGCCGTAAAGATGAGCCAGTTTCCAACTACCCAAAACGCGTTCATGTGGCTGCGGGGGGACCACCCAAACTTTGAAATTGGCTTGTAAGTCCCTTTTGGGAGGTCTGTCACAATTTCAAACAGTTGCTAAGCAACTGGTCATTAAGCAAGGACCACCTGTATACAGGGAAACTCTAGAAACCAGAAATCTGTATCACCCTAGAGCAGTGTTTCTCAACCTTGACCATTTTAAGGCATGTGGACTTCAACTCCCAGAATTCCACAGCCAGCATTGCTGGCTGTGGAATTCTGGGAGTTGAAGTCCACATGCCTTAAAATGGTCAAGGTTGAGAAACACTGCCCTAGAGTATCAATTCCTTAAAGGCATTACTGTATATAGAAGCAAGAGCAGAGCAGAGCAGGTAAAAGGTAGGCCTGGATCTGACTGTTGACTTCTCTATGATTTGCAGTGAACGGGGCAGTAAAGCTTTCTCACTTCACAGTTTTTGTCTTTCTGTTGCCCAAAACTAAGCTACTGAAATGAAGAGAGGTAGGGATAACTAGGAATGTTTTTTGTGTAGAAAGACTATGAGATTTATTCTTCCTCAGCATTCAAACCAGAGCTTTGAATACACAATTCTTTAACCTCTGGTGTATGTTTTTGCATCACTTGGTGGACTCTGAGGCTTCACCGTATATGAATGAGTGTCATATACATTTGCCGCCTGCATTGCTGGCAGGAAAAGATGAAGAGGTTTTGTCTTCAGCTGATTTTGCATGGAGAAATAGCTGTGAATGTGCTGATGCAAACTGTCCACTTTCTTGCGCTGATAAAATGATTACATTTGGATGCCTCAGTTGACTGTGTTCATTGTTTTCCTCCAAATGCATCCAATGCAGAGGCTATCAACTGCTTAAATGCTGCCATCGATATTTACACAGACATGGTAAGACACCTGAAGTGCTAGGTTGGGTTTCCAATTTACAATCTTTCCTATTGGTGTTGTCATTAATTCAAATTGTGTTCAGTTTGTATTTGGTGTTGACCCCCTTTCACACTGGGCCAAATTCTTCTCTTCTCAGGGCCGATTTACTATTGCTGCCAAACATTACATTACTATTGCAGAGATTTATGAATCTGAGCTGGTAGACATTGAAAAGGTAAGCCAGTGTATTGATCCGAAAGGATTTGGGTGTCATTCCTAGGCATACCTCACTGAAGTCCCATTAAATTTGGAAGAATTGAGGAAGCCCATCAATTCGTATTTCATGACTACCGTCCCAAGTTTGTTTCTTTCCCTAAGTGAAAGGCCCTGGTGATCCCAGAGCATCACTTTTGAATTTAACTCATCAATTCTCTCACTGTATGGATGTATAGTAAAGGACATATGAAAGGAATATTCATATGGGTATATGTGAAAAGTTTCCCATCTGTTTTGAAAAACAACATCTTGATCAAGCATTTACCATCTGTAAACTTGGATAGTGTTAGCATCTTAACATCTTAAAAGTGGCATCGACAGGTTTTATCTCATTCCTGTGATGGCTGGGCAATACTGTGAAAATGATGTAAATCCCTAAAAGAATAAGGAAATGGCCTGAATCTGTCTAATCCGGTGTTTCTCAACCTTGACAATTTTAAGGCATGTGGACTTCAACTCCCAGAATTCCACAGCCAGCATTGCTGGCTGTGGAATTCTGGGAGTTGAAGTCCACATGCCTTAAAATTGTCAAGGTTGAGAAACACTGGTCTAATCTATCAGCACAATGTCGAAGTATAATGTTGAATGTGGATATGTTGAATTCTTTTTAGGCCATCGCCCACTATGAACAAGCTGCAGACTATTACAAAGGAGAAGAATCTAATAGGCAAGTTTCCATAAGACATGTTGATTATCTAAATCTTATATTCATTCTGTTTTGTTTCGTATTTTTCTTGTGTGATTGTGACATGAAATTCTATGATTCCCTTACTTAGGCTTTAAAAGGACTTTCAGATCCTAAAACAACTTTTGGTTTGGCATTCTATTTGCATGTGAATTGTGATATTAAAATGCAAAGCTCAGAAATATTATGCTTATGATAATTGAAAATTGGCTAGTGGCAACAGATATATCAGAAGACAGCTTGGTATGAATATCCACAGAATGAATCTTATCTCAAGTAGGTCAGATCGTTTTAGCCAGAATGCAACCTGACAGGTTGATTTTCTTACCTGTGTTTCTGTGCTCTTCAGTTCATTACGTCTTTTGCTTTTAGCTCTGCTAACAAGTGCTTGCTGAAGGTAGCTGGATATGCAGCTCAGTTGGAGCAATATCAGAAAGCAACTGAAATTTTTGAACAGGTAGGTACACTACTACTTGGTTTGTTAGAGAAAAATTATAAATCAGAGGCATTGAGTACAAATTAATCAAAGCAATAACTTTTTTTAAAAAAAAGGTTTTATTAAGGTTTATTATTATAGCAATAAAACACAATGAAAATAAAGATTAAAAAGAGAGAAGTGCAGGATAAAAAATTTTTTAAAAGAGGAGAGAAAAAGATGTTGATTTCTGACTCTTTCCAATACAGTATAACACTAATACATTTACGACCTCAGTTTTTTACAAATACTCATAATTATTACAAGTCAGTTCTATAACTACAAAATTATTAAATCTTCAAATCAACTTCAATCCTAACTCCAATTAACTTATTAAATTTAAGTCACTTCCTCCAGCTTGACTTCATAAAATAAAATCTTTTTCTTCTTCAGAATGTCTATTAAATAAATAAGAACTCCCCCCCCTTTCTCAAGAGATTCTCCAATATGACTTTTAAAGCAAATATGTCAACGTATTTCCATTGTCAATTTCCATTTTGATTTTGGAGTCCCCAAACTTGTTCTCTTGAGAACTGTAGACTTACTTGCAACTCTTCTCCTTTCAATTGCACTGGGGGACTTGTAATTAAACCATCTTCATAGTTGGTGTTAGATTTATATTCCAAAATTACTGTTAAGTCCTTTGCATTGTCAAATACTTGTGCTGTAGCCTTAGTGCTTTGATGTTTCTGCACTTAGTTACATCTTTAGATTACTCACCTTTCTTCCAATTACTTGAGTAATTTGTTCCTCTTGCTCCTCTTTCGTGGTATCTTTGGAACCTACTTGATCTATGAAGTGAACTGTTTTATTTAAATACTCCTCCAAAATAGTTTTTGCAATCTCTGTCTGACTTGGATGCCTTCAATATTGCTTCATCTTCTGTTCCCTAGTTCCCTCTTGTGGTCAAAGAACAATAATAAAAAAGCTTTTTGTAAATTTTTTCCTGACCAATCATTAAAATTGGAAGATTTCAGCCTCCCGTAACAAATGATCCACAATTGCAAACGATAACTCCCAATCTCAAATAAAAATGGCAAATTCGTGAAAATGACAAAATGAAATTGCAACTTTGAAATTGTTATGTTTCTCCATCAAAATTAGAAAGAAAAAGAAATTTTCCAGTTTCCTTATTTTAGCTCCCCTCCAGCAACCTTCTCCCCATCATTCAACAATAACAATGTTCCGAAAATGGCAAAGACCTTCAAAAAGGAGCAACGGGTTGCGACTGAAAATAGCGTCTTTTCGCTTAGTAAAGATAATCAAAGAACATGTTTAAGAAGCGAAAAGCATGACTTATGGTCTGTTTGAAAAACATATTCCAAAACAGCTGCAACAATGAAGTGATTGCAGCCCTATTTCCCAGCTTATGAAAATCTCACCTGGCTGCTTTAGAGCACTGGTTCAGAGTCTCCTTACAGATTGCTGCTGTATGGAAGATTTTGTGGCACAATTCCGGGACTCTTCCTCCACCCAGAAGAATCGTATTAATGTAAGAAGCTCAATTCCCTGTTTTTAAGTTGAAAAAGTTTTGGTTTGGAAAGAGCTTTCTGAACTGGTCAGTCCGCCACATTCATTGGAAGCCCAAAGCACTAACCTTGTGCAGTTTGCTGAGTGAAGTGATTGGACTGAGATTGTTTGAATTTAAACCATCAGAGCAGTTTCAGTTTATAACACACATCATTTCAGGGTATACGTGCAAAGACGCATCTGTATTCAAAAAGATTTCTACCCTTGTTTAAGCATGGTTATTGCTTTGGGTAATTGGAGCTGAAGAGGAAAAAGGTTCTTATAGGAAATAAATCCTGAGAGTTATTACTATGCAGTATTTCCAGTATTTAAAACCTTCTGGAATTATTTTAAAATCTCAAAATCCAGTTATTCTTACAAGCTGTTTTAATATCTAGTTTCTAAGCTACTACTATGAATGTAAGTGATGAAGTGATATGAATGCCTGGCTAGGATCGAATGCTTGAAGATTGCTGTTAATTGTTGAGCAAGATTGACTGCTTTTGCCAAGCAATAATGTGCATGAGATTCTATATATGCAAATCCCCATTGTGGAAAAATGTGTTATGAAATTAAAAAGGTATTTACAATATCTGGTCTTAACAGAGAAATTTAAGGAACAATGTGACATTTGGGAACTTTGGAAATGGATTCTTTTGTAGTGGGAAAATATGCATTTCAAATATGAGAACAGGGATTCTCAAGGAACTAAAATATTGTTTTCAACCCTGTTCTGCTTTTTCAAACTTTATCAACAATAAATGTAATTTTTATCGCCCTAGGTTGGTACAAGTACAATGGATAATCCATTGCTCAAGCACAGTGCAAAAGATTACTTCTTTAAAGCAGCTTTATGTCACTTCATTGTCGACGAGTTGAACGCGAAGGTTAGTGCAGTTTTTTAATGTACTACAAATATAGAGATCAGAATGCCATAATATCCCAAGAATAGGCAAACTATTTTATTAGTTAGATACTACCAATAATGCCTACTCTTGTTGCATGAAACATTACAGAAGTTCTGCTTTGTAATCTGAATACCCTTTCTGTGCACATACCCACAATCCCACAAGAATGATAAGAGTGCTTTGTAGATTTGCCATATGACTTAGCTGACCATTTTATTTGCCTGTTAGAACCAGAGTTGTCATTTGCAAATACAGATCCATAGTTTTGAATTCAGTATAAAACAAATTAATTCAAAAACAGTGTTCCATGTTTTCATTATTTCAGACAATAGAGATTGGAATTGGCCACAAGGCCATATTTGCTGAATATGCTGGAAGCCTCATGTTTGGCCATTGCAGATGTTTCTATCACTATTACTTTACTGAATCTTCCAATCTAATACGAATGTGCAATGCAAATAATATTCACATGGTGCTGCATTTTGCAAGAATTGCAGTATATGGCAGGTTGAGAATTAATTTACCTGCTGTGCAGGAGATGTGTGGACAGAACTCAACCTAAACTGTAGATATGGATTTCATAGTATTTTTTCTGAGCTGAAAAAAGCAACTTGATCAGAGGTGACTTTTAGTGGACTAATTGTGGGATGATATGGGCTTAAGCAGTCTCTCTGTAGAGAGTAAGGAAGATGGCTTTGACAGATAAGCGAAGTTTGTTATCAAAGTGATGAGGGGTGAAACATATCTTAAGTCCACAATAGATATATTGTATAGTATTCAGATGGACACCTCCTTAATTCACTGAAACATAAGAAGAAAGAGAATGTTCAGCACAACCAGATCTGCAAGATTCTGTTATTATAGCCACTCTCAATAAAAATAATTTTAGCCTTCTTGTGGATTTGATCTGATTCAACTAGTGTGCCTGACACTCTCTTTCCTGTTATTCCTCGGGTGAAGAACATGTTCCATTTCTGAAAAACATATTGGGAGCCTTTCACCTCTTAAATGTGGTTTAGTGTAATCCTAAAATATCCCAATATGTCACTTTACAAAAAGGAACATATGTGGCCACTCAGATTCATCAAAATATCTGACTTTGCTTTGAACATGACATACATAGAACCATGTATGTTGAATGGCTATTGAGCATGGCAGAGTTGGCTAGTTTTCTGAGAAAACATCTGTTATGAGATAACATCTGTTTGATATGAAGTAAATGCAGCTGCTATTTTTCAGCTGGCTCTTGAGAAATATGAAGAAATGTTCCCAGCATTCACAGATTCAAGAGAATGTAAATTATTGAAAGTAAGTGAAACAGCATGGTTTTTTATTGTGCTGAAAACAGAATTGATGCATGATTGCTAGTCTTAATTAGAAGTATTATATACTTATTAAAAAAATGATGGGGGATTATGGTCACACTGTGAAAAGAGAGGAAGAATGACCATCCCAATTATGTTTAGTTATGTGAAATATATTTCAGGCTACTTTCAGATCCCTGCAAGTTAGGAGGCAGAATATCTCTCATTATTCCACTGAAATTTTTAAAATGGATGGAACCATTTTAAGATGGGGCTTGCAATGAAAAATGTATGAGGAACCTAACTATAGATCAGTGTTTCCCAAACTTGACAATTTTAAGACATGTGGACTTCAACTCCCAGAATTCCACAGCCAGAACGCTGGCTGTGGAATTCTGGGAGTTGAAGTCCACATGCCTTAAAATTGTCAAGTTTGGGAAACACTGCTATAGATATGTTTAGCCTGGAGAAGACATATCTGCGGAGAGGAAATATAACTGTCCCAACTATCTGAAACATTGTCATAGAGAAAGCAGGACAAACTTTCTTCAGAAGATAGGTTAAAAGAAGTTTGGTTGAACATGGAGAAATATTAAAGAGCTATTTCATAATAAAAGAGACTGTCTTAGAGCTGTTGATCTTACCTTTGCTGGATAGCCATCTCTCAAGGATGCTGTAATTATGGATTCCCATATTGAGCCAAGGATGCTATTAAAGGTTCTCCAACTCTTCCATTCTATGATTTTGAGTTCCTCATCTCTTTAGGTCTTTTGTAGTTTCCAAGCTATATTGTGTTCTTGTTTAATTTCCTTATATTAAAGGAACTTTAATATACTGGGCTACTGTATAATTCCTGGTAAGAAAGCACCTGAAGAAGCATTTTTAGAAAACAAAAATATCAATGTTGTGTTTCCCTTCTTGCCATTTCCGTTGCTGGGGCAGCTTCTTCCAAGTTTCATCCTCCTTCATTGATATGGAATCAATGCGTGCTGTAGTGGAGTTGACCTCAAGAAGAATTTGACATTCTTGAATATTTTTCTTAAAACTCTGAGTTGGCACTGCTCATATCTTAGTCTGCCCCATGCTTATCTGTAAATCTACTGTGGGGACCTCAGTATGATGTAGGTACTTTGTGGGGCCTCCCTTCATGCTGGAATCTTGGTCTCTGTCCACAATGAAATCTACAGTCAGTTGGGATCTCGGAACAGTGTGGTCTTCCCCATTCCACTGCCTATAACTATACCATTATGAGGTCAAAGTCTCTGAATACAATATATATGTGGGAGTAAGCACTTTAGCAAGATATCTTTCAGATTCAGTGGTCTGAATAGGAATGAAATAAAAAGAATTGGATATTAATGGCTTTTTTTGGTTGCAGTAGATATTTTATAAAATATATCTTCAGATAATGCATAGTCTTTTTTCACTTGTAGAGAATATAGAGTTCTTTCACACATCCATCCTTCATTAAAAATTGTAGTAAAAAGATCACTTTTGCTGGTAATCTTGTTATATTGTCTTGCTAGAAATTACTGGAAGCTCATGAGGAACAAAATTGTGAAGCATACACTGAAGCAGTAAGTAGATCTCTATTTTAATTAAATGTTTGAACAGTTTCAGATCAGAAAAATGTCAACTTTTTGTTTCGTGAGCATTTTTGAACCACAACTGGGCTCTGGTGCAATCAAGCACAGAGGCATCAATTACAGTCCAAACTTATGCATGTCTAGTTGGAATTCAGTAGGTCTTAGTTAAATGGGTATCAGATGCACCCTCAATAAACAACCTTTTGTTTCCACTGAAAGCAATTGGCTTTGAAATTATGACTAACTCGTTTCACTGATTTCAAGGGAGCTAATTTGATTTGAATCCAACTCATTTGACTTGTAGAACTTGAAGTGAGAGGTTTATGTAAATGTTTTGATGATGATATTATCACAGTCTGCCTTGTTATTTAAATTTTCTTTTTTTTAAACAATTTTATTAATTTTCTGTTATTACAAGTCATACATGCTTAGTAAACCACGTATTGTCTGGGTCCATTTGTTACTCAGTAATGCATATTAACTTCCTCAACATAGATCTATCCAATATTATCCCGTCCAGTGTTTTCTTGATCCTCTCTTCTTCCAAAGGTGTTCTCATTTTCCCAACACAAGTAAATACAAATCTTACTATTAATACAGTTAAGTATACACATTCTTGTCATAATTTTCTAACATTATACATAATAAAAATAGTATCAGTTTGTAACATCTCTTCTAACCCACTCATTTCTTAGTTTTATTTGCAATTAAATTTCCCTTGTTAAGTCAATATCCTGATTTTAGCTTTAATTTTCCCTCAGTATTCAAAGTGTCTTTCTCAGTTATAATTTTCTCAATATTATAACTTATACAAACCATCCTAGTATTTTCATATTTCCCCTATCATAATTTTAAATCATATCTTTCTAATCATAAAAATCTTTTGGTATCGAGAGGTTATCTGTTCTTTTAGCCATATTTAAACACAGGTTTATTCATATATGTCCCATCTGGTAAGTCAGATCTTCTGTTTTCTTCAGTCTAACTCTGGCTTTCTTCTTTTACCAAATAACTTTCCAAGTCAATGTATTTAAGTCACCAAAGGATTCTTCCTTTGTTTTTATGGATATTGTCTGAAATAGGAAAGACAATTTAGGTAAAGTATTTTTGAGGGAGAGTTCAACCCATTTATATTCATTAAACAACTCCCACTTTCCTTCTCCTTCAGATTCTCTTTTAATTTCTTGTTTTCCAATTTCTAACATTTCACCTAACAGTTCTATAGTCCATTCAAAAAGATCTTATTCCTTATTCTTAGGTATATTTTGAGGTTTTAAGAAATAGGATATCTTTTGCATTTCCGGTGTTATGGTTAAGTCTTCCAGCTTTTATTTGCATGTGCTAGTCTGTAATTTCCATCCTTAGTTTATATCAGTGTTTCTCAACCTTGACAATTTTAAGGCATGTGGACTTCAACACCCAGAATTCCACAGCCAGCATTGCTGACTGTGGAATTCTGGGAGTTGAAGTCCACATGCCTTAAAATTGTCAAGGTTGAGAAACACTGGTTTATATCCTCCATCTTTGGGTCAATTTCCTCTGATTTGTCTTCTGTTTTCTGACTTGCTTGTTCATTCTTTATAGAATGAATAGTCGTTATAGTTTACTAGTTGTAGGTTTAAGTTAAAGACTTGCTCATTTATATTATCAAACTTTTTAGTCTTATCATAGTTTCTTCTTGAGTCTTCTTTATATGAGATAATTGCCTCTTGAATTGATTGCAGCATAGACTGCATTTCCTCCTGAAAAATATTGGCTTTTTCTTGTTGGACCATCACTCTTACGGTTCCCTGATATGCCGGGCCGGGGGTTTCAGAGGAAGATATTGGGGGTGGTTATTTCCCACGTTCAGCTAGGTATGAATCACCCATTTTGTCACCCCCTTCCAGATATACTATTGTATTCCCCAAGTATTGGCCTTAACTGACACAACCAATCTTAAAATCAATATAGCAATACAGCAGTATCTCATAAAGTTCTTATAGTCTTTACATGTAGCTTTTATAATCCAATAGGTCCCAAAATATAGGTCCATCATTAAAGGTAATATTTTGTAACAGTTCTTCTGTTCAGGAGTTCAAAAATTATCAGTCAACCGATGTTTGTAATCCAAAATATTCAACCACCCTGAAAAACAGTCCACAAGTCTCTCCCAGACAAAAGTAGCCAAAGATCAAATTTTCCTTTCACTCCAAATACTTCTAAAAGTTAAAAATTAGACTTCAGTCAATATTTGTAATCCAGGAAGGTCAGCATGTTTCAGAACAATTAAGGCTCCCACCCTGTAGAAAATAGCCCAAAGTGTTTTTCTTTGTTGCCAGCTGCTCTCTGTTGAAATAAGAATAATCAAACATCAAAGAAGCTCAACAGTTATCTAAGTCTGGGTATTCTGCCAAATTCACTCTACCCATAACAACTATGGTGCTTTATTCCATCACTAGATGTCATTAAATATCCATTTCCCAACTCTTAAAATGAGAAGTTAATTTCTTGTACTTCACCCCAATATTCTTTCAAAGACAAAATCTTGTTTCTCAGTTTTCAAGTTCATCAAGACTATAGCTTTGTATTACTTCCATTTTGATGTTATGTATTTATGTCCCCATAAAGAATTAAAACACCGCTTCCGTTTCTCTGGAAGGGTGGGGCTGCAATCCTCTTCCTTCTCATGTTTGGTTTTTTTTTTTTTCCCCTTCTTGGGAATTTATCTTTTCCAGGAAATCCAAT
This sequence comes from Crotalus tigris, assembly GCF_016545835.1. Lineage (NCBI taxonomy): Eukaryota > Metazoa > Chordata > Lepidosauria > Squamata > Viperidae > Crotalus > Crotalus tigris. The sequence continues at coordinate 195,895 of NW_024100565.1, forward strand.
TGCAAAGTAGTAAAGAAAGGATCAATATTCTCACCCAGTTCCAAGCATGCTGTTCACAATCTGCTAATTAGTGCTTTCTTTGTTCAGTTGTCAATAGCTTGGACTGGCCACAGGAATGCAGCCAGTCTTTCCCTTGCCAGTTTGGAGGGCTTTCCTCAGATCAAACAGATCGACCGCCGTCTCTCCGTAATTGATGAAAATCCTCTCCTTCTTCATCACCTCTCTGGAGCGACTTTAGACCCCTTTAGGGCTCCCTGGCAGGGTGAAATTAGCCACGGGGGAGCAGAGCTCCATTTTCCCTCGGCTGCAGCACCACGACGCAAACCAGAAGTCTATTTAAATTTTTGTTAATAAATTAAATAAATGATGTCAATGCTAAAGTAGGGCCAGGCATGTTGGGGGATACATTTCCAATAGCTGCCTTATTTCATGGAAAATTCATTGTGTCAAAATTCTCCTCTGTCTTTTCTGAGTGGAATATGTATATTTTCTGATTATAATGGGTTATCTGATTAATTTCTGGGCTATCTAGAGTCGAATGGGGAGAAGTAATGGGGATTGTGTGAGTGATTGCCAGGAATCAGAAGCATAATTCATTTACAGCCTCAGAGGGAAACAGCCTTCCAAATAAACACACAGTTAGTCTGCAGTGGTATTTGTCAGCCTGCTAGTGGCTGAGAGGAGAAAGCTGGAAAACTAATTCTGTTCTTCCTCAAATAGTCCATTGTTCTTCTTTGGTGCTTTATATTCTAGGTAGACGTAAGAACAGATATAATACTCTCTCTCTCTCTTCCCCTAGCAAGGAATTCTTCTACCAAGGGGGAGGTTAAAAGGAAGCTAAAAAACTTGGCTCACTTGCAGTTTTTATCACCCCAGATTCTTAAAGCTGCTCAGATGAGTGGGTTGGTGATGTTGAATAGTTTTGCAATATGTACAGTTATTCTTTTCTATTTGCTTCTAATTTTGGATAACAGAACGATGGTTGTATATTTATAGTTTCCCTCTTGGGCAAAGTTCTTAAAATCACAAAAAAAGAAAATGTTAATTCTGTGCTGATGCTACATCACCTGATTATTTACCTCTAACTAGGTTAAAGAATTTGATTCAATATCCCGCTTGGATCAATGGCTCACAACCATGTTACTCCGCATTAAAAAGTCAATTCAAGGAGACAGCGACGGGGACCTAAAGTGAACTGTCTGTGCAGTGTGTGGCATTGTGATTTGTCTGTTGAAATATCTTGTGTCATAGCCAAGGATCATTATGGAATATATGATCAATGCTTTTTGCTTAATTGACTGGTATCTTGTTTAATATCCTGTTGTGGCTCATTCATTGTAACTGTGAACATGAATTTATATTGTTTTTCACTTCTCAAGGGAGAGCTTATGGATTGATCCTATGCATGTTTACTCAGAAAGGCAAGTCCCACTAAATCCATGGATCTTCCTCCCTCATAAATGAGCATAGGATTGTGTAAGTTAACCCTGAAATAAGTTCTCTTGAAGCCATATTCAAACCAGTCAGTCAGCTGACACTAAATTATATTCTCGTGATATGGGACTCCACACCTCTTGTCCTAGAAATAGTGTTTTTCAGCATTATTTATTACAGGATCATCACAAAGGATACAGCTTATTGAATATTTTAAAATATTAACCAATGTTACGTTGTTTACGTGTGATTTGCACTACCACAGATATAACACAATGAATATGAGTCACAACACTGAATAGCACTGAGATGGTAACCAAACTACAAGTTATCCTTGCAATGCAATCCCAAGCATGATTCAGTGGAACAAGATTGTGTGAAGCTTCAGTGATGTTTCATAATTAAGACTAAGCCCCAAAGGGTGGCTTCAAGGGATCAATTTCTAGCCCCTTTCACCCACTTCTGCAGATGCCTTCCCTGGTAGTCACCTAACTCCTGCCCCCCTGGACATTTCCTGGCCATCAGAATTAGTGTCATTGAGGGACTCTTCAAAGTGACACATTGCAGGATGGCTGTGTCATCTGCTCACAGCAGCAGTGATTGTAGCCCACTCAGTGCCCTGATCTGAAGGATGTTTCAGAAGCGGTGTTTGCACAGTGATCAGCTGGAGAACAAGACCTGTGTGATTTAAGTGTGGTGAAGTGACTGCATCAACAGGGAGTCACAAAGTGACTGGGCTCCAACTTGCTGCCCGATTCATTCCTTTGTCTGAAGTAGACTTTCACAGTGGGACTGGAGTTAGCCCATTTTGGGCAAAGATGCTTTGGGTTGCATTATAAAGACAACTTGATTTCTAGAGGGTATCCTCAACAATGTTTAAATTATAACTTTGTGTTTATTTTGATAACAAGAATGTATCAGAAAAGATTATTGTATACTATAGTTATTACTTGAGGCTAGTGAGAATGGCAGAGTTCTTGAAACTGGATCAGAAGGTCTGGGACAGTCTGATCCGTCGTCTGTAACAAACAAGAGAATAGATTGGAATTTATGTGAATTAATCAGTTGTAGCTCACTCTCTTTTGGAGCTGCAAAAATTTTGATCAGGGTACGTGTGAATATATGATCTGGAAACTGGAATTATATAATTCATTTAAAAAGAAAAATGAAAAGATTTTTTCCCCCAGAAATACTCATTCCTCTCCCCCTCTTGCTGGGATAAACCTTTAATCTATGAGAGTGTATATTTTATTTGTGATAAATGACAAAGCAAATTGTTGGATCAGATACTATTCATACTGTTCACTTTCTGTCAATATGAATCTATGTGTGATTGTTTCAATAGTTGCTGGTAAAAATGCCATCTACACACATGGGTAGGTATGTATTCAGTAGGTATATGAAACTACACCAGCAGTCTGGGTCTGAAATAAATAACAGTGTAGGAAGTGTCCAAATTGTTTTTCTCATGTCTGGTTCACACAGAATGAAGTGACGGATGCTTGATATGATAATTTTGACTACCACAGCAGATGAGAAGACCATACATATTAACATTCCTTTACATACGGATTCTCTCAAAGGGAAAATCAGCACAGCACAACAATATAGATAATCTTTCTTTCCACTGGTCTTGAATTTTGCTTTTTGCTTCTACAATGGCATCTCACCCTTAAAGTATAAAGACAAACAGGTTATTCTATCTACCTTCTTTTTCTGCTTTATCAGACCTTTGACCTAGCTTCTCGTGTATTTTACAAAGGTGTGTGTGTGTGTGTGTGTGTGTGAGAGAGAGAGAGAGAGAGAGAGAGAGAGAGAGAATGAATTTCATTTTCAGCTCTGTAGGTGACAGTCATCTCAAGAAGTCTTCACTGTGGTTCTGTAAGGACAGAATAAGCATATTCTTATCGTTGGCTGTCTCATGTTGTTGCTGCTCCTCAACATTGTTGAAAAAACCAGTAACAAGCTGCTCTACTCTCAACTTTAACAATATTTGTACTCTTAACTTCCATTCAACTTATGCTTTTGGCCAGGAGAGTATTTTACTAGTATTTCTCAGATGGCATTGGCAATAAAGCATAGATGTTAGAAGGAACACAGGCAGCCAATGGATAATAGATGTGGGAGGTAAGACATATATTTATGATATGACTGCCGTACAGGTATATCTTGGGGCTTAGTCTGCTGCAACCCATTCAAATGAAGTGAGTCTCGATCTAAAGAGGGTTCCAGTAGAAGATCATTAGACAAAGTGTCCTCCCTAGCATTGTAGTAGAAAGAAGATTGACCTATACCTAATTTTTTAGCTTTATACTTGGCACACAAACGTATGTATTATTTAATTAAGCTATAATAACAGAATTGGAAGGGACTTTGGAGGTCTTCTAGTCCAACCCCCTGCTCAGGCAGGAAACCCTATACCATTTCAGACAAATGGCTGTCCAGTCTCTTCTTAAAAACTTCCGGTGTTGGAGCATTCACAGCTTCTGGAGGCAGGTCGTTCCACTGATTAATTATTCTGCCAGAAATTTCTCCTTAGTTTTAGGTTTGTTCTCTCTTTGATTAGTTTCCATCCATTGCTTCTTATCCTGCCATCAGGTGTTTTGGAAAATAGGTTGACCCCCTCTTCTTTGTGGCAGACCCTTAGATACTAGAACACTGCCATCATGTCACCCCTAGGCCTTTTCATTAAATTAGACATACCCAATTCCTGCAACGGTTCTTCATGTTTTAGCCTCCAGTTCCCTAATCATCTTTGTTGCTCTTCTCTGCACTCTTTCTGGAGTCTCAACATCTTTTTTACACTGTGGCAACCAAAACTGGATGCAATATTCCAAGTGTGGTCTTATCAAGGCATTATAAAGTGGTATTAACACTTCGCATAATCTTGATTCTATACCTATTTTAATGCAGCCTAGGACTATATTGGGGGTTTTTTGGCAGCTGCAGCATAACCGTTTACCTGTAAATAGAAGATGGCTGTACTCAGCCAAATTTGCCTGATATTAAAGATCCAAGCAGTGTCGAAGCTGCTTAGTGCTTAGAAGGGAGACCATAGTTATAAACTAGCTTGGGAAGAAACCCAGGAAAAAGGAATAGGAAATTATTTCCTATTCCTTGCCAAATGAAACGTGGAAGTGTTCAGTGGTGATTGAACATTTCTCAACTTTATTGGTATACCTGAAAATTATTTGTAGTACTTTTTATTACTACCACTTTTCTGCACTATGTGTTCACGATGTTCAAACTCATTCACGCCCTTTTGTCAAAATAGTTCATTAGGCAGTCTTCTCAGGCATGAAGGAACCCTAGAGCTATAGAAGGGGCTGAAGTTTGCTTCCCAAGTTAGAGCTCTGGCTTGGAAAGCAAATCCAGTATTAGGCTCTCTCCTTATCACTATCTGTGGTGGGTGGTTTCCAGTGTTGGAAATCCTTTAAGTTGGAAAGGTCTAAAAGCATTATACGATTAGAGTTGGGCTGGAGGGGGGAGGGGGAGCCATCTAGGAATGAGTTTAGAGAGAGATGCAAATGCATCCCTTCACTTCTACTTTGTTGGAACTACATCATTGGGCATGTTGGACTGCCCCAACCTTAACACAAAATTACATTTTATGTCATTTCATCAACTGAAAATGTTTACTCGAAAGCAAAACAGACTCTTTGAGTTCTGCAGGACATCTTTTGGGAATAAATGGCTCTGGTTTCCCAAGATCAATATGAGCAGAAAATCAAGTTTGCATTACTCTCCAGTTTACTGAACAGAACGTCTCCACACTGTGCAGTTTGAACTTTTTTTTCACCAGAATGCCACTCACTTTGTGTGCCACTCACTTGTTTTGAGCGTTTGTGTATATGTGGCTGAGTTGCTTGGACTCACTCCTCCCAAACAACAAATGCCATTTATTTTAAGCTAAAGACAGTTATTTAATGCATGCATGTTTTGTCTGCCAGTAATAAGATATGAGCCACTGTTAGCAATATTTAGGGCCATCGCTTTAGGTTTCAACAAAAAGCTTCACCTGGTAAGTTTTGGAAATATTTCAAATAAAAATCCACTGTTAATGAAATATTCAGTGTTGAAGAGATATTATAGACATGCTTACATTCAGTCACTGACAGACTAGTCACAACATAGTAATACATTGGTAATAAAGTTTAGAAATCTGAAATTTTCCTGGATACACACACAGCAAATTCATTATTGCTTGTTTGTAACATGAGGTATAGAAGTGGCATCACTTGGTCCATTCTCTTGGATTTTTGTCTTAAAAGCTGGAAAATACTACACTCTCTGAACAGCTGTAAGGTTGCAACCACTGGAGTTCTTGGTATCATCTTTAATTGAAGGAGTTGTAATTCAATATACCGATGATTTCATCTGTTTGCATTGCTTATTGTTGGCAGTGTCATTAAACCAGTTTATTACCCACGTGAAGGCAAGGTGTGTTTTTACTAATACTGTATTTTTTTCTCTTCATAAGAAATTGTCAGGCTGGTACAATATTGTTAGTAATACAATTAGCAAATAATTCTGAGAGTTGTGCAGAGGTTCAGATTTGAAGGCCAAAACTGAATTTGGAGCATGCACATGGCATATATCCCAAAAACATAATGCAGCCAGGATTTTCGCCAGATACACGTGGTTGCCCTTTGCAGAGGATACATGAACTTAAGAAAAAGTGTATTTGGTTTAAGATATTTCCTGCAGATGCCAAGTGAGCCCCACATCACATTTTGCCCTTTAATTCCAAGCCTAACATATTATTTTGGTAAATAGAAAAAAAATATTCAATAGTTGAACAATTTATGACCCTAAAAAGGAGTTACTTGTGAGTAGTTTTAAATTAAAGCATTCAACATTTGTAATTGCATTTTCTCTCTTCACAAGTTTTATAGATTTTGAATTAATGAAAAGCCTTTCCTAACACAGTTCTGTAACGGCTTTGTTGTAGCACCTTTTGGCTTAGTGTGCTTTATGAATTAATCAGTAACCATGAGTAAGCAAACTAAACATGAGCAGCCTCAGAGTATTCTAAATCCAGCCAACTGTGTGGTTTATTCAATTACCTTTGCTGAAACTGATCTTAATTTAGCATGAAATAGCACACCAATGTGAACAGATGCCATTTCTACACTTCCAGCACAGAAATTAGTATTTAGCAGGTAGAACTAGGTTCTTTATGTTCCTTTCTAATTATAACAAACTAAAAATTCTCCAGTGTAGCAGTACCTTGCAATACAGTGGCTGGTTTTGCTTTAAGATCTAAGTGGCTGAATTCACACCAAAGAAATCACATTATGGTTTAGCATGCTGTGAAAACACATCCTGTAGTAGAAAGCAGTTCCATTACTTTTGAAGACAAATATGAATGCTTACAGTGCATATAAATTACATTTCCACATAATTCAGCCTTCTGGATCACGATATTTTCCAACAAATGTAATGTCTTTCTCTAAATAAGTAACTTCCAAAAAAGATGGTTTTCTTTAATTTTTTAATAAGGCCAATCAGTTTATATAAGTCCACCTACTTTCACATTTATACAGTATAAAATAATGATCCCTATCTATTGGTACTTAAGGGCTGAAATACATCCTACAAATGTATTGCAATTGGTCATTAAAATGCAAGTCAAAAGGCGCACATGGTATACAAAATAAATATGTAAATATAACCTCTGGATAGTATTTCTAAAAACATTCCTTTTACCAGATTAAATAAAAACAGAATGACATAAATCTCTTACTACAGAGTTTACCTTAAAAAAATTATATCTAGGAACTTTTTATTGCTTTTCCTTCTGAACAAATAAAATATTAGGGCAAAAATTTTAAAAGCTAATATAGCAAAGTTGGCCTAAATTATTATTCTCTATAAAGTGATTTTGAATTCAATGTAAGGAAAGAGGAAATTTTGAGGATACACAACTAAACGAATCAAAAACTTTACCAAAGGATACAACCAATATCCAATTCCAATGCAGGAATAAATCAACTTTGAAAAGTAACAGACTAAAAGGAGCTAGCATATTCTCTGAATCCACAAATGCCTTGACAAAAATGACATCTTGCATGCTAAGATTTCTGTGAAAATTCTGTCCCTTAAAATAAAACAATTGTGCCTCTCTCCAATTTACCACATTCTTTTGTCATAAAGAGTGCAGGACCCAACACACATCACTTGCATGTGTGACAATGTCACGTGAGCGAATTTCCACTTTTGAAATGGGATTCCCCCTACTTTGTTGTCTTCTGCATTTTGTATCTATCTTAAAGATGCTGCATCTTTAAGATTCCCACAATCTTCCAAAGAAAATTTGGGAGTGCATAGGGAATGATAGAAATTACAACTCTTTAACTTACCTTAGTTCCCCAAGGGTAGAAAAACACCAAGATTACCGTAATATGCATGATTTGGAAAGAAACATTCAACATGTTGATGTTCTTTTAGATCTAAGAATGGTTTCTAAATATAAAAATTAAAACCCAGAATACTAGCAAATTCAGGACATAGGTGGAATTTCAGATTCACATAGACTTTGGCACTACTTATTTCCTGATTTTAAAAGTAAAAAGGCACATTACTGATGCTTTTTGAGTTAAAAGTTTTCATTTCTACAACCTGTACGATATAGGAAACTTAACTTTCACCTTTGGAGCAACTATTTTATCTTGGTTACACTGCATGGTCTCCCGAATTATGAGTACTGAAACATAATTGAGTGACTCTTATCTGTTAAAAATCCACAAGTTTTCAAATGGTTCTTCCTATCTAAATTTCTCTATTGCATTGTTTAAAATGTCAAAATACATTGTTAAAAAATGCATTGTTTAAAATTTGCCACAAGAGATGAAGTGTTCCATACAATCATAAATCCAAAGCAGGAAAATTACGTCCAGAATATTTCAGGCGCCACTGCCAGAAATCTGATGACTTTAACTTTCGTAATCCAAAATAGTAATATAATAGGGCAAAGCAAGGTAATTTACAATAAATTATCTCCAACTAGATGTACCATCTTTGAAAAAAAAAACATTTCTAATATCTTCAGGCAATCTGTTCTAAGAGAATCTTGCCAATGAAAGTCATCAAGATATAAAACACTCTTCTCCATATGCAAATTCCAGTAAGTAGAATACAACAGCAACTGGGAAAAAACTTCTGGGGCGAGGACCAAGAATCACAAGCACTACCTTCTAAAGAGAGATTCTGGGCAAAGAACGTAGAGTAGTAAGAAGACCCCTTGAATAGATGCAATTAAGATGAATTTATAAAACAGAGGTGGGGAACTATAAATCTCTAGATCAGTGTTTCTCAACCTTGACAATTTTAAGGCATGTGGACTTCAACTCCCAGAATTCCACAGCCAGCATTACTGGCTGTGGAATTCTGGGAGTTGAAGTCCACATGCCTTAAAATTGTCAAGGTTGAGAAACACTGCTCTAGATGTTGTCAGATAACAATTCTCAGTCTCATTAATAAGAATGCTGGTTGGCACTATGATTTGTAACTTAGCATTATCTCTAGAAAACCGTCAGTTCCTTACCTCCGTAGTAGAGATCACTATCATATGGACAAATCAATAGGAACTGAAGAGAGAGAGAGCTAGCAGGCTTACCTAGGGGGGAATTTAGCCCTACAACAAAGCTGCAATTACAGTGTGTTTAAAAAAAAATGTTTCAAAGTCCCCCCCCCTCCCCCAAGATGTAGTCTGTCATATTGATTACATGAATGTAAGGATGCTCCATTCCTTTTACAAAGCCAGGTCAACACACAAATTGTAGGGGCAAATAAAGTTTTCCCTCTCTCTCCCCTCTGTGGTGATTGTTGACATCAACTCTGGAGAATATCCAAAGTATCAGCTGCAGATTTTTGACAGGTGTAAAAGGGCTATGTGAGGGAAGAGAAACCCAGGATTTCGTTGCAACACCCAAGGGATGTATTTAGATTCAAATGGTGAATTTCCTGAATTTCATCAGAAGAGAAATTCTGCTGTGTACAAAAACATTGTTAGATACTTCCTACCATCTGAGATTTCTTTTAAAAAAATTAAACTGCACAAAGTATTGGACTGAGAGAGAGATTGTGCTACAGTATTTCACATTCTTCTGCATACGATATAAAAACAATGTTAAATAAGATGTAAAAAAAAAGGAAGCTGACAGAATATAATGCTGAGAAGTAAAGAAAAAAAAAATCCGGACTCAAACAGAACCTCCATTTTCTTTTATACTGATTGTGATCTGGACCCTACTTTACGCTGATAAAACATGAGAATACTTTTCTCTTTGACAAATGGGTTAAGTAGTGACTTCATCCATTTGGATTCAACTAATTTGGGTAGAATACAGGACTCTAACAGCACCTTTTTTACGGGTCATTGTACTACAAGAGTTTACACAATATAAAGTAACTTTTCCCTTGTTGAACTTCTCCACTCAACTGGTGGACCTATTCCATGTTCACCAAGTTGTGAAGAGGTGGTTGAAGCGAGTCTGTCTGTGTGTGCAACACTGTCAGATCATGCAAAGCTGTAGCTATGGGGGCTTCTTGGGACCCCACTGCAGGCCTCAATTTACAGTCTGTTACAGAGGAAGATCCATTTTCATGCACGGCAGTCATGCTTTCTTGAACAGCCGTCAAACTTTGATAGTGCCCATTTTCAGAGAATGACAGCAGCTTTTCTGATAATTTGGGATGGGATCCATCGTATTCTTCATCAGGAAGTTCAGTCTTGTGATCCTCATCATTCTTAGAAGTGCCTTCAACAACTACAAGGAAAGACTTCCAGGGTGTGTTCTTATCATGAATCTATTAAAGAAAAAAGGAATTACCCATACTAAATCACTCATTAGTACTCATTGGATTCTACAGCACTTTCTGTAATCTGAAGCTGTAACAAACCAACCCCACTCTGATGCAGTATGGAGGAGATTCTTAATTAAGTTGTAGCTAACCTAGCAGTTCTTTTTTCATTCCCCCAAATACAGCAGAACATTTTGGAGAATTTTATGAGGTTTATATTCATGTAACAAAGTCTGTTCCAAAGAAAATTTAGAATTCAGAGAACAGTGGCAATTAAAATGTTCCCCAAGTGAAGGGAAGGTGTGAAACATTACAAGCAAACTAAAAATAATCTCAAGTATTAAACTTGCCGTGCATTCATTTATGTGTAAATTATTTTCTCCTTCAAAGAAAAGCTTGTGGGCTTTTTGATGGCAAAGATCAGGCTCTATATTTGAAGCCCTTTGTATATCACATTCCTTAATTGTGCTGGAATGGGTTTTTGTGGATTTTCAAAACAAAAGTCAAAATTGTCGCTATATTCTGAAAAGCCTGTTCTGGCAGATGTCACCACTCAGGAGCCCAACAATCCAGCAATAAGGAAGGTATTTCATCCAGAGGAATGGAAATATCCTCTGCTAATATGTTAAAGGTTCCCATTTTTTTTCCATCTACATAAACTGCTCATCCATGAAAAGTTCTCTTTCTAATCTCAGTATCCAAGAGGCAATCATATCATATTGTGGGATTCTTACTAGGTAACCATTCCTATCTTTTACTGCAACAGTTAACATGTAACTGAAAGTACACAACAAGTGATTTTCATGGAAGTGCCCGTTCTCCCTTACTGAGGTATGACGCCGAAGAGTAGACTTGTCGGTGAATGTCCGCCCACAGGCATTGCACATGAATGGCTTCTCCCCTGTGTGGATCCGATGATGGCGTTGCAGTGCGTTGAGTTGAGTGAATTGCTTGCCACACTGATCACAGCAGTATGGACGCTCACCTGTAAGATAAAGCACCTACAGAAATCATGTGAAGTTTTGCCAATGAAATGCAGGAACAATCTGACTGAAAGCCTTGGCTACACTGCCACCTTGCTGAGGTTGCTGTGCTACTCAACATATTTACACTCTAACTGAAAGCAAAAACAAAATGTTACCAATTGGAGATTATAGAAAAAAATTAGGCTTGATTTCCTGAAGATTAATCGGGAGATTCTTTTCAAAAGATGCAAAGAACATTAGCTATAATGCAGTTAGAATACAATGAAATAGATTCTGATATACTTTAAAGAGAAAAAGGCCTAAAGGTCTGAAGAACAGAATTTCAGGAAATAATATATGAAAGCTAAACAGGAGTTGGGGAATTTGCAGGTAAGCAAACCCAACACGAACAACTCCAAATTGTTAAAGCTAAAAAAAGGAGCAATAATCAGTGAAGCTGAGAAGCAGGTTCATAGATGTACGTATTAAAAAAAAAAAACCTGAAGAACAAAAGCAGACAGATTTTAATTTAGGGACAGGAAGTTCAGTCAAAAGCAATCAAGTAGAGGAAAACAAGATTATTTTCTGAAGAGTTCAAAGTATAAAAATTAGATTCAAAGACATTATGAAGAAATATTTACAGTGGTGTTTAAAAGTTTGTGAAACCGTTTGAATTTTCAATATTTCTGCATAAATAACCTAAAACATTATCTGTTCTTTACAGAAGTTCTAAAACTAAATACCACTACCCCAAGAAAACAAATGAGTAAAAAAATATGAGATCTGGAATCCCAAGCTACTGAAGATACTGTATGTTTCTAGATCGTATATGTTAAATTCAAACAATCTTAAATATTAGATTTGAAACAATTATTTCTAACAATCAGTTTGAACTCAGCTACAGTTTGTTTAAAGTAAGAGATTACAGCAATCTGATTCATAAAGCCACAAACGATGGTTTATAAATCACTGTGACTGGCTGAGCAAAAACCCAAGACACTATGGTATAATTCAGTATTTCAGCCTGAAACACAAGACACTCTGGTGATCTGGCAGACAGCACTATGGAAACCTAGAAACTGTAAAAAATGCTTCCATCATCTGATAAAACTAAGGGCTGCAAGAAGATTGGCATCACCTAGCAAGAACACACTTAAATTTTCCCAATTTTTTTTTTAAAGCCAAACATTTTCCTAAGTTGCTTCTGTACTTTCCTACCTGTATGAACTTTGATGTGCTGATATAGTGAATTCCTCTGCGCAAATGTCCTGAAACAAACTTCACATTTAAAGGGCTTAGATCCGGTGTGGATTCGATTATGGTGTTTCAAATACTCTTTGGAAGCAAAGCTCTTCCCACATGTTTCACACATGAAAGGCCGCTCTCCTAGAGCACAAAGGAATTGGAAGAAAAAAAGGCAGAAAGACTGTTTTTGCCCACGCCAAGATCAACCCACACACATGAACATGAGTTTGCATACAAGGCCATCCATTGCTTTGTCTGTACAAGAAACTTCCCATGACCATCATTATGCACAAATTCTTTGGGGCCTGGAAAACAGCTTTATGTCACAAAGTACATCATCTGACACATCATCCTCAAAACAGTTTAGCCTCTACGGTGTCAGGCTACATCAGCTTCCCCCAGCTGGTGACCTAGAAGGGTTTGACAAAAGGGCCCAGCCAGTAGGGCCAAGTTAAAAAAATAGTTATGGAAAACCAAATTCTCCCTGAATATTTTATACTGGCATCTACAAAGTTAACATGACCAAAAAGGTTTCTCTCAAAAGTATCCCACAATTAATGATGGATGGATGAAAACTGTTTGTATACTTAACATTTTTAAAAGTATGAAATAAAAATAGGGTTACAAAACAGTTCTTACTTTAAGAGTAAAAAGCCTTTGTAGGACTTAAGATTAACATGAGATTGAATTAAAGCTCCAGCAACACTGGCCTATAGCTGGCTTGGAACCAACTTGCCAGTTAGTTAAGGAGGATGGAGAGACAGTTTGTACATATGCTTGATTACAGAGTTATTAAGAATAGCAAAGTCGCTAATACATATCCCTTCTTAACACAATCATACATTGTAGCATTTCCAATAGCATTTTTCCGTGCATAGTTTTAATATAAAAAAGGAACTTATCCTGTTCTTGTTGGTTTAGCAGAATCTCATTAATGCTACTAAGGTAGACAATTAGGCTGTGTTCACATCATACAATGAACTACGAACTAGCCAACTATGGTTTAGGCTAGCATAATTTAGGAACTTGTCCATATGATTTTAATGGTTTCAGGTAAAACAAAAATCTATCCAACTGGGCTAACTGAGTGAACTAGGATTCAGTTAACCGTGGGATAACATTTTATGTGAACAAAAGATATCCTTATTGGCTAGTCTATACAGAATACTGTATATTCCGGCGTATAAGGCGACCCGGCGTATAAGACGATCCCCGTCTTCAGCGCTGAGTCGCATGCCTAGAAAGTCGTCTTATACGCCGGAAACTACCGTAATTTCCGGTGTATAAGACGACTCGGCGTATAAGATGACCCCCTACTTCGGCGCCAATTTTACCTCTTGCAAAAGTCGTCTTATACGCCGGAAAGTACAGGTAATTATTTCACGGTTTGGTGATACTGCTAACAGTAAAATCTCTAAATAACAAGTCATAAAACTTAACAAGATACAATAACAACCTACTCTTATCATTTGATCTGCTTTTTGAAAGTAGAAAACTGAATTTCTATTGATTCCAATAATAGCTGTGAGCCACGTAGTTCTGGAGAACAGACTGGACTATCCATAATAAAGGTATACAGCAATTTTTTCTAAACTAAGGAGGACCAGATACTTATTTTAAATTGACAAAGAATAAAATTTGATAGCCATTGATCTGCAAGAACATTAACCTTAACCCCGTCAGCTCCTACATATAGCAATAACATACATCAGAACAGATTATATATTGCACACATCAGCCACTGAATGAAAAAAAAAAGAAACCTGGAGTGTAAAATGCAGTATTATCCTACTACCTGTATGGCATCTTTTATGGTATATAAGCATGTGATTTTGTGTAAATCTTGCTCCACAATCATTGCAAACAAATGGTTTTTCACCTGTGTGGATTCTGAAATAAGAAAAGAACACAAATCAAGACAAGTATTATACTTGCTCCTTAGCATCACTGAGACATAACCAGTAAATAACAATCAATGGCATTTACTGGGATCTCTTAAGATTTCAAGTCCAGAATGCGAATACTGACTGGGAAATGTAATACCTAGCACAGGGGTAGGCAACCTTGGCTCTTTTATGACTCGTGGACTTCAACTCCCAGAATTCCTGAGGCAGTCATACTGAGGGGAAAGGGAGAGGTTTCCAAACTGAACCATGCTGGCTCAGGAATTCTGGGAATTGAAGTCCACGAGTCATAAAAGAGCCAAGGGTGCCTACCCCTGACCTAGCAGATCACTTGTGCATGATGTGCCCAATCCAACAGGTAATACATACATAGATGTCTTCTATATATATACTTTCCCAGTTGAATGGCAGTGTGAGATGACCTTTCATATTAAAAAAGACTTTTAAACAAAATTCAGAGAATAAAAGACTAGGCATAAGTCTAGGGATACCTCCCCTCAGAAGAGAGAAATCAAAAATAAATTTCAAAACTGACAGGAGAACGGTCTAGTTAAAATATATTATTTTATTAAAATCAAAAGCAACAGTGATCTAAATTAACCTGCAGTAAAAAAGAACAAATATGATTAAAATTTAACTTGGGAAATAAATCACAACTAAAATGCCTTACCTTTCAACCATTAATAAGTCCTTTTGCATTTAGTACAGCAAATACTGCAAATGTTTCAGTTTTCAAAAGCTGAGACAAATTATTCATCTAGAGAAGCTATCTAGCAATTGCATTTTGATCTCCTTCAATAAAAAATACTAGTACATGTGGATTATAAGTCATCTCCTCTCTTGAGTCCAGGCAATATTTCATACTCTGCACCTAAAATTACAATTTATTCCTGAATCAAGTAGCATGAAGGACCAAAATGTCTCTATAACCTCGTAATCAGATTTTACCACACATATCTGCTTTAGGAAATGAAAAAAAAAAAATTCAAACCATAGGCTTTGTCAGGAAAACATATAGTTACCGCTTTTCAGTCTACTTATGTGGTCTTATTTATGTGAATTTCCTTGAACCTAGCATCACTATTGACTCAAAATGCCTGAAAAAAACCCCCAATTAAAACAGTTTGGAAACACAAGGAGATATGGGATGCAACTCTGTAGTCATCAACCCCTAGGCCTCACCCACGTGCCACCCAAGAGACAATGACAAAACTTGATCTCACTGTATTAGCCCATCTGCAATATAGTCCAGACTTGGAATAATGCAACTTCCACCTTTTTCCATAATCGAAAGAATTGCTTCATAGGCATCTCTCTAACTCAAATGAAGAGGTGGAAAGATGATTAGAACTAGGCCAAAGAAACCATCTTTTTGTGACAGATTTAAGAAGCATGTCCATCATTGGCAACAGTGTGTAGTAAATGATGATTTCCCTGTTTCATTTATTCAAATATTCACATTAATCACTAAGATTACAGAGGTGCTTATTTTTTATTCAACCCTTACATATCCAAATTTCTTCTCTATTTCCAAGAATAAGCAGACTCTTATCTCAGATGATTCACAGGCTAGGATCAGCAGCAGTTTGCCTGGAAGCATAAAAACAACAATCTCTGAAGCAGCTTTCTCCAATGCTATGCCTCCCTGATGTATTGGACCTCAGGTCCTATAATTCTTAATCGGCATGGATGTCAATTGTATTGGCTGGGGGATTATGGAAGTTATAGCTCAACATAATAAGGGCTAAACTCATGTTGCCCTTTAGGTTACCAAGTAGATCTGCCTTGTTCTCACCTTCTATATACAGGTAGTCTTCGATTTATGACCACAATTGTGCCCAAAATTTCTGCTGCTAAGCCAGACAGTTGCTAACCATCATAAATAACTGCCAGTTGCTAAGTATCCAAATTTTGATCATGTTGGGGTGGTCGTTAAGTGTGAAAAATGATTGTAAATCATTTTTTCAGTGCCGTTGTAGCTTCAAACAGTCACTAAATGAATGGTTGTAAGTCGAGAATTACCTGTATTCCTAGATCTGAAAGTAGTTGGTGTATACATCTTTGCTGAGGTGCTTAGTCACCGTATCCCAGCCAGGAAGCCATGGAAAAAGCCATTCAGACATCGTCCTAAAACCTTGCTTAGCAAAGTACACGTAGCTTTCTCCTAAGCACACCTAACATCCAGTGGTGGGATTCAGCCGGATCGTACCACTTCGGCAGAATTGGTGGCTAATTTTTTGTTGCCCAGAATGGACTTCCGGAAGCGGCATCCACACAGAGAACCGGTTGTTCACATATCTGAATCCCACCACTGCTAACATCCCTACCCACCTCTAATTGCAGACTAACCATTCCATAAGGTAAGCACAGCTGCCTATTTCATTCAAACCTAAGTGCTTTGCATTATGATTACCTTCGTCAAATTCATAACCAATGGTTTGAAGCTGAAATGTTTTGAAATTAGACTTCACCCATAATTCCCAGTTTTGAGCAAAACAATAAATCAGGATCAGTCAGTACTAAACAGATCCTGAAATTCTCCTCAATCAATGCAGAGGTAGCTAGATAGGGACTATGACTAGCCAAAAAGGCTATGTTCATTTATGCCACGCTAAATGACAGCTTAGTCTAGTCTCCAAATATGATGAAAGTTTTGCATATCCTTTATGTATTATGTTACTTGCCTGGCTATGACTGGAAAGGACTATACAATCAAGCATAGGCAGAAATATCTCTGTCTTAAAGACAATCCAATTTCAAGTTCTTGTCTTACCGAGGAAATGTCACTTCTACTCCCTCTAAGTAATATTAGAAACATACTCTTGATTTCTTTTCATGCCTTTTTTTCATTAAGAAATTTCTTTCCAGAAAGAAAATAAATCTAGCCAAAAGTAATTAGAAATGTTCATTCGGGACCCTCCAACTTCCACTGAGACAATCTATCTGCTTGGGACACAGCCAGCTAAAGGAAGTCTGCTCTCTGAATGTTTCATAGGGTAAAACTGACTGCCAACACCACCGATTACCTCCAAAATCATGTCAAAACGAGTGGGTGAAGAAACTGTAGTTCTTTCTGGCAGTTCCAGTCTACCTCATCTGGAGAGCACCAGAATGAGAAGGCTGTCTGAGAAGACTGTAATCCTCCTGACAGTATTTCAAATTATTACCTAGATGAGGTTTAATGGTATGAACTGGTTTTCAGACACGTGACAACCTACTACAATTCTCTTTCTTCACTTTTACACAGTACTGTATTTTACCCCACCGTCAGCCTGTGACTGGAAAGTGGTCGTCAATCCCACAACGTGAGCAGGTTAATAATCAGGACTCTAAATGTTCTTGTTTAGTTGCTCAGCTAAGGCTCACATTTATCCCAACGTGCATTATGGTGGCTCAAGAGCATTTTAGAGTATTATGGCTGTGATCTGCCGTTTCAAAGGAAAAACGCCTATTGCTGAACCCCGCCAGAGAGGAGCTCCAGCCTATTTTTACTTTCTGGCCCAGGAAGAAACTGCCTCAGGGAGGGCATTAGCTTTTCGCCCGGAGATTTAGCTTACAAGGCCCATTCCATCTGTTCATACCTCATGTGTGTTTTAAGTGCCGAAGGCTGAGAAAACTTAGCCTCACACTCTGTGCACCCATAAGGCTTGTCGCCTGTGTGTGTCCTTTCATGAAGCCTCAGGGCCGTTTTGGAGCTCAAACCCTTTCCACATTGTAGGCAGTGATGACGCTCCCCACCACCCTCATGAACCTGCAGAATGTGCCGCTTGACGTCCTTCTTGCGCTTGAACTTCTTACCACAGAGCTCGCATGGGAAGTGGCGCTCGCTGCTGTGGACGTGGCGCTGGTGGCTTTTGAGGTTGCACCGGTTGGCAAAAGTCTGGCCGCAGGTTTCGCAACGGTAAATGATTTCAGCTGCAATTCCATGGCTCTGCTTGATGTGTTTCAGAAAGCTCTTCTCATAGAGGAATTCTCGCTCACAAGTACTGCAAGTAAAGTTGCCACTGCGGTTCTTTTTATCCTCCTCCAATTTAGTCAGGTTTTCTTCCCGGTGGTCCTCAGCACCATCAAACCCTTTCTCCTCTAGTTTCACGCTGTTCACCGCTTGGTCTCTCAACTCCTCCCCGTCCTTTTCACGGGTGCCTTGGTCTTCGGAAAGCCGGCTCTCTTCCTCGACAGCTTCGGCAAACTTCTGCTGCTCTCGCAGGCGCCTAGTGTACTTCTTCTTGGGTATCTCCACAAAGACTTTTCTGCCGGCCAATCTGCCACTCGCCCGCCTGATTTTGGCACAGGGGGCCTTCAGGGCCTCTCTTTTTTTGCCCAATTTTTCCTTTAATTTCAGGGTGGGGGACTCGACGTCCGATCCAGTCCTGGGTCTTCTGAGGGCAGAACTTGCAAAATAATCCACGCCGTCGCCTGGTGGTTCAGTGACTGTTTTGGGCTCGGTTAAAGTGCTAGGACGGGCCCCACCATCCTCATCGGTATCCTGCGACTCTGAGAAATTTTGCAGCTCCAGCAATACCGATTCAAGCATTTGCTTTTTTAGCCGAAAGCAGGTCTCTGACAAGTCTAAGCATTTCAGCTTCTCAGCCACTTCCAGCATGCGCTGTACCCGATCTTCTTCCACCTCTACCCGGGCAGTATAAACAAACTCCAGAAAAGAGGCAAAGTCTGCTACCTGGACTTCATTCAGTAACACATTAGTCCTTGGTCCATCCATGCCTTTTTCATTAAGGAAGACCTCCTTAAAGAACTTGCTTGTGGCAGCCAGCACAGCTTTGTGAGCAACAAACTCGGCTCGGACACCTTGGTATTCTACACTCACGGTGACATCACAAAGGTGGCCTAGGAGACGCAGCTGGTGCATTTCGTTCAGAAGGTTGATTGGTGAGGATTTGGATTCCAGAAGGACAGCATTACTTTCCATCTTCTTCCTTTCTAAAAATACATTATTATATGTTAATAGTCTGCCCCAGAAATAAAATTAAAGACCCCCAAAGTAATGTTCTTCTAACTAATTGGAAGAAGGAAATAAATCTGTAAAATCTACAAAATCCAGCTATGACCCTTCCAATCAATGAATGGTATAACAATTTCCTTTGTAATAGGAGCTTACATTAAGTTTAAAATAAGATAAGCTGCCTGTGATTTGCAACTGTATTTCCCTAAGTTGCTTGGAATATACAAGTAGTCCTTGTTTAGCAGTCATAATTGGGAGCAGCAACTCAAATCATTAAGCAAATTGATCACTAAGTAAAACTGCAACTCTGCTTATAATCTTACTTCAGTTTTCCTTTGCTTTACAGACCTGTAAAGGTCTTAATTGCAGGAAATGGACTTAAAGTTACTTTTACATCACTGGTGTAACTATGAATGGCTGCTAAATGAGACGGCCTAAATGAGGACTACCTATATAAACAGCAAGAGAGGAAAAGTTATTTTCTATTGGACTTTATTTTACAGTGCCGTCATGCTTTTCTGCCACTAGAAGCTCAGAGCAGAAAAAGAGATTAAAAAAGCATTCCTGAGTAGGATGGCACCCCAAGAAATCTGAGTTTTTTCATTCACATATACCTACAACAGGAAGGATAAAAAAAAATATGTAGACAACACATTTATTAATTAAATACTTGCAACGAGAGACAAAACTGCTTAGATCACTAATGATACAAGAATCTGGGGTTGGGAGGTAGGGTTCATGGCCTCTTTGAAGCAAAGCTCAACTAACTGAAGTTCATTGACATCCTTTCCCTTCTTCTTAGCCTCACCGAAAGTCCTGTTAAATGCTTATTTTATTTAAAATAACACAACATTCTGCGCTTTCCATATACAGCTTTCTTATAATTTTCAATTCACTGATGTACACAGCCCATCCATCCACTTCTCTCCATCTTGACAGTCTTCCTGAACTGTTTTAACATTCACATCTCAGATCTCTTAATTTGGAAGTTGGAAAGAAGAGTTAATCACAGTTAACCATTCAACCTGGATTGAGATGATACACAGACCTATAGCTAAGGTAAGTAAACCTACAACAAATTAGTGCTTTAGCCAGAGTTTGATCCATAGTGACTTTGGATAACCTGCCCATCCGATAGCCATGGGCTTATGGTATCATGCAAACTCAGTTCAAGGACTGGAGTCCACACTTGCTTGTTTTCCTCACCTTTTTTCCTTTCCACATGATCTCATTTATATTATAAACTAACCTAAGCCTATATAAGCTGTTCTGAAATCTTTTCTGACTGGGGAGGGTAAAAAGCACCCACCTCTATTATTTTCTAACATGTATTTATTTCCTTCTAAGCATATATTTATTTACTTCTATATATTTACTTCTAAATAAAATAATTCACACTTTTTTTAATTCTGACACTCAGGCTTTGAATCTCTTTGTCGCAATCTACCTTTTATAGGCTTTGTGTGTCTCAAACTTCAGTTTTCCTTATGACCCTGATGCAAGGCTTGAGTTGTTCATCCAGCTTAGGCAAATACAAGTGAAATGAAATATGTGAAAAGATATATACAGGGGTTCAGAAGATCTGACAGAAAAAGGCACATAGGCATCTGGTTCCCCCCCCCCCCAGTTTTATTCACTGAGAGACAAGAAGCAGCCAAGTTTTATCAAAACAATCAAGCAATTTCACTCTCCCAACTCCAAGCGCAGCTGTTTGGCACTTTTTTTTTTTTTTTGCTAACAAATCTGCCCAGAGCTTATTACAAAAGTATCAAATGAGCATTTTTTTAATGATCTCCAACTTCTAGTTCAAAGCCATTTTAAACACAAACGGCTTAGAATTCTTATTGTCGTAGAGTGCAGTACTGCAGGCCACTTTAGCTGACTGTGTTCAGCGGGTCAGCAGTTCAAATCTCACCGGCTCAAGGTTGACTCAGCCTTCCATCCTTCCGAGGTAGGTAAAATGAGGACCCAGATTGTTGGGGGCAATGTAAATATATATATACATTGCTTACTGGTGTACACCGCTTAGAGCAGCGGTTCTCAACGTTTGTGTGACGGCAACCCCCGTCACACAAACGTTCTGCGCATGCGCGGCGCCGCCCCCTGAGGGGAGAAAATGGCGGATCGCCTTCTTTGGCGACCCCCGAAAAATAGTCGATCGACCCCAAATGGGGTCGCGACCCATAGGTTGAGAACCGCTGGCTTAGAGAGTGCTTGCACTTAAAGCGGTATATAAGTCTCATAAATAAATAAATAAATAAATATAATGTGTGCGTGTGTATACACACACATACACACTTTTCTCTCAGCTGAACTTCACTCGATTTCCTCTCATTTTGTCTGCTGCCCTCCCGGACCACACTGTACAAATTTTAATTAGCCTGTTCTAACTCGATGCCCCCCAACAGATATGGGACTACAAGTCCTATTTCACCCTAAGTAGCACCACCAACGGCGAAGGAGAACTGGAAATGGTCAGAAACCCACTTGGGAGACACTAAGGCTGTTTTAAAGAGATCTGCTTTTTTTTTTTTTTTTTTTTGTCCAGCGCATTGACGTTACGCATGAATTACTCCCCATCTTTACTGAGCTAAGCTACGAATCCATTGCCAGCTCACGGCCACACACAGTCCTCTTTGGGAAAGGACGGCGCTTTCCTTGTCGTCCTCAGTTCCGCACCGCGATTTTTTCTGGAGGAGACCCACAAACCTCCCCCCCCCCAGGGAGAAGGAGAATGAAAACAATAGTGGCACCACTTTGTCTCGCTTCGTTTCCTCCACCACCATCCCCCCCTTCCTAAGGGCAGGCCTACTTCTTCAGCCGCCCCCCCTCACTCCGGCCGACCTGCCATCGAAGCGCTACAGACCGGCCATGCCCCTCCCAATTCGACTCCCGCCCCCCCCCTCATCCTACTCACCGGGCAGCCCCGCAGCTGGGCAGCCTCGGGGCAGGATGGCCCCTCCCCTCCCGTCACGCTCCCACATCCGGTAACGGCTGTCCCTCCGCCCCTTCCTCCCGATGACGTCACAGCGCACCTATGGCGTTCGTTGCCAGGAGAAGGCGGGAGGGGGAGGAGTCAGATTTCATTAGGACTTCCGCCGTGCTCCTATGGAGCGGGGTGGTCGCTCTATTGTCCTACCTTAACAGAGAAAGGCCTTTCACCATAGAAACATCTAGGACTAGGAAAGGCGAGCCTCTTCGTGCTTAGCAAAAGTCCCGGTTGTCGAATCTCTTTCTCGAGCGTTTTTCTCGCGATGTTTGAGATTGCTCGACTGTCTTATTCGCTTGGTTAGCCCCGCTTTTGGATTCCCACAATACAAGAAGCCGTATACCGATCCAAAGTCTGCCCACTTACTTTAACTGTAAAAATGCCAGTTGGGTGATCTTGGGCCAGTCCTTTTCTCTCAGCCCTAAGAAGTAGACAATGGCATTTTACTTCCTTAAAAAAAAAAAAACTTGCCAAGAAAGCTGCGGGGAATAGTCCAGGTAGTCGCCGGGTGTCAAATGCTGGTTTGAAGGACAGCAGATCTTACCACAGCTCACTAGTCCAGGGGTAGGCAACCTTGGCTCTTTTATGACTCGTAGACTTCAACTCTCAGAATTCCTGAACCAGCATGGCTGGCTCAGGAGTTCTGGGAGTTGAAGTCCAGAGTCATAAAAGAGCCAAGGTTGCCTGCCCCTGAACTAATCCCAGCTGACTGTTTTGCAAGGCGTTTCACAACTATTGGCTGGATGCGTGCGAGTGTACCGTACTAGCAGGTTCAACGAGAAAAAGTTACCTGATTTTGCTGCTTATGTAAACAGTCTCACTCTAGCCCATTTTCACAGTGGGCACACAATCTTCCAAAAATAAGGCAACAGCATCTGGCTTGCCCATGTTCCACTGAGACTACGGAGGAGGAAGAGGAGGAGGAGGATGGTATCGATATTCTTTCAATCATGTCCCGTTTTCAGTGATTCTATGGGTCAGCTCTCCACATTTTCCCATCTTGTGTGGCTTCTTTCAGTTGTTTTATGGTTTGTAATGCCAGCTGGTGTTGCCTTTGATGGTGTCTAGCCACCTGTTTTTTGGCAGCCTGGTTTCCTTATACCGCTGACCATTCCAAGCACAGTAATTGTAAAACCTGGTTTAAAATAATAGTTGAATTCACTCAACAACTTGGCTAGGCTACAATGTGAATGGATGGTTTGGCATTGCAACATCACAGGGTAAACCAGACAACATAAGGCATTAATTGCATATTGGGTGAATTGTGTTTTGTTAACATATGGGTATCTCTGCTAAGTCACAAAGAAATAAACTTCTTATAAAAACCATAGCTCTCCTCAGCTAATCAGGAGAAAAATATGTCTGCTCTGTATTTTAAGGCAGAAGAGCAAAGTGTCAACTCTACAACGAAACTGGCTGCAGCCATGTTGCTCATTCTTGGTTGTCACAAGAATGGGAGGGGGGAATGGGGAATTTCTGCCAACCTAAACAATTCTTTGTCCTGTGAGAACCAAGGTTCCCCTGCCGGTTAGACTGGGGTTGGGGGTGGGGTTGAGCATTCTGTTAGAAAGCTGGTCAATCTGTTCTGTTGGGAAGAGTAACTGATTGCATAGCACTGGGCTGCAAAATTTAAATTTGTAATATTGTAACTCTTTGGAGGGAATTTCAGACTTGATTTCACTTTTGACTGTGCTGATACTTTGTTCATACAAAGGAAGGGAGACATGGGGTGATGCAGGACGGTCAGAAAGTGGGGACCAGCGTTCACTGTGTAGTGGCAGGAAGGAAGGAGCAGAGTTTCCAACAACCCGGCAGGAAGGAAGAATCCATGGTCACTGAAACCTAGCGGTAGCAACACTCATTGCCAATGCAACAGGATAGCTCCAAAACACCAGTGAAAGGTGGAGCTTAAAACAGGGAGCGATGCTTCACCTTTGAATCGCAGGAGATGTGGGTGGCGGCAATTCCTCCCCTCCCCCTTGCCTCTGCCTCCATCTGCTGCTTGGAGGGCGGGGCTGGCAGCCCCCATGAACTCGCTACCTCCTGTACATGAAAAACTAAGACACCACTGAAAATAAGCCCTAATGGGACTTTTGGATCAACATGAGACTTAAGTCTTTGCAGAGTCTGGCTTGCAATTCTGCTAATTTTCCCCCAGTCACAGCTGCATTCACTAATATTTAAAGTATGGATGAAATGGATGCCACAAAAGAAGCTGGAACTAATGGAATGTATTTATTTGATTTGTTTGATGCCCATCTCACTTTGTAGAACTTTGTAGACCTTTGTCCAAAGTGAGTCAGGGCTAGGAAGGGCAGGAGAGTCCTTGGCTTTTTCTCCAGATTATGAGAAACAGCCTGTTCTCTGCTCAGATATACCAGAAGAAAAAGCAGGTCACTCGAGGCAACAGGAGACTTGAATCTTTGCAGAGTCTGGCTTGCAATTTTGCTAATTTTCCCCCAGTCACAGCTGCATTCACTGATCTACTAGACTGTTAATAAACATCTGCAGGAAGAAAAGCAAGAGTAGAGAAGGTGGATTCAACAATTTCACCTGGAGCTATGTATGTTTTCTATTATTGCATATAAGTTTGCAATTTTATTAAGTACAGGTAAAAGTTAGCAAATAAATATAGCAAAGGTGGTGGATTTGCCTTTATTGTTTATTCTGAAGCAAACATGTCTTCAAATGAGTAGTAAAACTTTAGCATTTACATTTTTATTTAATATGCATTTACATCTAAGCACAGTACAAGACTCCTCCCCCTTTTTCAAAATGCTTCTTTTAAAGAGAGTTTTGCTTATTATTTATTGCATTTCTATAGCATCCAAATAATATATTCTTGAGAGTGTGTACAACACCATATCAGGTAGTGGTATCTGGACAAGAATTTCTAATAAAGATTATTTAAAGTATGGATGCAACAAAAGAAGCTGGAACTAATGGAATGTTTTTATTTATTAGATTTGTTTGATGCCCATCTCACTTTGTAGAACTTTTGTCCAAAGCGAGTCAGGGCTAGGAAGGGCAGGAGAGTCCTTGCCTTTTTCTCCAGATTATGAGAAACAGCCTGCCCTCTGCTCAGATATACCAGAAGAAAAAGCGGGTATCTGGACAAGAATTTCTAATAAAGATTCTCTCTCCAAAACTAGTTGATTATCGCTCAGGCAGATGAATCACATACTACCCCAAGCAGCCTCCTATCTGGTATGTTAACAAGCATACTGCTGATGGTCTATACAATATTTTCCAGTGCCAATCTAACAGTTTTCCTGCAGTTCCTGGAATGGAGATTGAACACCAATATTCCGTGGCATTCTATGAATATCAAGATCCTGCCTTTTTTTTAATGTCTATTTCACATCAAAATCCTCACTTCAACAATGACTTTTCTTTGCTTTATATCCTATTCTTTGTATTCTCAGATGATTTGTAAGGGCATAGAGAGGTCTTGAGACCAAAGGGTTTGAAATTTGCTCCTCTAAAAGTTACATTCGCCAGCAGGAGACGACATTTGTCTTGTTTTATGCTTATTGAAATTCTTCAGACATGGGTGACCAGCTTGTACTAGGAATTGAACTCCGAGATCTTCGCACTCTAAACAACACAAAGTTCATTAGCTTTAGAGGCTGGTCCTTGTGTTCAACAGTTGCAGGAAGGGATATCTTGAAACAATACCAGAATGTATACCAAATCAACATTCCCTAAGCTTTGGAAGAAGACATATAACACCATGTTCCCATGTACAATATTTTACATGAATTCCACACATCCCTCTTGGTGGAGGTGGGGGTTCTGTATTTTTACACATTTATGTTTATTACCCTTTTCAACTTTGGCCATATCTTTCCTTTTAAAACAAGGATGAATGCTCTCTGACCTGTACATGGCCATCAGTATGGCCCATAGTGGTTTGATCATAGGCAACCTGATAGAACTTGCTTATTATGTCTGCCTAGTCCTCAAAAGCTGTTTAAAACATCGGCATTTAAGTTAAGAGAAAGAGCACATTTAGAAACCATCCCATATCAGAATCCAAGCTGATGCCATGTCTGTTTGTAGATTCTGCAAGCATTTGGAGGATCTTCCTATACAAGGGAAAAAAATTGAAACAATATGAGTTTATATCCACACTGAACTTTAATTGTTGATAGTTATAAATGCATACGGGTAGGTTCCGATTCTTTCACGTTAGTACTGCTTGGTAGCTGTTCTACTTTTTTTACATTTGTGTTTTCTGATGTGTGGCATTTTTCTTGGCAATCAGACCAAACTGTAGTAGAATTCTCTTGCATATAAATAGTAGACAAAGTCTCTATTTTGGACCAGTTATGATCCTTTTTGATAGTAAGATCTATTAAGAAACTTTTCCAATGAGCATTCCGATCATGGACCTATGACAGAAAGGGAAAAAAAATACTTTACTATTCAAGGTCTCATTTGGCTTGTAAAACATAAAAATGTACTTTCAAAAATCCTCTATAAATAGGGTTATTAACTTTTAAAAAATGAAATCTGGATCAGTTTCTTATTTATTAGTTTATCGATTTTTTTAAAATAAAGCATTCGCAGTTCAGTGACTTGAGACCTTAACATTCTTTATTTAGCCACAATAAGACAAGAATATTACCCTTCCTACAGAGCTTTCTCTCCTACATTGAAGAATCTAACAATCATCTTTAAGATATGTGGAACTTTAAGATATGTGGACCAAATCCTAGAATTCCTCAGCCAGCATGTTGTCTGGGGAATTCTGGGAGTTGAAGTTCATACCTCTTAATGTTGCCAAGTTTGAAAAACATCGATCTAACCCAGGGGTAGGCAACCTTGGCTCTTTTATGACTTGTAGACTTCAGGAATTCTGGGAGTTGAAGTCCACGAGTCATAAAAGGGCCAAGGTTGCCTACCCCTGATCTAACCCAAGGTAACTTTAAAACTGCTTTGAAACCACACATTGTGTGAGTGTTGCTGGCCCTTCAGCTTCCCAAAGTTGTGTAACCCTTGTGCATTACAGAGTTGTATTATAAAGAAACAAGGCAGAAATCACAGGGCTTTGTCAATTTTCTCTGCCCGTGCAGAGGTGCTTTCGCCTCCCTACCCCAGTAGCTGTGCCACAATGGACAAAATGACAGAAGAATGAAAGATGACTGCAATGTCATGCACGGCTTAAAAAAAAACCCCTCAGCGAGAGAACTTTTTTTAATGATCTCAGGACATAAACCGATCTCTATTCCTGCAGACAAAAGCTATAGCACAAACCACTGAACATACCAATACATGCCTCCTCAGGGTAGACATATCTGTGAAGGTTCTCTCGCAAGCCCTGCATTTGTACGGCTTTTCTCCAGAGTGAATACGCTGGTGACGTCTTAGGGCTCCTTGCTGAGTAAACGTCTTTCCACACTGCTCACAGAAATAAGGAGGAGTCTCTGGGAAGAGGATGAATGTGAAGAAACAAACCAGTGTTAGTTTATTTCTAATTCTAATGTCACTTTTAAAAACATAAGTCTATCTTGCTTTCTGACTTTTGTGATCTGCAGAGGTGAAGACAGGCTACAGTAGATCATGCCTGCATAAGTATTGAACTGGCAGAGCACTTAGCAATAGCACTTAGACTTAAATACCCCTTCA
Source organism: Crotalus tigris (assembly GCF_016545835.1). Taxonomy (NCBI): domain Eukaryota; kingdom Metazoa; phylum Chordata; class Lepidosauria; order Squamata; family Viperidae; genus Crotalus; species Crotalus tigris. The sequence goes on from NW_024100565.1 coordinate 223,828, forward strand.
TAATGCTTTACAGCCCTCTCTAAGCAGTTTACAGAGTCAGCCTATTGCCCCTAACAATCTGGGTCCTCATTTTATAGACCTCGGAAGGACGGAAGGCTGAGTCAACCTTGAGCCGGTGAGAATTGAACTGCTGGCAGTCGGCAGAGCCAGCCTGCAATACTGCATTCTAAGCCCTATGCCATCACGGCTCTATATAGATGCCTAATGTTTGGTTTACACGCTAAATTATTTTAAGTGCAATTAATGAACAAAAAGACATTATTTTTAAAACAAATAGGAAAACTATGGGGATCCTAGGTTCCTTTACATGATGCATGTATAAGAATTATGGTAATTGTGAACACCAAATCCCAGAAACCTGCTTTGCATTTGCATCTCTCCAATACACCATTTGTTCCCTACCTGCATGAACATTACTATGTTGGGCTAATGAAGTTCTCAATCCAAAGGTTTTCCCACACACATCACACTTGTATGGCTTAGCTCCCATGTGACAACGCTTGTGACATTTTAAATATTCATTGGTAGCAAAATGTTTCCCACATACATCACATTTGAAGAGGCGTTCTCCTGTAAAGGAAATATATGCACACATACTAATGTATTTGCTGTAGCCATCACTATATTCTCTTTTGTAGTAAGCAATGTTACACAGAGGACAGAAAAGGGATAATGAATGAATATTTCTGCTCCAATGCAGGATCATCCAAGTTGAAGATCACCCATCGGAGATTTTCCAAAATAATGTTTTCTCGAGCTTTTCTTAATATACTTCTCTTTTCCTTCTCTGTAACGATTAAAAACCTTTCAGGAATTTTACTGTTCATAATACTGAACAGTACTATGTGAAGCCATGAAGAATCTGAAATTCTGTCAGTTTGCTGTATCCTAATTCTTTGTAGCTTATTTGTAACATTACATACTTGCATATTATTAAGGTGACCAACCGTCCTCCTTTAGGGAGGACAGTCCTCCTTTTGTAAGTTCTGTCCTCCCTCAAAAAGTGTTCTCCTACATGTCCTCCTTTTCGATATTTGAAGACTAATCTCAGGGCTTTTTTTTTTTTCTCATAGAACGCTCAGAACGGCGTTCCGGCACCTTTTTTTTATGGGTTTTTTTTTTCAACTTTTGCATGAGCTGTGCTGCTCCCTATTGGCTTTCGAAAGCCAATAGGAATTGGTGCTGAGTGCGCCAAAACACCCGGCTGGCAAACTTTGCACATGCAAGTTGTCTGTATTATTGTTGCAATGAATAAAATGTTTCTTTTATTTACGATATTTTTTTCTTCAATTTATTTGTGTCCTTTTCATTGTAAAAAAGTTGGTCACCTTAATATTATACAAGAACAAGGTGTCGTTGACATACAACTGGTCACTTGGCAAGCCATTTGAAACTATGACAGGCTCTGATAAAGGCACTTATGATACAGATTTGAAGTTCTGATGGCCTGCCCCTCCCCCCCATGGTTACGTGATTGCATTTTGGGTTTTGGAGAACTAGCTTGCATTTACAGCTGTTTGCAGCACCCCACAGTCACATGACTGTGATTTAAAACATTTTTGGTCAGAAATTAGAGTTTACTTCCAGTTTCCAGCAATGCCCATTAGGCGCCATGGATTTAACAACCATGGAAAAAGAAAAGATGCAGTCACATAATGACCTGCTTAATGACTGGCATGACGTAAAACCGTAAGTCAAGGACTATCAGTAGTTCTCACTTAGCAACCATAATTGGGACTGGCAACTCTATTGCTAAGCACCATAGTCATTCAATGAAACACCACATGACCATGATAGGCTTATATCCTCACTTCTCCTTCAGCTGTTAAACCAAACATGTCAAACTCGCAACATCATGTGATGCCAACATATCGGGACAGTTTTGCCATTGCCGGCAATGGGGTGGGTGCGGCTTCCACGTGATGCGTCCAGCCCATGGGCCGGCAGTTTGACACCCCTGTGTTAAGCGAATCACCATGGTTGTTAAACAAAACATTACAAGACCACGACTTACAATTTTACACAAGCCAGTTGTGAAGGGTCCAAATAGCAATACCATGATGGGACACTGCAATGGTCATAAATGTGAGGATTGGTTGCAAAGCTTATTTTTTTACACCCTGTAATTAAAAACGGTCACTAAACGAGGACTGTCAGTAACCAAGGACTACCTGTACTCTTGTTTCTTTTTCTTATATTACACTGAATAACTGTTGCCTGACAGCCATATTGTTTTTTTGCAAATAATCCCTTCTGTAAAACAAAAGTATAAATGGACAGAGGCAGTTTACGTTTACCCCTTCATTTCTCCTAAAATTCTGCAAAAAAGAAAAGATGACATTCAGGGGAAGACTTCAACATTCCTTTTCTCCTGAAGGATTTCTGCCAGGCAGAAGGCTGTTGGACTAATACAGGGGTAGGCAAGCTTGGCTCTTTTATGACTCGTGGACTTCAATTCCCAGAATTCCTTAGCCAGCCATGCTGAGGGGAAAGGGAGAGGTTTCCAAGCTGAGCCATGCTGGCTCAGGAATTCTGGGAGTTGAAGTCTATGAGTCATAAAAGAGCCAAGATTGCCTACCCCTGGGCCTAGACAGTAGGTAAAGTTGCAATGTAACAGCTTGATCTTGCAGAATGAGTGGGCAACCTCCAACATTTGCCTACGTTATAGGTAGATTTTTGGAACTGTAGGGAACCTTGTCATGACCAGCCACTGGGCAAAAAAAAAAAAAAGGCTTTCTAGTGAATAACTGGTCCCCGTTTTCCCACTGCTACAAGCAGTAGGAAACCAGGAACATGTGCACCCACGTGCAATCAGAACCAGGCTGTTCTCTATGTGACTATCAGTGAACAGGTTGAATTGTTTGAATCAAGATACCTTACTATTGATTTTCTTCTCATTAAAAAACAAAACAAATCTGATATCTCTTCTTTGTAAGTAAATGTGGCCTTTTGTCAGGTTCAGGAAATTAATTTAAGCCTTACCTGTATGTGTCCTTTTATGACCATTAAGTTTGCTTTTATCAGCAAAAGAGGCCCCACAGTCCTCACAGATGTATGGCTTTTCACCTGTGTGTGACCTGCGTTCAGAGGAATATGGAAATACTGTCAAAAGGTATTTAAAACCAAATGTTGTTTTGCAAACTTCGCAAAATGTTCATCAAGACCAGGGGTCTTCAAACTTGGCCCTTTTATGACTTGTGGACTTCGACACCCAGAATTCCTCAGCCAGGCACGCTGGCTGAGGAATTCTGGGTGTTGAAGTCCACAAGTCATAAAAGGGCCAAGTTTGAAGACCCCTGATCAAGACCTTATACTACAAACAAAAAGTATGCAAGAAAGCAACTCACTACAAAGAAGCTGCCTCCACTTAATGATTTGGACAAAATGATTTCCAAGGGTTTTTTTTTTTTTTTTAGAGGCATACAACATTTAAGGGTCAAGGACTTTTTAAACTGATGTTTGACAAACTTTGGGTAGAGCAAGCACATACACACGCAGACACAAAAAGTTGATTTCATTCCATTTTAACTTATACTAAATTAAAGAGAAACTGTATTTTATTGTAGTAAAATATAACAGAATTCTAATTAAATCCATAGAGTTTAATTCATTGTTCTCTATGTATTTAATAATTTAGCCCTCTATTGTATTAAAAATTACAATTAGGCAGTAACTTTGCAGAGGCCAAATCCAGGACTGCAGGAAGCATACCTCTTCATCACGTAACTCTTTTGACTAGGGCAAAAAGAAGGGAGATGCAATGCTGGAGTTGAAATCCTCGCCTGATTAAATAAAGATTTCTTATTTTTCTACATGTTTAAGAGCTCATGAGAAGTATCAGAGAGAGAGAAAAAAATCACCAATTCAAGAAAATAGTATTCTATTAAAATAAGAGGAAAGAATTGGTGTCCTGGTTCAGATTCAATAAGGGCTGAGCCTAGAGCTATGTGCAAGAAGCGTATCTTAAGGCTCTGCCTTTAAAAGATAAAAAAAGAGAAATATTCAATTTATATTACAAATAGGTATAAATATTTTAAAACAAAATGTGTCGGGAGAAGAAGAGATAGTAGAAGCTGACCTGGTATGAATCTTGAGCTGTGATGGCTGAGCAAATCTTGAGCCGCAAATGCCACACTGATATGGCTTCTCTCCTGTGTGGGTCCTCATGTGGAAGACAAGGGCCGTTCTGGAGCTCAGAATTTTCCCACAGACGGAGCAGAGGGGACGCTTCGCTTGACCCTCATGCTTCCGCACCGAGTGAGTCCTCACATCCCTCTTTCTCTTAAAAGTGGCCTTGCACAGGGTGCAGGCAAACTTCCGGTCTTCTGTGTGAACGCAGGCTCGGTGCTCTTTCCAGCTGTTGTGACTTGCAAAGGATTTGCTGCAAACATCGCACTGATATACTTTCCCAGGCAAGGAGTGATGGATTTCTTTGCAGTGGATGACGTATTTCCTCCGTGATGGAAACTTCTCGGTGCATTTGGTACAAGTTATGATGTAAGCAGGTGTTGGGATGGCCTCGTTTTTGTTAACTTGGCAATTTACATCCTGTTTGCAGTCTTCTGTACCATGATCATATGAGTCCTCATTGTGATGATCATCTGGAGAGAAAGCCTCCTTGTCTTTATTACTGTATACGCCTGCTTCACAAACTCTTTCTCCATTTTCTTTCACATCCACAGTCCCTTGCCTACAAGTGTCCCCTTTTTTAGTATTAGTTTCAGTACCTACTTCCAGCTTCTTGTTTTTTTTGTCTGGTTGTGCTTCCTCTGGAAGGGATCTGCCAGGTTCTTCCTGAGTAGCTTTGCCAAGTATTTCCCTTTGCAGATCATGATTTGGCACCTTGGGTTGTGTTTTGTTATTCCTATTGATTCTACTATCTATCACATCTACTTTTTCTGCTGGTGGAACTATTGTCCAGTAAGCAGGCATGCATTTTTCATCTTTTTTGGATTCATGTATCTTTCTATTGGAGAAAAAAGAATTTATAGATAGGAAAATGCAATGTTGAGCGTTACAGAGACTTTAAAAACCCGCTTATACATAGTATCTCCCCAAATGAGAGCTATCAGCCTGATTTTGCCCAATAACTTTGTTTGCAATAGTGGCAAATATCTATAGCTAGGGTGTAGGATGAGGGTGAAGGTTCGTTCTCCGAGCTTGTGGGTTGCTTTCCAAATGTTTCGTTAACTTGCTAGGTAACATCTTTAGCAGAGTTTAGGAGATGTCAGTGTCAGTGTTCTTCAAAGGCTTTGTGTGGGCAACAGGACTTGTGATGGGTCAGGTGTGGGTGTGTCAAGTAAGGGTCTTGTAATGGGTCTTGTAAGGGGTCAGGTGTGAGTCATCAGTGAGAGTCTTGTGATGGGGAGATTACATCAGGTGAGGGTCATTAGGAGGTGAAGTGCTGGATGGGGGGGGGCTCGCATGGGTTGGTTGAGGGTTGATACTGTCTCTGGTTGGCTGTGCTGTTGATTTGGATTCTGACACCAAACAGCACCAGTTCGATTGGAGAACCTCAAAATCAGCAACGTTACCACCTGTCACAGTCGTAAGTTCATCAAAGCCCGGCACTCCACAAGGAATTCCATCAACAGATATATTGACCTACAACCAGCCTACAAACCCCTCAAAATCCAGATCAATTACACGGCCAATCAGAGATAGCACTGACTCTCAACCAACCCACCCAAGTCCCCCCAACCAGCACTTCACCTCCCAGTGACTGTCACCTGATATAAGCTCCCCATCACAAGATGCATCACAAGACTCTCACTCAACACACCCACACCTGACCCATCACAAGACATACTGACCATACAAATCCCTTATAAACAGGAGAACAATGACATCCCCTAAACTTTGCTGAAGATGTTACCTAGCCTGGTAATGAAGCATTTGGAAACCAACCCACAAGCTCGGAGAACGAACCTTCACTCTCAATAACTTTGTCCCAAGCTCCCAAATAAGGAGTTTCAAAATCTTTGATTTAATGATTTAAGATTTACTTGCAGAAAGCTCAGCTAAGAGAAGCTATAAGAATGTTTTAAAAAAACAGACAAGGGGACAGTCTTTTTTTCTCTATTTTTTTATTTTTATTTTACTTTTGATGAAAGTGCTTTGCTACAATTTTTTCATTAAGCCAGCTAATAAGATCGGCCTGGCACGGGAATGATACTAGTTATTTTTAAAGAGGTTAAGTGATTGGTGAAGTTTGCATAGAAAGAAATAAGCTAAAGGTAAAATATGAGTACTCAGTTGCCATGGAAACATAAGCTTTGCTGTAGTGAAGGTTACCGAGAAGGACTAAAGTAAGAGAAAAACAACAACAACCAGGCAGAGGCTTGTCCCTTTTATTCTTCTTAGGACTTTTTGTTTTGTTGTATTAAAAATGAAGACAGAGATTAAATAAAGTAGATGAAGTTGTCCAGGATTGTAAAAAGAAATTGAAGGAATTTTTTGAAAATAATTTAAATAAAGAAACCGACAAGAGGATAGTTTGAGATGCCAGCAAAGCCTTTATTAGAGATTATTTGATATAATATAAACATCGTGGAACATGCACAAGTTGCATTAAGAAAGCAAAGCAAAGCATGCCATAGTTGGGCCCGTGTGGTACAATCACCAAAGTGGCCACCAAATTTTTTAAGTGGCAGCACTGAATTGCGGCCACTCATGGTAGCACAGTCCATCAACAAAGTGGCTTGCTTTGCTTCCCAAATCCAAGCTCCAGAGATCTTCAAAAAGTAATTGTGTGACACTGGTTGAGTAGGAGGGTGTAGGGCCCAATGAGAGGAATGAGGGGGAATTACTACAGAAGCCAACATTTTGAGACTGGGTGGTAATAAATTTGGGGGGGCGCTGTAACTTTGAACAGTTGCAAAGTGATTGGTTGTAGTGTGGGAAGTCAGCCCCCCCCCCAGAGAAGGAAATATTAAAAAGGGCAGAATATTATATTTCCTCAAAAGATCTTAAAAGGGCAAAAAAGTATGCCCTCCCCAATGCAGAAACCAGCTCTGTAGAAATGCAGATATCATAATCCTTTCAGAAAGACTGGCACTGGAAGCTTAGAGCTGATGGGATTAGAAAGACAAAGATCCCTAGAATCAACAATCCCTCACACCAAAAAATCCAATACAGGACATAGTCATCAGCCAAACCCCCAGGGAAGAAGGATATGACCTTTCGGACATAATAGGATTAACTCACCACCATCAGAATACCAGAAAGGCACACTCAGACTCAAGTCAAAGTACATGACACAGGAAATTACAAAGCCTCAAACAGGAAGAACTCCAAACAAAAACTCAAGAAGATATAAAAACCCACCACTCCCTACTACATGTGGTCAGCTTTCCCAGAGCCACGCTTCTGTCTGGCTTTGCTCTTCAATAAACTACAACCTTCTTTCTAAAGCAGTCTCCATTTTGTTTATTCTCAGCTTGAACTGGACTGATGAAGATTTTTCTTTCAACAGTAGGTTGGGGATTAGTTGTATTTTATGTTCTAGCCTCAACAAGAACTTTTATAAAATGATGTATCATTAGTATATAGAAACTTCTGGAATATATAAAAGTACTTTGAATCCCTGCTGGAAATGTAAACACACTGAAGGGATACTTTACCATATTTAATGGACACAGAAAAGGCTAAAAAATGGATATAATAAATACAGGCACTAATCCAGAAGGTTTTAATGGTTAAAGTACAACTGAAACCAGAGATTTTTCTTTTAGGACTAATGGACAGGCAATTTGAAAAAAAAAAAACAACAACCATGAAACTTTTGTTTTTATATAGGATACCTGCAGCAAGACTCTTAGTGCTCAGAAAAGGAAAAATTTGACATTACCCATGGAGTGGGTTGGTGAAGATGATAGAACTTGTAATGGCTAAATTAACAGTATGGCTGACTGGAAACTACTTGTAGACTTTTTGCATGAAATAGAAAAAATGTGCTCATGATTTGTGGTTTTTATGATTAGAAAAAAACTGGATAATAGAAAAAAGTGAGTTTTATAAGAGCTAATATTGTAATTCTACTTATATTTGCTACAGAACAAAATGGAAGGTTTTTCTATTTCTTTTTACATTTTTTTCTTTTCTCTTTCTTTCTTTGCTTTGTAATACTTTTCCTTACTTCCTTAGTCTTCCTAAGAGTAACTTTATTACTTTGGGTTAGTTTTTATGTTCTTTGCAAATTTTTAATAAAATTTATACCAAAAAACCCTCCCACAATAAACCAAACCCAAACCAGCTAAACTATGGCCGAGCATAAGGTAGGAACTCTGCTACAAAATCAAAAGCTAAAAAGCTTGCAAGCCAACTTCTCTTTGCTACTGTTGTCTACTTTTTATGTATTAAAAAAAAGAGGATTTACCTTATGTGACTATTAAAGGCTGACCTCTGAGCAAAACTGGCTGGACAGCACTGACATTTATAAGGCTTCTCTCCTGTGTGGGTTCGTATGTGAATTGTCAGGCCATACCTGGAACTGATGACTTTGTCACAGTAGGGGCACTGCTGCGGATGCTGCTTCTTTTCATGCACCCTGCGGATATGAGCACTGATATCCTTCTGGTGCTGAAACTTTTTGTCACACAGCAAACAAGGGAAGATCCGCTCTCGGCTGTGGACAGTGACCCTGTGTTGCCTTAGACTGTGGCAATTGGGAAAGAGTTGGCTACAAATATTGCAGCTATACTCAGTTCCCAGGCTTGTGCTATGCTCCAGATCAATATGTGATTGGTACTGCTCAGCAAAATGGAATAAATGATTAGGCTTGTCACTGGCATATGCTCTTGGCAAGACTTTTGATATATTGCGGGTTGATTTTCTGAGTTTCGCCTTACAGAGTGTCAAGCTATTTTCATCCTTTTGGTCAGGCAATGTCCTGCTTAAAGCGATGTGGGCTTCCTTCAAGTCCTCTTCATTTAATGAAGGACAGTCAGTCTTATTGGTACGCTCAGATGTCGTTGTTGACTCATCTTTGGAACTGCAGCTCACAATCCTATCTTCATTAGGGTTTACACGTTTATTTTTAATATCATCAAAATTGGTGGTTGGTTTTGAATGGTTCATTTTCTTCCCCAAATGATTCTTCCTCAGTGCAGCAGCCAAAACATGTACTTTTTCTCCTCCATGTTCTGTTCGCTTCCCAGGCAATCTAACACTTTCATTTTTTTTCAAATGAACATGTGGTTCCAAGTTTCCATCTACAGCCTTCATTTTTTCAAAAATTTCAAGCAGATCTTTGCATTCAAATCTTTCAGCGACTTCCTTGATCTGGTGCAGTCTGTCCACTTCAATTTCTAACTCTGCGGTGTAAACAAATTTGAGGAATGAGACAAATTCTTCAGTCTGAATATCCCGGAGGATCACTGTGCAGTTTTTGACGTTCTCCATTTCACTATTGAGAAAAAGGCTTTTAAAGTAATTGCTAGAAGCTGCTAAAACAGCTTTGTGAACGGAAAATTCTTGTTGGATTTCTAGCTGGTCTGTGTATATTGTAACATCACAAAAATGTCCAAATTGATAGAGAGAATGTAATGTTCTCAGAAGGTTGGAGGCAGCAACACTGGATTTCATTAAAATTTTCTTTTTTTCCATCCTATTAAACAGAAATACAGTTGAGAACATTTCGTCAGCTTGTAAAAATTACCCTTCTCGTCAAAGTTAGTTTTAATGTCAGATCTTCCATATTTATACTCAATATTTAAAATTCCTACAATTAATGGCCAGATAGATAATAGTAGATTAACTGAGGAAAAGTCTTTTTTTAATTTAAAGGTTACAATACCATCTATGCTTACTTAAGTTGCATTATATTCTAGCCTCTGTCCTCTACAAATGTGAACTGTGTAAAGCTGAAAGGACGACTTTTTGACAACCAGCATATAAAAAAGAGAAACATGAAGGTGATGTATACATAATTCAGATCTTTGTAAACACTAGACAGCAAGTTTTTTCAAATGTTTTGCTTCCTGAAAAACTTTAGGTAATTATGATATTCATAGCCCTTCAAACTAAATGCAAATATAAATTCAGAAAGACTGCATTATATAGGAATCTTCAGAAATATGAAATTAACTTTGAATGACTACAACATATTTAATTATGTAATGTTTCTGACAAATTGCACGAGTTCAACAGGGCTAAAAATATTTTGCTGCTGATTTTCATTTGTACTTGGGTGTCAGATGCATCTCGCTACAGTGTTGAACAACAGTCAGCCAGCACTGACGGATTCCTGTTGCCCTGATACCATTTTTTCATAGAAGCATTATCCTAGTGGAGCTTTTCACCAATTTCATCATTGACTGGGCCTAGATTTTCAGGAATGAGGTCCAAGTGTAAATGCAGCAAATGAATCCGCAATGACATTTTGCACTATTTTACACGATCGTGTACAATTTTGTAAAATATTACTTTTATGTATGAAAGCAGCCAAATTGGAAAGGAGGAAGCTTCTTTGATTCAGCCAATGAAACAAGAAACAAGACACAGAAAATACTAAATCAGACTTTTGCCCCAACTTTCTACTTGCAAGGAAATTGCTTTTATTTAAATAAAAGAATATTCAAAAATACAACCTGCCTACCTTCATCTGACTGAATGCATTAAATGGATCAGACAATTTGCAGGAATAGTTGATAGATAATTAACAGGGAATTCCCTAGATCTGTTTCTAGGAAAATTACCCATTTGCCCTTGCTTCCCAGAAGAGAAAGCTGATGTATCTAGAGTATTTGTTTCATTTTTTTGGACTGACAAGAGAATGATCAAAACCATTTGATCATTGCTATCCTATATTCCTCCAAATAAGCTTAGACCGCAAATTCTGTCAATTGTAGCAACAGAGGAATGTATGAATATGTTGAACTATAATCTCCAAGGGCATAATGTCGGAAAATGGTATAATACAGCAGTAATGGCAACTGGAGAGGCTGAGGTTCAGGGCATCATTCAACAGGGCTTCCTTTGGATCTTTGCCCTCCCTTAGTTCAGACTACCTCACAAGGTGATTGTGAGGATAAGTATAGTGGAGAACTTCTTGTAAGCCACAAGGGTTGACTTCTCAGAAAAACTGAGGGGCATAAATGCTATTTCTAAAAGATTGCCGAAGATGTAGAGAGAAGTTTTATCTCCTAATCTTGCAAGTGGGGAAAGATTTAGCAAAACTGAAAGGGATCCATGATTAATGAAACAAAAGCAGCGTAGTACTTTATGTTAAGGAATCCAAGCAAGCGATCTCCTAACCATACCCTCCAGATATGTCTCCTGCTCTCCGCTGACTGAGGATAACAGCGTTACAATATAGTATAATCCTCGAAACTCCTTAGAAAGCAGCAAGTTGGAGAAAGCTTTCTGGCTTTTACTTGCTACTTTACTTGAAGAGGTCGCCACGGTCAACAACAAGGCTGGTTGCATTAGGACCGGACAGAGTTTCAGATGGTAAAAAGATCTTGCAGCAGCCTTGAGTGACAAGACCTATTCCTGGGCAGCGCATAGCCCTTGCCCGGTCGCGGGCAAACAAAGAGGATGTGGCGCATCTTCCCACCCAGCTTGTTTGGCGCAAATATCAATCGGAACGATGCTCCGGAGCATCTTTTCGGGGCTCGAATCCGGGAGGTTCGACTGACCTGCTCAGCGGGAGGGCGAACGGGGAGACAAGCCGAATTCTCACACTCAGCTGAAAGCGACTTTGACAGCCACCGTAGAGGCGCAGGCCCGTGACCGAGGGGTTACCCAGGAATAAGGGTTGGCTGGCGTTTGGAGCTCGTCCCTTCCTCGCCCGTCGCTGTCATCTATGGTATTCCATTGAGACAGAGCAGTCCGCCATCTTTCTGGTGGGCAAGGAAACCTCAGAAGCCATCTTTAGCGAAGCACGCTAGAGTGGACTCTTTCCTTAGTGTGCTCGCGCCGCCTGCTGGAGAAAGGAAGAGTTTACGAAGAGCAATACATTCGTTTGAAACGTCGCGTCCGGGCTGGGGCGTCTTTCGCTTTGTGGTGTTGTTTTCCCCGTTTCCTAGAAGCTTGTGGCCTCTACAAAACTCGGTGAGAGAGACAGAGAGAGAAACAGCAACAGAGAGAAACAACGAGTAAGCAAGCAGTGTAGGGTCACAAAACTCCACAATATAGTGGAGTTGTACTGTATATAAGAAATAACTGCATTTCTAACAGAAATAGAGCACAACAATAATGAAAACTGCCTTGAATGCATTTGGGTCAATATAAAAGGGGGGAAAATGACATTGCCATAGGTGTATACTATAGGCCACCCAACCAAACAGAGGAAATAGATGAACTTTTTGCTAGTCAGTTAACTAAGGTATGTAGGAAGCATATCACAATAGTAATGGGGGACTTTAATTACCCTGACATCAGCTGGGAGACAAACTTGCACCAAGTTGGAAGATCAAATAGGTTCCTGACAAATCTAGCAGACAACTTTGTCTCTCAAAAAGTAGAGAAGGGAACTAGGGGATCAGCTATATTGGACTTAATTCTCACTAACAGAGATGAAATGATAGAAGGTGTTGAAGCCACAGGAACCTTGGAGGGGGAGTGCAATATTGGAATTCAACATTACGTAAGCACAATCAACATAACATAGTCAGACTAGGGCCTTAGACTTTAAGAAAGATAATTTCAATAAACTTAGAGTTTGGGAAGGATTCCATGGATGAGAATCCTCAAGTCAAGGGGAAAACAACTCAAGAAGCTTGGTAAATTTTGAAAAGTGAAATTATAAAAGCCCAGTCTAGCACAATATCAATGGAGAAGAAAAATAGCAGCTCTCAAAAGAAACCAGCATGGCTGCATAAAGAATTCTCCGATAAACTGAAAGACAAAAAGAACAAGTATAAAAAGTGGAAAGGGGGGCACATAACTGAGGCAGAATATCAGCAGATAGCCCGAGCCTGCAAAGATGAAGTGAGGAAAGCTACGGCTCAACATAAACTAAGACTTGCGACAAATGTCAAAAATAACAAAAAAAGCTTCTTTCAACATGTAAAAACCAAGAAAAAAGTCAAGGAAACAGGCCATTAGTGAGAGACAGTGGCAAGGAGGTGATGAGCAACAGGGAAAAAGCAGAACTACTTAAATCATTTTTTGCAACTGTCTTTACACAAAGGGAAAAAACAGTCCAACCTATCAAAAACAGTACCGTAAAAAACAGCTTAGAAATACCAGTTTTAAAATAGGCAAGAAAATGGTAAGTGAGCACCTGTCCACCCTAGATGAGTTCAAGTTACTAGGACCAGATGGATTACACCTCATGTTTCTGGAGGAATTGGCAGACATGATCTCAGAACCACTGAACTATATCTGTCAAAGATTCTGGAGCACTGGAGAATTACCAGATGACTGGAAAAGAGCTGATATAGTTCCCATCTTCAAAAAAGGGAAAAAAATAGATCCAGGAAACTACAGACCTATCAGCGTGACTTCAATATCTGGGAAGATTTTGGAAAAGATAATCAAATAATGAATCAGTGAACACCTAGAAGCAAACAAAGTTATTACCAAAAGCCAACATGGGTTTGTCAAAAACAGATCATGCCAGACAAATCTTATTGCATTCTTTGACCAGGTGACAAAATTAGTGGGCCAGAGGAATGCTGTGGATATAATTTACTTAGATTTTAGTAAGGCATTTGATAAAGTAGATCACAACCTACTACTTGATAAGATAGAAAAATGTGGGTTAGACAGCATCACCACCAGATGGATTCGTAACTGGCTGACCAATAGCACTCAACGTGTAGTCCTCAATGGAACTGCATCTACATGGAAGAAGTATGCAGTGAGGTACCCCAATGCTCTGTTTTAGGCCCAATGTTCTTTGACATCTTCATCAATGATTTGGATGAGGGGATAGATGAGGAACTTATCAAATTTGCAGACAACAAGCTGGCAGGAATAGCCAACACTCTAGAACAATGTTTCCCAAACTTGACAATTTTAAGGCATGTGGACTTCAACTCCCAGAATTCCACAGCCAGCATTGCTGGCTGTGGAATTCTGGGAGTTGAAGTCCTCATGCCTTAAAATTGTCAAGTTTGGGAAACACTGCTCTAGAAAATAGGCTTAAGATACAGAAGGATCTTGACAGATTTAAAATTGGGCGCTATCTAACGAAATGAAATTCAGTGGTGAAAATAGTAAGGTTCTACATTTAGGCAACAAAAGCCAAATGCACAGTTATAGTATAGGTCAGTGATGGCGAACTTTTTAGAGACCGAATGCCCAAACTGCAACCCAAAACCCACTTATGCATCGTCGGATGCCAGGTGGGTGTGGCCCATTGGCTGGGTGTGGCCAATTGGAAGGGCATGGTCCACTGGGTTGGCATGGCTGCGGTGGTAACGGCAGACTGGGTGGGATTAAAAAGTTCAATCAATCAATTCCAACTTTGCAAGATCTTTTTTTTCCCCGTGAGAAGTTGAAATTGACTGATTGATTGAACCTTTTTTTTTTTTTTTTTTTTGCACACGGCAGCGGAGGCCTAAAGCGAAAAGGTTTTATAAAACCCAGCTGAAGGCCTAGAACTGGGGTGACGGCATGCGTGCCCACAGAGAGGGCCATAGTTTGCCACCACTGGTATAAGTGGTACCTTGCTCAATAGTAATAACTGTGAGAGGGATCTTGGAGTCCTAGTGGACAATCACTTAAATATGAGCCAGCAGTGTGCTGCAGCTGCCAAAAAAGCCAACAGTGCTAGGCTGCATTAACAGAGGGATAGAATCAAGATCATGTGAAGTATTAATACCACTTTACAATGCCTTGGTAAGACCACACTTGGAAAAGTGCATCCAATTTTGGTCACCACGATGTAAAAAAGATGTTGAGACTCCAGAAAGAGTACAGAGAAGAGCAACAAAGATGATTAGGAGACTGGAGGCTCTCCTAATTTGTCTGAAATGGTATAGGGCAGTGGTTCTCAACCTGTGGGTCGGGACCCCATTTGGGGTCGAACGACCATTTCATGGGGGTCGCCAAACCACGCTGTCCACCATTTTTTTCCCTTTTCCCTAGCTGTCCTACTCCCTCTTATTGGTGGCCACACCCACTTGGGGGTCACCACAACATGGGGAACTGTATTATGGGGTCACGGCATTAGAAAGGTTGAGAACCACTGGTATAGGGTTTCCTGCCTGAGCAAGGGGTTGGATTCGATGACCTCCAAGGTCCCTCCCAACTTTATTATTATTATCTCCAAGGTCTTTTCCAACTTTGTCCTATTCTGTCCTATTCTGTTCTGTTCTATTCTATTCTATTCTATTCTATTCTATTCTATTCTATTCTATTCTATTCTTCTACAGTGGGATGCACTGAGATTTATCACCACCTAAAATACATTCCCGTTCCCTTCCTACAGCTTTTTTCTTCCATACTTATGCATAGAGAAATAGCTATAAGTCACATAATATAATTTTGCCCTTGTCTATTATGGTGTGAACGCCTATGGTCTTGATGGTCCATTCTTCTGCATCTCTGTGCTTAGTATTTCTACCTTAATGCTGCCAAAATGTTGCTTTTGGCATTAATGGGATAGCAAATTAAAAGTAAGTCTCCACAGGCTTTCCTATTAAAAAAAGGAAAAGAAAAGAAAGAATAATTGGATAATTGGAAAAGAAAGTTGGATAGTTCCATCCTGGTGGTGTCCATAACAAATTAGGATGATGTTCTCACACAAATCCCCAACACAAATTCATAACAGTGTATTTGTGTTCCAACACTGATGCAAATATTAAATTGTAATTCACATATTATCATGTTTCTCTTCTGTATTTACACTATACCTGCTTGTTCTTCAAAAAGAAGAGACTAAAATTGGAGCAAAGAATGATGACAAGGGAAGGAACTAAACTTTTAATTAATAATATAGAAACCCTGAAAAGACTTTGCAACAAAAAGGCCTGATTTTCTCAGTATTTTAATATTTATGATTTATAGATTTTCCAGAATCATCCAACCATGGTTGTTCCAAAATAACAGTAACAAGGACAATCTTTATATCACTGCAGTGATGACTGGATGATGCTGGGAAGATACATTAAATCATGGATTGTGAAAACAAGCCATATGGCTAGCAAGTTATGAGAACCTAGCTGTTATGGCTTATAAATTAAGATTTAGTATATTTTGTGAACACAGCTTATGTTGCATTTTATTATTTTAGCCAGCTGGTGAAGCTAAGCAGCTTTAAACATTGATTGGTGAATTGGCTGTATTCATACCCATCATTACTTGATCACAGTATACTGAATCAATCATGAATACATTGTGAGTTTTACTTTGAATGAATTGTGAAGTTTGTTGAATAAACATTGAGCATAAACCACAGTTGGCTGCATTCATACATTAATATATATACCATTGTTTACCCATAATGTCAGGGCTTATACAATATAATAAGATTTAGATTCCCAAACTGGTACCTGTGGGCACTACTGATCCAATAACTTCACTTGGTGTCCATGACCTGTCTGAATTTGCTTTAAAATTATTCTAGCTTTTTTTTAAAAAAAATTAAAAGATGCATGTGAAACTAGTGTGTTGCAAAATAAAACACAGCCTCCAATTATCCTAATGTCCAAAATGTTTTTTATTGCTATGTATTCCCTGAAATATTTTTATAAATAAATATTATGGTGAGTTCTCTATCTGTATATAAAAAAAAAGGTAGCCTGAATTCCTGGGGTACTCACCAGTTTGCCTTCTGGTAATTGGCAATTTTGTTTTTGACCATGCTCACTATGGCAACCATTTCAAAAAAGTGCTATCAAAATGTCAGATGTGCCAACTATTCCAAAAAGATTGGGGTTCCTACAGTAAACTTATCATTTGGCTTTCAGTTGGCTCTGATGTTACATGCTGAGCAAGCACAATCAATTTAGAATTCATAAGAATATTTCCTTTGATTGTACAAAGGAAAAAGATTGTTGGAAATGTGCTAAAAACATTCATTGAAAGTTACCATTAGCCTACTCTTTTGACTGCCTAAAGCTGAGTTTTTCAACCTTGGCAAGTTTAAGATGTGAGGACTTCATCTCCCAGAATCCCCCACTCGGCTGAGAAACATTGGCCTAAAGATTATACTATAAAAGGATGAAGAGAACAAAGAAGCAAAAGGATAATCTTTTGCATGAATACTATGGTGGTAATTAAGAGAGGACAATTGATTCCATGGAAAAGCAAAAAAGACGTGGCAAGTCCAGAAAGCTGGGCAACCGGGTGATAACCCTTTTCTTAGACAGCTTCTAGTTTAATAAATGAATTACAGCATTTACCATGATGTTTCCAAATGTTGAGTAAGCATCAGTGCACCCCCAGCATTATCTCAGAGAAGCATTTCTAAGACTATTACTGGAGAACACCAATCCCTCTTCTTTTAGTCTTTTCTCTTTGCCTGATTAGTAGACTATTACCACTGAATCTGTAATCAGACTGGGTGTATTTTTTTTTCCTTTTGAAATTTTAAAGCAGAGGTGTGTTGCCCTACTTAATTAATCTAATTGTCATTGGCCCTTCAAAATGATGATGGGGGATATCAGCCTTATCAGAGCAACTAATTATCCTTAAAGAGTAATTTACCTCAAGATAATAGTGCAGGGCAGGCCAGATGGATTGGATGTTGCACAAAACAGGATTGCTTTCTAACGTTTTTGCATTTTTATCAATTCTTTTCTTTTAAAAGACAAACAATCTTGCCTCGCAGTTGTTTCCGCCCTAGTAATATCTGTTGTTTGTGTGGTATGTTTTATCATCATGATGAAGCTAGTAAAATCCATGGACGCTGTCAGAATATATGTACCCTGTCTGACAACATGAGGTTATGCTGAGATTTACACAGAACTTTTACTTTGCCACGGGAGGCTTGCAGAAATGTAAAATCCATTTCAGTTCATTTACAAGGTGGAAACCAGTCCTGACATCTGCTCATTTTCAAACACAGCAAGGACAAAAGAAAGTGCTCAAAAATTAAAGAGCACCAAAGATGCAGACAGAGGAGATGCAATCTGTGCTATAAATTACATCTGGGGGTGGGTGGGAGAAATCCAACTGCTGTTAAATAATTTGCCATGAATATGTTTAGTTAAAATATAAGGCTTCATCTGTTTTAATGAAAATTCAGGGAGCATTCCCAGGCGAACAGCCCAAGCAACGGAACGCCATAATTTCTCACTGGCGATAGCCCATAAAACATTCATGCTTATGTAACGGTATTAGAGTTCTTATTCTTTTCAAA
Source organism: Crotalus tigris (assembly GCF_016545835.1). Taxonomy (NCBI): domain Eukaryota; kingdom Metazoa; phylum Chordata; class Lepidosauria; order Squamata; family Viperidae; genus Crotalus; species Crotalus tigris. The sequence continues at coordinate 242,084 of NW_024100565.1, forward strand.
GTGAAGTTGCTATTTATTTAGTTTGATTTATGAAATTGTGAAAGCCACACTTTAACAATACAGATTTTATCTGTGTGCACACATAGGCATGCACAACATGTTTAATCCAAACTGCAAATGGAACCGTGGATAGCAATCCGACCTCCATTGTCATTGATCCTTAGACACAACGAGGTTTAGGCAGTCTGATCATCGTTCTTGCTGAAAGGCATTAGGAAACCCCTGGCCTTTTTATGCCTTTTATGTTAAGGAATTTTAGTAATGAGGATAAGTAATTATACATAGGTAGAGAAGAACAGAGATCCATAAAACCAGACGCCTGTACGACCAAAAATGAAGGTGGAAAATAATTCATTTTCTCACAATGAGACTGTTTGCAGAACCTGATCTCTGATTTACTAATACTCTGCGTATGATATAATTCTTTACTTAGCTCTCTTGGTTCCCTCTCTCCCTCACTGTAGTTCAGTGTTTTTCAAACTTGACAACTCAGTGTGGAGTTAGTGTGGACTAACTCCCAGAATTCTCAGCCAACATGCTAGATGGGGAATTCTGGGAGTTGAAGTCCACACATCTTAAAAGTTGTCAAGTTTGAAAAAAAATACTGCTGTAGTTCTTACAACAGGCTTGGGCAAAGTTAAAAGAATAATGCTAGATAATGCACCCTCACTAATATACTCTTACTCCTAGATTGTTTTAGCCCACCTGGATCCCATCAGCAAGAGATAGTGATAATACAGACCAGATAATATAGTCCACTGATGGCAATACTTTACTGCCTTTTACTCTTTTTTTCATTCATTCAAGTGTCCAGTCAACCTTGCCTTTCAAATTTTGAGAGGCAGACTTATTTTGTCTGCTTGTTAACATGTTCTTTTCTACTTTACTTTCTTGTTTTCTCTCCCTTTCTTTTTTGCTACAGTTTTTTTTCTAGCTTCTTAAACCTGGCCCTCTAGACTTTACTGACTATCTTGTTCCTCCATTCTTCCTCTGCATCTTTTTAGATTTTTTAGCTGTGGGTTTTGAATGTCTTTTGTGATACGTGACTTCTTGGTCCAAGTAGGCCGCTAGGGAATTGCTGGCAGCTGCTGATCATGTTTTAGAAGTTTTTTTTTTCTACACAGCAACTTCATATCTTTTACAGCAGAAATATCTAAAGCTTAATCTGCAGAAAAAATCCACTTTGGAAATGATTATTATTAGTGGGAAATACAGCTAGAATCACTTCTAGTGTGTCATGCAGATCTTATTTGAAGACTCAGTTCTCATTTGTTATTCATTTTTTAATTATATATTTCTAAAACAGACTTTACTCTTAAATCTGGCCTGTACTTTGAAAACCAATCAAACAGAGTTTTTTTTCTGTAAAAATAGTATTTCCATATCCTTCTGAATGGATGGAACTTGGATTCAGTGTAATCTTACCTGGTCCATTGACAATGTGTCCCTGTTTTCAATAGGTTTACTCCTAGAGAAGATTTGAAATTCTGACTTTTGATCAATAGATCTTTGGTGCCCCCTCAAGTTTCTTATCCCACATATCTTTTAAAAAGGATCTGTTATATTTAATTAAAAATAAAATGGAAAATGGGCATGCTATAAAGCAAACCTCCAACCTCAGTCATAACCTTTTAAAATAGTCTCTGAGCTGAACCACAAGCAGAACTCTAGGTATTCCCGGGAAACAAAATAATGCTGGGTGAATGCTTAGAAAAAAAGATAAAGGACTATATGCAAAAGTGATTCTTCATCTGCTTTATTTTGACCTTGCAGGAATTTGGTAAGTCTAATCTAGTGGGAAAAAAAAGATCAGAGGTGACATGATAGCAGTATTTCAATATTTGAGAGGCTGCCACAAAGAAGAGGAGGTCAACCTATTTCCAAAGCACTTGAAGGCAGGGCAAGAAACAATGGATGGAAACTAACAAAGGAGCAAACCAACTTAGAATCAAGGAGACATTTCCTGACAATAAGAGCAATTAACCAATGGAACAGCTTGCCTTCAGAAGTTGTGGGTGCTCCATCACTGGAGGTTTTTCAGAAGTGATTGGACAGCTATCTGAAATGTCTGAAATGGTATAGAGTCTTCTCCTTGAGCAAGGGGTTGGACTAGAAGACCTCCAAGGTCCCTTCAAACTCTATTATTCTGTTAGTAGTAGCAAAATCCAGTTGGCCATGGAGATTTGGAGAAATTGAGACCTGCTAGGAAAAAAGCCAAAAGCTTGTTGAGAAGTAAAAGAGATGGCAAGCAGGAAACTCACCCCTTTGCAAGCCTTAGGGCACGGGTGTCAAACTCGCCGTGTCACGTGATGTGTCACGACATATCACTTTTTTTTTTGCATTGCCGGAGCTGGGGTGGGCGTGGCCTCCACATGATACAACCGGCTCACGGGCCAGCAGTTTGACACCCCTGCCTTAGGACATTTATTTTGTGGCCATACTCAAGACACACTGTTCAAACTGCAACTATGCCTGCTGGCCAAAAGGATGATTTACCTTGGCCCATCTTCCCCTACCTCTAGGCCCGTGGTGGCAAACCTATGGCACGTGTGCCACAGGTGGCACGCAGAGCCCTCTCTGTGGGTACGCTGGCCATCGCCCATGTTGTAGACCTTCAGCTGGGTTTTATAAAACCTTTTCGCTTTAGGCCTCCGCCGCCGTGTGCAAAAAAAAAAAGGTCCAATCAATCAATCAATTTTAACTTCTCTCAGGGAAAATAAAGATCTCGCAAAGTTGGAATTGATTGATTGAACTTTTTAGTCCCACCCAGTCTGCCATTCCCACCGCAGCCACGCTCACCCAATGGGCCACACCCACCCAATGAGCCACGCCCTCCCAGCACCCAGCGATACATAAGTGGGTTTTGGGTTGCAGTTTGGGCACTCGGTCTCTAAAAGGTTCACCATCACTGCTCTAGGCAAAGTAAAGCAGCCATTTGAGGAGCTGACCATCCAAGTGCCTTCTGAATTGAAGCTTTGTTGTTCTGAATACAACAGCCCTGCAGAGCAGAGTACTGACTCATTGGCCTTGGCCTGGAGGGAGCGCATGGGTCACTCTAATCATTTGATGCTTGGCTCTGAGAGTGAAGTCTATTGCCTCTCTATTTATCAGAGAATGCAGGAAAGCAATTTTTTAAAGTCAGAAGAGACTCTCCCGAAAGGAGGGTATAGGATGGTGGGGAGCATCAACCCTGGTTGACAGAAGTAGATCCACCACCCAAAAAGTAGATCTCTCCCCAAAAGTTATTTTCTTGCACATAGTGAAATTAATCTGAATTTGAACTTCAAGATCTTTTCAAACTTAAGATTCCTTCACTAATTATTGAACAGAGTAAGATAAAACTGCATGGCAGGTGTAAGTCGACTTACAACCACAATGGAGCCCAAAATTTCTGTTGTTAAGAGAGACATGTGTTAAGTGAGCTTTGCCCCATTTTCTTCTTCCACAGCTGTTAAGCAAATCGTTGCAGTTGATAATTTAGTAACAATGGTTGTTAAGTGAATCTGGCTTCCCCACTAGACTTTGCTTGTCAAAACGTTGCAAAAGGTGATCATGTGACCTTGAGACACGGCAATGGTCATAAATATAAACCGATGGCCAAGCATCTGAATTTTGAACAAATGATCATAGGGATACGCCAAAAATTGTGTGAAAAATGTTGCTTTTTTCAGTGCCATGGTCACTAAATGAACTGTTGTAAGTTGAGTACTACCTGCACTCCACTTGTGGATGTGCTTAGTTTGTCATCTCTCCTCTTAAAATCATTCCACATTCCATCCGCAGAAGAATAAATGGGATAGCTGCATTTCCCATTTGAAGCACCAGGTGTCACCAAAACCATTCTTTTGTGGGCATGGAGGTGAAGTATGTAATCCTGGTAAAGAGCAACATTAAAACTGTCATCTGTCAATTTCTTAAGCCTGGCAAAAGGTATTGCTCTCTAGGAAATATAGCGCCCTTGCAACAAATAGCAATTTGATTGGCTCTAGCATCACTAGCATCGTAAGTCTTGGGTAGCAAACAATTCATTGAGCTCATTCATTGCAATTCCAAGCCTGAGGCAGTTGAACTTGCTGAATTTTCGCGTGTAATCTATTTAAAGATAAAATCAGCCCTATGTGGAACTCTTTGCAATAGTCTATCCAGATGGTAATGAGGGAATAAGGTGCCAGACCCCCTTGCACTAAATAACGCTGCAACTGGCATAGTAGATGAAGCTGGATGAAAAGTCCCTCTAGCCACAGCTTCTGCTTAAGACTTGCTAGCCACAGCTTCTGCTTAAGACTTGCTCCTTTGCAGGTAATGCTTACCATCCAGGGATGATCCTGGTATCAAGAGAGATCCCTAATGAACAAATAGCAACTCCTTACCTGGGTCAGAGTCAGACTGTTCTGTCCCATCCAGACACTTGCAGCCTCAAAGCAGCAAAGTTAAGGTGACCAACTTTTTTACAATGAAAAGGAGGACACAAATAAATTGAAGAAAAAATATCATAAATAAAAGAAACATTTTATTCATTGCAACAATAATACAGACAACTTGCATGTGCAAAGTTTGCCAGCCAGGTGTTTTGGCATGCTCAGCAGCAATGGGAGTAGCACAGCTCATGCAAAAGTTGGAAAAAAAAAATCATCAAAAAAAGGTGCCGGAACACCGTTCTGAGCGTTCTATGAGGAAAAAAAAAAAAGCCCTGCAGATTAGTCTTCAAATATCGAAAAGGAGGACATGTGGGAGGACACTTTTCAAGGGAGGACAGAACTTACAAAAGGAGGACTGTCCTCCCTAAAGGAGGATGGTTGATCACCTTAGAAAGTACAACATTGATGGCATCCCCTCTTCAATAATGGATAATTGGGTACAATTAACTTACCAATGATACCACACTCAAATTGCTGGATGACCTGTCCCAGTGGCTATGTAGACATTGAAAAATGCAAGGAAGAGTACAAATCCTGTAGCTTCCACAAGTCAGAGTCCACCAATCACTTCTCATTCCTCACCAGAGTGAACGGAAACTGCCCACTGAGAAAAGAATGGAACTACTACAGAATAGTCTCCAAACCCCAGCAAGATACAATGGTTGAAAGCTGCCAAGAGGTTCAAGAAGACATGGGAAGGCAACAATTCCCCTATATGAGCCCAAAATGCAGGAAAGCAACCAGGGCCATCTCAATTCCATAACTGGGCCTGAATAAGAGCCCAAATAATTTGATTCTTATAGGGTGCTCAGGGAGCTGAAGAGCTGATATACTCCAACTGAACAGCTTTCTCTAAAAGAAAGGATATTGGGGGTTCTTGAAGAGCTTGAAGGGACATCTGCCAGCCTCTTAAAGTAGACCAGGTCAGGAAACAGATTCCACAACTTTGATTGTGGAATAAACTCTAGTTGACTGATATAGGCTACAGTAGTAACAGAATCCTGAAAATCCAATTGTGTTTTCATTCCCTGCCTCTTATACGAAAGAAAATTAAGATTAATCTCATGCAGGATTCTTTCTAATGTTCCATCTTTTCCCAGTCTTAAATCCTGTTTTGCTAAACTATCACATTCCTTCTCCAAAGTCATTTAAGTGGTTTCCCATACCGCAACACAGTTTATTTCAAAACTGCTGATAGTTCTCCCTCTCATAAAGAGGTGTTGTCTATCTCCTGAACCCAGATGGTCGTGTCTCCACCTGCCCCTTGCTACAGCCAGGATTTTATAATTTGTATAAAATACAGTTATACAATACATATAATTTACTCTGAGATGAAAACAAGATCTAAAGTATGACCATCTGCCTGTGGTGGGCCATGAACCTCCAGACTTTACTTGAGCTGGTTTTCAGGGCATGGAGATTAAAGTCTCCTGGCATCAAAAGACAGGTTGTTTTGCCTTGCTAGCCCAGATACCAATTGTAACAACCAGGAATGCTCCTGCAGGTGAGCAAGGCTGACAATATATCAACAGGTGTCAGTCCTGAGAGATAGTCCAGGCAGAAAGCACACCCAGATGCACTAATTCTACTTTATTATAAGGTTACATTACAGAATCTTGCAAGTCTGAAAGTATATTTATCCCCCTTGGCTTTTACAGCCTAAGAAACTATAGAGCAGGGGTAGTCAACCTTGGCTCTTTTATGACTCGTGGACTTCAACTCCCAGAGTTCCTGAGCCAGCTAAGCTGGCTCAGGAATTCTGGGAATTGAAGTCCACGAGTCATAAAAGAGCCAAGGTTGACTACCCCTGTTATAGAGGATCTGTTCTGAGACATTTGCCACGCCCACAAATTTTTTGCAGGCTAAGCTGCCTCTTATCTGACTATTCCCCTGGCTGTAGCTCTTTTCCTGCCTCTCAAGGTCATTCTACATGCCTATACAACACGATCCCAAGCTTGTTTCTATGGCCCAGCCCAAAACACAGGCACTCCCATCCTGATATCTCAGGAACAGATTTGTTAATTATAGGCAAAGTTTCCCTCACAATGGAAGGCACCACCATTTCAGCTTTGGCTAAAGGATCCAAAAATGAACTGGGCAGATTTCACACAAAGTAGCATTTGTTACCTTCTCCCAATGAGGATTCAATGATATAGGCCTCAACCATCACCATGTTGGGAACAAAAGTGTTCTTATTGTAGATAAATCTGGCACTGACCATCATTACCTTGAAGCCAAGGTCCCCAGCTATCTGGCTGCCTGGCTCCCTGGATGGCGCATTGGATTTTAAGTTGGGATTGCCAGCAAAGTGAAGGTCTCTTTTCCAGTAAAATAGCCCATTTGGTGCTCCCTGCCATATCTCCCTCAGCCTGCTTATCCCTGTCTATCTCCTGCCAAAGTGGATAAGTACTCCATCAGAAAGGAGCCTTCATATCGCAGCTAGTCCAATCACTGAGGCCTGCTGTTTGAATACTACTTAGCTGGGTTTTACAACCAACAATATATATCATGGGTCTTCAAACTTGGCTCTTTTATGACTTGTGGACTTCAACTCCCAGAATTCCTCAGCCAGTGTGCCTGGCTGAGGAATTCTGGGAGTTGAAATCCAGAAGTCATAAAAGGGCCAATTTTGAAGGCCCATGATATATAAACCTGCTCACATACACATATACTTGCTATAATAAATTAATTTTTCACATTTTTAACCACCTATCTCCCTCAGACAGGGACCCTGGGTGGTGTACAATAAAAATTTAAACTATAAAAGTAATATACAAAAAACCAACACTTAGAACAGTAGTTCTCAACCTTTTTAATGCCACGACCCCCAACCGGTCGTAAGTCGAGGACTACCCAACCGGTCGTAATTCAAGGACTTTCCCTGCCCGGGAGCGCTGCGCATGCATGGTGCAGCCCCCTGAGCCGGCCGAGGCGTAGCTGGCAAGGGGCAGCGATGGCGCAGGGTGACCACCAGCTGGGGCACCAGCTGGTCCAGCCCAAGGGAGGTAAGGCACCCGCCGGGCCCCACACGCACCAGCAACCCTCCCTGCGCCCGCCGGCCTCCCACCTTCCACCCCTGGCCCTCTTTTACTTACATTTTTAGTAGTTGTTCAGCAGGGAGGGGTGGAAACTTCCAGACAGCTCGCCTTCGCTGGAGACAACTTGCAGCACCGTTTGCAGAATGGGACTTTTGGCGAGCTCAGCAGGGCAGAGACAGCCTGGACAATTCCTATTGGCTTTTGAAAGCCAATAGAATTAGACTATTCAAGAGAGTCTATTCTATTGGCTTTCAAAAGCCAATAGAATAAAAGGGAGTAGCACAGCTAAGGAAAAAGGGGAAAAAATGGCGGACTGCGTTGTTTGGCGACCCCTGTGAAATGGTCATTCGACCCCAAATGGGGTCGCAACCCACAGGTTGAGAACCGCTGACTTAGAAATTTAAAGGGAGAATGATTAAACACTGTTAAAATTGGTTAAAAAACGAAGGAAGGTCTCTCCAGGCACCAGCCAGCCCCACAGCTGGATGCTCCTCTCGGCTTCCAATGTAAGGCTGCAGAGCCACGTTTTCACTCCTTTCCAGAAGGCCAGGAGACTGGGGGGCTGTTTTACCTCCGGGGGAGGGGGCAGAACATTTCATAAGGAGGGGGCAACATAACCTCTCTGCCTGACAGGGTGGGACGGGCTTGTCACATTAATACAAAAGTGGAAGCTCTCTACCTCCTAGACACTCTCTCACTGGCATCTGGACACCTGGGCTTCAACACCAGGTGGCTCTCACCATAGATGAGATGGGGCCTCTTGTCTCCTGTCTCGCCTTTCTTAACAATTTCATGGCAGGAAAATCTAGGAGAAGCGCAGTCCCAGGAACTTATTATTAAGTATTGCTCCAACGCCCACTGCAGGTGGAAGGTAGTAAAATGGATTATTACTGCTTGTGTGTTCTGTTAGATTAAAAACTGGTCCTAAATTCTAGCTGATGACCATGAATGAAAATGTCTTGAAGTCCTTCTCAGATAGGGTTTTTTCTTTCTTTCTGAAAATAGCCCATACTTTTGTAAGCCTTTCTTGCCTGCCAGAGGCCTACAGGAGGAGAAACTGCAACAGCCACAATTGGAGAGATGGAAAACAGCATTACACATGAGTAAGTCTCTGTGTATGGGTGAGCATGAGAAGGAAAGGTGTAGTATATTGGGGTATGAGTCAGAATGGCTGAGGAAGGATAGGTGGGGGCTGTAAGGGTGTATGCCAAAATTTATGGAAAGGATCATAATTAAGTTAGAAATCACCAAAAAATATGTTCATAGGACATGGGTTACTATGGTTTACTAATCTAACTCAGTTGTCTCAGTTTACATATATAATTTACCTATAAACCAAACAATTATATTTTAGCCTAATGTAGGGGGTATCCATGTCAGAAAGAAAAGGATAGGCACCACATCATGAATAGGCTTTGCAAATGTGTCCTCTGGGGATGTTGGGTCATCAGGATAAGTAAGTCTGAAAGTTTTGAAGTGTTTTTTAGAGGCTTAACATAACTATTTTGTCTTTTAATTCTCCTCCTTCCCCCAACTATGATTTGAAATATCACTTCTCTTTCCACTTGCATCCAGGAAATTTTCTTTCTTGAAGCCAGGATTGGAATGATACAGAGAATTGATCTTTCAGTGCTATGAAAAAAATATCACAGTCTTATAAACAATTATAGTAAATGTCACTGCAGAAATCTAGTCTGTTTTGGAAGACAAAGCGTCTACTTCCTTGAAATGGACATTTTGGAAAGAAAGCAAAAGCTCTGTGGGGATTGAAAATAGGAGGTGAAATTGTTTTCAGCTTTCCCACACTCAACATAATGTGAGAGAGGCATTTTACTTTTTAATCTTAGTAACCAAAATGTCACATAACAAAACTCTCTATTGATGTTTGGGGGCATATGAAGATTTATTTTGGACATCCATCTTCAAGATTGTTGCCTCCGAATGTTGTGGTTTCTATGGTGTTTACTACGTGATCTCTTGGAGGTCGTGCCTTGGTTTCCCTCAGGCACTGTGTCCTCTGCATATGGTGGTTTGGCCCATTTCCAGATATAGCAAACATACCGACATTGTGAACATGTCATCCAGGGACGGTAGATGAGTCATATGCTTACTTGGACAGAAAGAGAAAGAACAGTCAACGTGTCCCAAAGGTGCTTTTTCAGGAGGCAACTGGACTTTCTTGTTTTTCTTTGCGGACGTTTCGCTTCTCATCCAAGAAGCTTCTTCAGCTCTGACTGGACGATGGGGAATGGAAGGATTTATATTCCTTGCAGACAGCTGGTCATTTGCATTCTTTTAGAGAGTTGTTGAGGCCTTTTCTCCTGAGACTAAAACTGTGGTACTATGTCTGAGAGGAACCTCTGAAAGTTCAAGTACCGTATATGCCGCCGTATTAGGCGACCCGGCGTATAAGACGACCCCCGTATTTATAGCCAGGTCGCATTCCTAGAACGTCGTCTTATACGCCGGAAACTACCAGTATTTCCGGCGTATAAGACGACTCGGCGTATAAGACGACCCCCATCTTTGGCGCCGATTTCAGCGCTCGCGGAAGTCGTCTTATACGCCGGCATTTACGGTAGATAAATCAACAGTCTCTCAAGCATAAAATGATCACAACTGTTTTATCATTTTCAGGTAAGAGATTAAGATATTAAATATATTCTTTCTAATTTTTTTCTACAAGTTTTGTATTGGAGAGAAAGGTTAGAATCCTACTCGTTTGCATCCAAAGATGAAAAGCTTCTCAAAAAAATAAAGGATGCGATTTTTAATGATTTCCCCTCTATATTCTCCAGATTTATCAGGAATCTTTTGGGAAGGATTGTGAGGAGGGGGTTGTGGAGGGGTGAAGGAAAGAAGAGAAATTGATGAAAATTGACCCTCATTAGGCTGAACTAATCAGCAGAAAAGGCTTAATTTGATTCTATGGCAAGAAGTATTTTTGGGAGTATTGAAAAAAACAGATTGATGTTACTAGACTGCTTAGTATTTAATGACTTTATGAAATTAAAGTTCATGAGCCACTGTTTCCTTGAAGGATTCCCACCCAACTAGGTCAAGCAGAATGGGCATGCTGTAGATCCCGTCAGCCAAAGAAGGTCGGTTGGTGGGGACCAGAGGATGGGATTTTTATGTGGTAGTACCTGCTCTATGGAATATCCTCTCTTTGGAGATGGCCCCAACTCTGTAAACCTTTTGTAAGCCCTTAAAACCCCGGCTACGTTCCTGAGCCAGAGATGCTGAATGTGCCAAGGGCCTGGTTTCTTGGCTATATTGCTAAGAGGTCAAATATCTTGCTCTTGTGTATCTTGAATTGGATTTTTTAATGTTTTTTTTACTGTTTTTATGGTTTTAAAATGTTTTTTAAATTTTAATTGTAATATGTTTTATGAACTGTAACATGTCCAGTCATTGACTAAGATGGGTGGCCAAAGAAATTGAACAAATTAAAATAAATAAATAGATAAATAAACAAACAAAAGAAAGAAAGAAAGAAAGAAAGAAAGAAAGAAAGAAAGAAAGAAAGAAAGAAAGAAAGATTTCCAAGCTTCAATTGCAGACTTCGCTGCTATTTATGCAACAGTGGCAGTGACTGTAATTCATCTCACAATTATAGCAAAATAATGCATATGAAACACTTAGACTCTATGCATTTAGTGTTAGTTTGGAGCTTGCAAATTACATTTGAAGATCCTTTTGCCTTTTCTTTCTCATGATGACACCCAACTCTCCGGACAGAATTACCATCAACTAGAAATCGCAAATGGAATTGGGATCAGATCTGCCCTATTCCTCCCTTCTCAATATATCCTCAATAGATGTTCATTTTAAGTTATTTTGGAAGCAGATTTCGGTGGAAAAGACAGATTTAATATGATGAAATAAATGTAAGTTGGAAGCTTATACCACCTGTTTAAAATACAGGAAACTCAAATCAGAAAGTTTAGGGCACCACTAAGGGCTGGAGCTTACTTCGTGGGAATTAAAAATTGTTATGTTAACATGAAACATAACATGAAAATTGTTATGTTAACATGGCCTTTAAGGCTGAGAAACAAATGCCTAAGCATCTGTTAACTTAAAACAAATTAATCTTCCGTGATTATATGACCTCTCTGCAGCCGGCATAAAAGCTGCTTAGCTAGCATGTCCTTGAAGCTTCTGAACCGGGTGGTGGGGAGGAGATTGAGTTGCTGAAGAGAGGAGATTTATTGCTGGGCCTGAGACATTCTAATTTCAGAATGGTATGTAATAGTTTGCAGGATTCATGAGATAGGAGTTCAAATGTTTGGCACCATCACTCATCGTGGATCTTCTTAATGCAATCTTCCCAATGTATGTTACTGAGGTAGCTGATAGCACTATGGGAAGAAGCACTGGTTCAATGTGACCGCACAGAATCACACAGGTATAAAAATGTGATAAATGAATAAATAAATAAATAAATAAATTTTACTTTAATACAGTACTCTGCTTGCATTTTTAAACATAATAGTGATGTCGTAGGATGGAAAGAGCTTACTTCTCCTGCTCACCAATGCTATGCCTGCTAAATCAAGCTGATGGCAAAATCTTACCGCTATTCCAAGGAACTATGGGATGTCTTTATCCTGAAAGCAACAGCTACCTCAATTCTTGAAACGCAAAAGAAAATTTGACATAGCAGTTTTCATTTAGGTGACCCTAGAACAGGGGCAGGGGAATCTTGGCTCTTTTATGACTCGTGGACTTCAACTCCCAGAATGCTGGCTTAGGAATTCTGGGAGTTGGTCCACGAGTCATAAAAGAGCCAAGGTTCCTCTGCCCCTGCCTTAGAACATATCTTAGGAAGCATCTGAAGCACTCTATAATTATAGTGTTGCAATGTTATCCTTTCTGAAATCTTTTTAACTTTCTTTCTCACACCCTTAAACATTTTTAAAATAAGGGACATATTTTGTGAAAAAGGGCACATCATGGAACTGCTAAGACTGCCTCCTTCTGTGAAGCATTTGGATCTTATAGTTAATTCTTTAAATGGTTATGGACATGTTTTATTTCCCATTATTCGTGTGCTCCTTTTTATGTGAGGAAACAAGACAGTTGCTCCCCTCTTAGGGAAATTGGGCCCTGGTTTTGAGAAAGTGCTTCCTTGTTCTCTGTGCCATTTTACTAATACGAGAAGCAATGCAAAGATTCTGTCAAATGTCACGTGTCATCTACTTTGAGTAAATTTATGGTTCCCAGCAGTAAAAAAAAACACCATGGGTGTTAAAAATGGATGCGTTGGTGAGTTGGGTAGACTATTCGCTTCTCCAAATGATATAAATATTGATCATACAACTAAAATAGTTTTGATCTAAAAGCCAAGAAAAGGATTCCACACTCAACTGGCTTATGTGAAAACTATGGAAGTAAAACCTGATACTCAGTCTTAGAAACCCAGTTTTTTCTATGGCTCTCAGAGTGTGGTGTCCGAAACTATTTTGAAGTAAAATGTTCATTTAAAAGAAGAGGGGGATGATGCTGGAGTTCTTCAACAGCTCTCCTTAGGCCTTTCTCCATTTCTCAACTGAGGTGCGCTTCTACTCTTGTTTGCCGAAAACATTATTGTCATGCAATTTATTTGCTTTCATTGAGGATCCCTAACCCTATCTCTAAATGTTAATTCTGAGGCACCACCAAATGTTGCAATACTGATTAGGAGCTCTCAGTACAGATTTGGCAGAGCAGTTGGTCCAGTTCTCCAGCTTTGTCTCCTGTCCTCTTGAATATGTCAGCATCTGCCAATCATAGTGTTGCAGCAAGAGCAGGACTCTGGTGTTCTCAGTTTAGACTGCTTTGCTGGCCCCAGCCTTTATCTCCATTCTGGAATAATACAAGTTTAGCAGAGTGTTTTAAAAAAACCAAATGGGACTCATAAAGGGAACTGAGTCTCTTGTGACCTTTCCCAAGAGCAGTGTTTGGTCCCATTATTTCACTGTTTGTTATTGCAGCAAAAGTGGAGAGGGCAATAGAAAAAGTATTCCCTACAACACCAGCTGGGCTACAGCAAGGAATCCGCTCAACAGCCCCTCTGCCTAATCCTAAAGTAGGTTCCAAAATAACACAAAGTCTCCTTTAAGTCTAATCCTACCATTAGTGCTAGCAAGCAATGTCCATGTAGTGTTCTTTGCAATAGCATGAATATGAAATAGGGTTTTGGGACTTCTGGGTGTTAAGAATAGAATAGGAACAGAAGAAGCTGGTTAAGGATGAGAGGAGAGGGAACGTATCCACATGTGTAATAGGTGCCTCTTTGATCATTTCCTCTATTGGTTCCTTGACTTGGCTTTTGCCACCAGTCTAACATATTTTATAGATTTTGAGGCTGTTGCTCAATATGTTGTAATGGGGGGGGAGGGCTACTTTAACACCAATAATGCTAATCTTCTGAGGCAGAGATGAAATGAAGGAAACATCATGAGGACAGGGGAGGAAATTGCTAGTATCAAAGAAGGTTTGTATTTGAGTTAACTGCAAGTAGAAACACAGCCTCAGTAGTAGCAGACAACTATATCCTCATGAAATAGGAATGATAAACAGTGGGATTCTATGAGAAGAGGGCACAATGATATGCAGATGTCTTTCTTATTAAAATACCAGCTCAGGAGCAGTGTGTCGGTTATCTTCCTCTCCTACTGAAGATTTCCTCATATTTGATAAATAGTGAAGAAGCTTTGGCTTGACGTTGCATAAACTTAGAACAAGGATTGCCCCTTTTCATTTTCACTTCAAAATATTATTTCAATGAACTTCAAATAAAGAACTTTGTCTAAAAAACTCCCACTGTACTATCCTGCAAGTTGGTAGGCTGGGGGAAACAGTTTATATTTTCTAAGACTTTTAGATTACAGTTCCCACAATTCTTTGTTTTTCTGACGCTTCTCCTTGTGTAAGAATCTCCACAGGTTTAGTCTTAACTGAATTGTTCTTTTGCAATACTCCAGCGAAAGTGGAATCATCTGGTGCTCAATGCATGTTCAGAATTATAGTTCCCGCAATTACCATTGGCTGAAAATATTGGCTAGAGTTTGTGGACTGTGTAGTACAAAATATTTTCAGAGCACCAGTTTGGCTACCATTATTTTACCATAGTGCAAGATGGAAAACAGCCTTCTCATGAATGGAATGGTCTCCTTCCATTGCTTCTGGATCTAATCATCTGTGCAGTTGGCCAAAATCAGCCTACCAACCTATTTCCTCTATATCACATATTTTAAAAAATATAGTAATGTAAAGAAATTGCTAAGGTAAGTTTAGGCTTCATACAGTTCTAGATGTGACAGTTTCCATGGTATATGCAAGTATTTCCCACCATTTCAATTCCTGGATTACTTCTCTGAAGGGAGGAATCTTTCAAAACAGTCTGGCATATTTCACTAATAGTAATAGTTTATTGCTGTTGAATAACACCTAAAGAAATTCCTTAGTATTGATAAATCAGTCCATTTTTCTCTCAAATTGCAACTGAAAGCAATATTTGTTAGCTGATTTTTAAAAAACATCTTAAAATAATTTGGAAAATCCATCTCTGTAGCAGCAGGAGTAGTTTTGGTGGATTTTAGGTTCTTATTATTCAAATCACCATGCATAAATTGTGTTACAGGTGGGGATATTAGTTCACACCTGTTAATACACCTGTTAATTAGTGGATCAGAGGAATGTTGTGGATATAATTTACTTGGACTTCAGTAAGGTATTTGATAAAGTAGATCACAGTCTACTACTTGATAAGATAGAAAAATGTGGGTTAGACAGCATCACCACCAGATGGATTCGTAGCCGGTTGACTGGCCGTACTCAGCATGTGGTCCTCAATGGAACTGCATCTACATGGAGGGAAGTGTATAGTGGGGTGCCCAGAGCTCTGTTCTGGGCCCAGTGCTCTTCAGCATCTTCATCAACGATTTGGACGAGGGGATAGATGGGGAACTCATCAAATTTGCAAACGACACCAAGCTGGCAGGAATAGTCAACGCTCCAGAAGACAGGCTTAAGATACAGGAGGATCTGGACAGACTTGAACACTGGGCACTAACTAACAAAATGAAATTCAATGGTGAAAAAAGTAAGGTTCTGCATTTAGGCAAGAAATGTACAGGTATAGTATAGGGCAGGGCTTTTCAACCAGTGGTACGGGTACCACCTGTGGTACATTGGCACCTGGCAGGTGGTATGTGACCATCCTAGAAAAGTGGTAGTGGGGGAGGGGAATGAGCTGAATTGGTGGCAGCACCGCACAAGCCTGAGTGAGTGATGTCTGGAGCTGCAGGGCTGTCAGGGCTCAGCGGAAGCACCAGGATCAGTGCCGCTTTGCAGCTGATCGGTGCTTCTTTGGGGTTGTTAGGGCTCAGTAAAAGCACCAGGATCAGCACCAGGCTCCAGCTGGAGCTCACCGCTGATCCTGGCACTTCTGCTGAGCCCAGAAGAAGCGCCAATCAGCTGGAATGTTGCAGCATCTCCAGGGTCTTGTGATTTACATTCAGATGCTTGGCAACTGATTCATATTTATGATGGTCCCAGGATCATGTGAAGTGACCAAAACCTGCTGCAATCACCCAGCAGACGGGGGAATAAAAACAAAACATCCCCCACCCCCTCTGCCAATCCTCAACAGAAATTCTCACAACAATGAAAACATTGGACAGGAGGAAGAGCATCGCCGGATGGGCAGGCAGGTGTTTTGCTTGGCTGTGGCTTGGGGGGGGGCACTTTTTTCAGTGCCATTGTAACTTCGAACAGTCACTAAGCGAACTGTTGTAAGTCGAGGACTATCTGTACTTTATCACTTTTTTCCTTTTTTTGGGGGGGTCATCAAGTTTTTGACACTTTGCTAGGCGACTGGTGGTACTCAGATGTTGCCATATCCTAAAAGTGGTACAATGGGTGAAAAGGTTGAAAAGCCCTGGTATAGGGGATACCTTGCTCAATAGTAGTAACTGTGAGAGGGATCTCAGAGTCCTAGTGGACAATCATTTAAATATGAGCCAGCAATGTGCTGCAGCTGCCAAAAAAGCCAACACAGTGTTAGGCTGCATTAACAGAGGGACAGAATCAAGATCATGTGAAGTATTAATACCACTTTACAATGCCTTGGTAAGGCCACACTTGGAATATTGCATGTTTTTGTCACCACGATATAAAAAAGATGTTGAGACTCTAGAAAGAGTACAGAGAAGAGCAACAAAGATGATTAGGGGACTGGAGGGTAAAACATATAAGGAACGGTTGCTGGAATTGGGTATGTCTAGTTTAATGAAGAGAAGGACGAGGGGGGACATGATAGCAGTGTTCCAATATCTCAGGGGCTGCAAGAAAGAAGAGGGAGTCAAGCTATTCTCTAAAGCAGTGGTTCTTAACCTTTTTGAACAAATTGTCCCCTTGAGCCAATGAGGAAGTTGTCATCACCCCCCTCCCCCAACATAACATCTCAATCACAACATAGGAAATAATTCTTCAATTTATGCAAACACTTTTTTTGTTTTCTTTAAAATTGTCATCAGGACATATCGATGCAAATAATTTATTTCCAGTCTTTTTCCCATATCTCCCATATTCTGGCCAATGGTGTGCCACTTTATGGGTAAAGGCTGCTGCGCAACACGCATGAAGATAAGCGATGCGTCTTCACATATGTACAGTGTTCTGTACTGAAGCTAGCTGGAGGAACATTTGAAAATACAATTCAATCCACTAATAGCGAGCGATCTGATGTTTTTGTACGACAGATATACAGTGATTCACTGTACGAAAAAATCTCAAAAGTATCCCCAAAACTTCTCGCTCCATCGCCCCCATATCGCCCCCTTTTCGTTACTTCGCCCCCTCATCGTCCCTTTTCATTCCATCGCCCCCCTGAAAAATGAAATTGCCCCCTGGGGGGCAATATCGCCCAGGTTAAGAACCACTGCTCTAAAGCACCTGAAGGCAGGACAAGAAGCAACGGATGGAAACTAATCAAGGAGAGAAGCAACCTAGAACGAAGGAGAAACTTCCTGACAGAACAATTAACCAGTGGAACAAACTGCCCCCAGAAGCGGTGAATGTTTTTAAGACGAGACTGGACAGCCATTTGTCCGAAATGGTATAGGGTTTCCTGCCTCAGCAGGGGGTTGGACTAGATCAGGGCTTTTCAACCTTTTCACCCATTGTACCATTTTTAGGATATGGCAACATCTGAGTACCACCAGTCGCCTAGCAAGGTGTCAAAAACTTGATGACCAAAAAAAAAAAAAAAGGAAAAAAGTGATAAAGTACAGGTAGTCCTCGACTTACAACAGTTCACTTAGTGACTGTTCGAAGTTATAATGGCACTGAAAAAAGTGCCCCCCTAGCCACAGCTGAGCAAGACACCTGCCTGCCCATCCGGCGGTGCTCTTCCTCCTGTCCAATGTTTTCATTGTTGTGAGAATTTCTGTTGAGGATTGGCAGAGGGGGTGGGGGATGTTTTGTTTTTATTCCCCCTGTCTGCTGGGTGGTTGCAGCAGGTTTTGGTCACTTCACATGACCCTGGGACCATCATAAATATGAATCAGTTGCCAAGCATCTGAATGTAAATCACAAGACCCTGGAGATGCTGCAACATTCCAGCTGATCGGCGCTTCTTCTGGGCTCAGCAGAAGTGCCAGGATAAACGCCGAGTTCCAGCTGGAGCCTGGTGCTGATCCTGGTGCTTCCACTGAGCCCTGACAGCCCCAAAGAAGCACCGATCAGCTGGAAAGCGGCACTAATCCTGGTGCTTCCACTGAGCCCTGACAGTCCTGCAGCTCCAGCTGTGTCTCGCTCAGGCTTGTGCGGTGCTGCCACCAATTCAGCTCATTTCCCTCCCCTGCTACCACTTTTCTAGGATGGTCACATACCACCTGCCAGGTGCCAATGTACCACAGGTGGTACCTGTACCACTAGTTGAAAAGCCCTGGACTAGATGACCCCCAAGGTCCCTCCCAATTATTATTATTATTATTATTATTACCAGTATTATTATTATTATACTCAAAGAATGAAGCAGCCCTTCTCTCTCCTCCCTGGGCTCCTTTCTGCTTTCCACTCTTCACTGAAGAAAATCGTACAGATATATATCTTTTGACACACTGATTCTCATATATATGAAAAAAAAATATGGGAATCTTTTGAACCAATAGGAATAATTCCCTCTCTCATTTTGAAGTTTAACTGCAAATGGCCAAGAGTAAATAATAGGGATTAAGCAATAGAGATTGTTTGGCCAACAGCTCAGTTTCACTGAGTTGACGATTGAAAACATGGGGGAAATTTGAGTTTCAGGAAAAACATTTTTCACCCAGTGTAACTACAGAAAACCAAGCCTATATTGTTAGATTGCTATTCTAAGCAGGGAATTATGTCCCTAACCTTAACATTGGAGAAATCAGTCTGATTAAATTAAATTAAAATGGTTAATGCTTATCTATGGAACCTCTTCTCCCTTTGTGGTAGAAAAATCTTCTTGAATGTATTCAGTTGAAATATTCAACATTGAATTCATATTAATATTCTATATGTAAGCATCATATTTGTGCTTTGATTCTGTTCTTATTTTTTTTAACCTGAGAGCCACTGTTAAATACCAGGATAGACACATAGGACAAATTCAAACTCATTGCAATCATAAGTTTTGTGTTGTAATGTGCAAAATTGTTTCATGCAGTATGTGAACAGTTATCACAAATCAGAAGCTTGCAGTCATGTATATTACTGTAGAAGCCAGGCTGGGAGATGATATGTGGGTCACATGGCTACCATTAAAACTGAATATATGCATTTGTTCCGAACACTCTTATCATAACAAACAGCTTTGCGCTTCAAGAAGATCTTCTTTATTCAAGTATGCTAAAGCCTAGACTGAAAGATTCACCCATGGCTGTAATTCTAAGCAGGAAATAAATATTGTTCTCAGTAGCTGCTGGGGACTAGCTTGAGAATTGTAGAAGTGCAAGGGTCTTTGAAGTTAACATTGTTTTCAATGCAAATAATACACAGCTCCCCTTCCCCTCCATTTCATGTATGGCTGTCCAGTGTCCCTGCTTAAAGAGATACACTATTTCTGTAGGGAATATAGCTCCATGATATCCCTGATATAAAGTGAGGATTTTTTTATATATATATCAGTGTCTCTTTGTACCCTTTAATCTTTTCAGAAATACACAGTTACTTCAATTTAGAAAGCCATGACAAGGACAATTGGACTGATGGTCTTCATCCGTGTCAGATTCAAGTGTCCATTGTATTATGACAGTAACAGCTGTAGTATTAGTGTCAGTAGTGAAAGCACCCTTGAGTCAAACTTCACTCGTGGCAACTACACTCTATGTCATTTTCTTGCCAATAGCAGTTTGCCATTGTATTCTTTATCATCATCATCATCAACAACATAGTCGTCCTCATTCTGATAGCAGCATGTAATATGATCAAAAGTGGGTAAGATAGCAAAACACCAAAGATTTAATCGTTGTTGGGATAAAGCACATGGCACTCTGCCCTATTGAGATAGTGAGCTATGAGCCTGTTTTAACAAGGTTGTTTGTATAATGTGTGTGTGTGAAATATGAATGAGGGAGGATCAACATTTCCCCCCTTCAGAATATAGCTCACCAGGGGTATGGCAACTGAAAGACCAGTAACTCACTCACCAGCTATTGTCTTCAATGGCAAGGGGCAATGGTAGGCCATTTTTCAACTAAAACCTGTACTCGATGTGTGAAGCTAATATTTCTTTACTCTTATTATTTTTAGAGTACAACTCAATGCCCATTCGGGTAGAGGGAAGACCCACTGTTTTCACAGGTAAATGTGCATAGCCACTCTTATCGTAAATCTGTCAATGGCACCAGAACAAAATAACAATAGCTGAATAGAGTGTTCAGGTTAGTGACAGACAAGCATTCCATAGGCTGTCTATTAGCCCACCTCCAGTTGATGGCTGTGAGATGTGCTGATTATGACTCCTAGCAGCCATCTGGGGATGATCAGAGTTAGTTCTATGTGCCTCCAAGACCACCATATGGGGAGGAAAGCTTCAGAGTGGTAAAAGACTTAACATATATAACAGTGTGCATATGATAATATAAAAGGGGCAGCAGATCTATGCCCAAGAACAGAACTTAAATTCACCTGCGAACAGTTTCTGATGATCTAAGAGAGAAAAATTCTTTGGGGAAAAATGTTGGGACATCATATGATGAATGGGTAAAGGCAATGGGAGAGGGAAGAGGTGCGGCCATGCAAATAGCGTGACAGGTTTAAGTTCTAAGCAAGCCTGCAGATTGCTACTTGAACTGCAACTTGTGCCCTCTGCGGAAAGGGGCTCCACCTGACTGGGTGGCAACTAAAGCACCAAAATCCATTTTTAAGAAAGATTACAAGCTGATTGATCTCAGATTGAAGTGACTGGAAGCAGATTAGCTGAAACCAAAAAAAAAAGGGACCATTTGTTTGTGAGAACGTCACTGGAACAATCCAATTTATATAAGAGTTTGAAAAGCAGAGACACTTGTACACAGCTTTTTAGTTTGGCTGAAGCTACAAATAAATGGACTGACAGCTCAGGAAGAAAAGTAGACGGTTTGCAGGAGAAGGATGAACTGAACGTAAGTAATTTTTTTTTCTTCCTTTCATCTGTCTTCTTGGGTGGTTTAATTTTAGCTGCCTTTGTTTACAGCACATTGCCCTGCAAGAGCTAATGTATTGTTCTGAGAGTTCTATCTATTTTTAAAGGGCTTCTTACAGTCACAATAGCAGCCCTCTCCAGCGTGGTGTCTTCCCAGATATTTTGTATGCACCAACTTTGAATATTGGTCATGCTGGCTGCCAATGTTAGGAGTTGCAGTCCAATCCACACAAATGGCATATGGAATGGGAAAGAATGGATCACAACTTGCTGCTATACCTCACTGCTGCTGGCTGAGAGAGAAGGGGAGGCAATAAAATTATAGTTGGAAGGGAGAGGAAGATCTGGTGAGACTTATTTCTCTCGTCTCAATTTGTTTGAAGGATAGCATGGTCTTGCCCTTCCTGATTAACTGTAATAACTGGTGGGGAAAAAAAGAATCCCTTGAGTGTGTCTGTATTATGATCAAAAATCAACTCAAAGCTGAACAATGAAAAGATGGTCTTGGCCTTTCCTTGGGTCCTAACAACTGGCCATTCTTTGCCATTGATTCAGATTGCCTGGTTCCCGGTGGACCTGTAATAGATGAAGCAAGATGAACAGGGAATGATAAGGATGAATAGGACGCAGCCTAAAGATATGACAAATGCAAGTAGTCCTCAATTAAGAACCAGAATTGGGACCAGAATTTCTGCTGCTAAGCAAGGTAATTGTTAAGTGAGTTGCACCTGATTTTACAAACTTTTTGAGCATGGTTGTTAAGCAAATCACTGCAGTTGTTAAGTTACTCCCATGGTTGTTAAGCAAATCCTCCTCCCTATTGACTTAGCTTGTTGGAAGCTGACTCAGAAGATCACAAATGGCCATCACACAGCCCTGGATCCTGTAACCCAGAGGTCCCCAAAAACCATGGAGGGGGCGTGGTTTTGTGTGCTGCCTGCATCCTGCGGATGGAGCTTTGCTTGTTTGTGCGGACCAGTTGCTGGCATGCTGCGGCCTAGTACCGGTCCATGGACCGGGATTGGGGACCCCTGCTGTAACCGTTGTAAATGCATGTTGGTTGCCAAGCCCTCGAATTCTGGTCATGTAACTGTGAGGATGCTGGAACAGTCATAAGAGTGAGGACTAGTCACAAGTCCCATTGATTCTCCAAATTCCTTGCAAACTTCTTCCCATGACATCTTGCATTTGGGGAAAAGCAGGAGGATACACCTGAACCTCTTGGAAGCCTGCAGGATGGGTTTTACAGAAAGGAACATGAATCTCATAGCAACCATTAGGATTATGTTAGATTATGATCACTTTATTGCCATGTCTGTTGGATGGCCAGCAGGATATCAGGGTTGATGGGAGAGAAACCTCTTGTAAGATCCAAGAGAACTGGGACAGGGACAGGCCCAAGGAGATTGTCCAACAGCAGGGCTAAAAGTGTTTCTGCTCATTTATGAAAATGAAAATGAAGTCTGAAGTCAGTTCAAATGCTTACCTCCAGGGAGAAGGGTGTAGAGCTAGAAATAGAGGATGAGAGACAAGTCTTTTTGTGGTATGGAACCAGAATATGAATGCTGTTACAAAGGATGAAGCCACACACGGCAAGGCAGCCACCCCCTCACCCCCACAAACAAGCAACCTGTGTTGATGGTGAAGTCTATAGGACAGTGGTGGCGAACCAATGGCATATGTGCCAGAGGCGGCACTCAGAACCCTTTCTGTGGGCATGCGCGCCGTTGCCCCAGTGGAGTTCGCCAGAGTAGCGAGCATGTGATGTTTGGAAGCGACAGGGCAGGAAGTGAGTGAGCAAGTGGCGTTGGCCACCCGGGATGGCGAGGGACTGGCCCCCACCGACTTGGCCCTGGCCACGCTCAACCAGTCTGCCATGACCACTGCAGCCACACCCACCCAGTAGGCCATGCCCCACGCCCCCCCTGAGGCACCATAATACTGATGCAGCCCTGGCACTTTGTGATAAATAAGTAGGTTTTGGGTTGCAGTTTGGGCACTCGGTCTCTAAAAACTTCGCCATCACTGCTATAGGAGGTTTTTTACTCACATTTGCTGTAGGTTAGTAAGTGTCAATCAACTGGCAGTCTCGGTTCCTCAGGGCTCCTGATAAGTCATTCTACATTTTTCAAATGAGCACCACTAGGTGGTAATCCCCTCTCTTCCCAATAAACATATCCATAATGTCAAGCAGGGAACCAGGCGCAACTTGGGCCCAAACAAAGAGACAGAGTTTAAGTCACCCGTTTATTCAGGCCTGGACAAAGGTGGGTCCTCACATGAGGCTGGAAGAACCCCAAATGTGTTTTAAAGCAAGTACAGTTAGTCTTCGGCTTATGGCCAAAATGTTGCAGAGAAATTTGTTAAATGAGTCTCGTTCCGTTTTACGACATTTCTTGCGACATTTGTTAAGCGAGTCACTGTAGATGTAAAATTAGTTACACAGTTCTTAAGTGAGTGTGACTTCCCCATTGACTTCCCTTGTCAGAAGGTCACAAAAGGGGATTACATGACCTTGGGACACTGCAACGGTCATAAATATGAACTAGTTGTCAAGCATCCGAATGTAAATCATGTAATCATGGGGATGCTGCAAAGGTCATTAGTGTGAAAAATGGTCATAAGCAGTGCTTTTTTTGTAAAAAAAAAAAAAAAAAAGGTGCCGGAACTCACACACATCATACAACCCGTCTTGTCTACCGTACAAGGTTCCATCCAAAAAAGGTGCCGGAACTCCATTCTGGGCGTTCTATGACAAAAAAAGCCCTGGTCATAAGTCACTTTTTTCAGCACCGTTGAAATTTTGAATGGTCACTAAATGAACTGCTGTAAGGCGAAGACTACCTATAGGAGTTATAAAAGTACTTGTTCATAGATCACTTAACAATTGCAGCGATTCGCACAAAGGTTGCAAAATGGGGCACAACTTGCTTAGCAATTGTTTTGCTTAGCAAGAGAAATTTTGGGCTCATTTGTTGTCATAAGCTGAACACTACCTACATTTGGGTCAGATCAGCTGAGCAATACCGCCTGTTAAGGCTGACTTAGACATGGCTACTTTCCATGAACAAAGAATGCATTAGCTCAACTTTGAGCTCTTTTGCTTTTCAAATAGTTTCACATATTTCTGGCCTTACTACACACAGCTTCAGACTCCAGGCCTGTTTCCCGATTTGGTCCACCGTGAAGGGCTGGCAATTTCAAAGCCAAACAATCTGAAACAGGGGGCATAAAACTGTCCTGATTTACTCATCAGAGCTTGTTTCGAATCACCATCTTTGGTTCATTCAAAATAACAAACTGATATTATATCAGCATGAGATTGAACACTGATTAAATTACTTACTGCCTGGGAGAAGGAGAAGACAAGGGGCCACATGATTTGAAAGTCTGCCTGGCCACGTGCTAGCTTTTGCATGCTGTGATGTGCAAATCTGGATGAAAAAAATATTAGCTATGATTATGGTTATGGTGGTGGTTGTTTGTTTTTTAAAGAGAGAATTGTGATAGTTACAACTTCTGAAAAAGGACAAGAAAAGAACACTTGCAGATTGGTTGATCTCATTGATTTCTGGAATGTTGATTTGATTTTTAAAAAAATGTTCTCAAGTCTCTGAACAGATTTATTTATTTATTTATTTATTTACTTACTTACTTACTTACTTACTTACTTACTTACTTACTTACTTACTTATTAGATTTCTATGCCACTCATTTCCCCTACAAGAATACTCTTGGCTCTTGAATCAGCATCTTAATATATTTCCCCAACCTTTTTTCTGCAATGTGTATGCATATTTCATGGCATATACAGTAGTTAAAATAGATTTTGTTATGCTGAATATGTTCAAATTATAGTTTGTTTTTAGTGAACATTTGTGATACCAAGCCGCTTTCTTCATTTTTTTAATTGTGTAAATTATTAATCTGGTGTAATCAGAAATAGCACATGGTGCAAACATAAGCATGTTTACTAAAAAGAAAATATATATATCATTTCAAAGGCAACTAAAACTAATACTGCATTCCATATAGCATTCCATAGCTTCTCACTCTCCTTATGGGTCTGAATATAAATTAAGACTATGATGTCTGGGTTAAAAAAAAATTCTGGCCAACCACTAGACAGCTGCAAACAGAAAGTTTTCTGTATCTCTGCACTGCTGCACTGCAGATTTTTGCAGCCTAAGTATGGAAGCCCTAATACAAATCCCATAATTTTTAGCAAACAGCCTGAACAATCAACTCAGTATTAGTTGTGGAAGCTATGATCTAACACAGCCAGAGGGTGTGTCTTCTGTCCCATTCTAGTTCTCATGGATTCAGAAAAAAAAAAAACACCAAATCAATTTAAATCAATCAATTTAAATGCCTAAATAAAATTGGAATGGTTTTCTGAATCATATTACTATCTGAATTGTGTTTTGTTAATGATCGGGAATGCAGCCATGGAGTCATGTCTGTTAAAAGCAGGAATGCATTTAATGGTCTAAACATAAATTTTGAGGGATGCCATTAAATGTTGGGTTTTGGGGAGTGGCACGGGGCCTCCTTTTACAACAACAATAACAGCAACCTTCATAAGCCAAGCAGAGAACGTATGCTAAACTGGCCAGAATATTTGAACAAGGATTCCAACTGGAATTGTTGGATGGTCAGCAAAATGTCTCAAACCAAGAAGAAAATAAGTCTAGTTGCCAGGACTCAACTTCCAGACAATTCTACCTGGATGACTGAGAATCTTCATCAAAGAGCTTTTTTTTCTTTCCCATTGGTCAATATTGAGTAACAATATCCCCTTAAAAAAGAAGAGTGTACAAGCGTCTATTCTTATGTAGTTTGTTTTGAAATTATTATCTCTTTCTTTAAAATGGAAGTAGAAAAAAGAGAACAAAATTAATCAGATATGAGGTGGGATATCAATGGATAAGGTTATTCAACATTATTTTATAACAGTTTTTCTCAACAGTTCCCGGAAATCCTGGTTGAAATTTCTATCCAGTCAAGATTGTACCACAGAAACTAAAGAAAGGCACAAATAGACCACACAGTTCAAGCTCTGGCTCTCAATGATTTGCGAGTGGCATTTGATTTGTTCCTATGATGAGCATTCTTGTGGCCAGATGCCTTTCAGAGATGTTGGTCTACCATTAATGATCTTTTTGTGAAAGAAATACACTCCCAAAAAACTACAAGGGCTTTTCAAGGGCATACCTTTTGAAACATCTGAGAAATACACATCCCCTGAGGTAATCTTGTTCCATTGTTTTCTCTTGCTGAACAAGAAGGTCCTGCACAACATAAAACAAAGGCAACAGGTATCACACCACTCATGGCTGGATGAGTTTAATTTTTTATATTTTCTAGGCCTAAAGCCAAGGGGTCATGTCCACTCCCAGAAAAGTCAACAGAACCACTTAAAAACAGTTCATTTGAATACTTTGTTCCAAATAACAATACCTTCAGAAATGAACCAACAGACTGTGGCAACATCAAAAACCAACTTTCACCCAGAGGCTACTATAAGTTGAGTTGGTGACTTTCCACCTCTTTAGCTGGGTTTGTTTTTACTCCAGACCTTTTGAGCCACAGTTTCCAGCATCCAGTTAAAATTAAGCACCAGATTTGTCTGGAGATGGACTATATTTTTTTCAATCAAAAATTAAAACATTTTTCATGAAATTAAAATGCACAGTTATCTGGAACACTTTCTACTAAATATTTCATCAGTTTCCATAAACATAGCTGCATAAATGCTTCAAGAGTCACTCTCTGCTAATATTAATCTAAACTAAACTAAAATAGATATCAATACATAAAAAATTTGTAAAACAAATATTTAAATACAGATGTATCTTGGAGTTAGATTTAAATATGGAACGCTGATAGTTAGCTAGAGATATTGCAGGTTAATGGAGAAATGCAAATTATTAAGCTAGCACGTAACAAGCTAATACAGTCCTAAAAGGCACTGACTGTTACATATTTATTTATAGAGAAAAAAAAATTCAACATCTACAGAGGCAACGTTTTGGTAGGCCAAGCTGTATGAAATTAAAGGCAACTTTGGAGTTTTAAAAATGCTGCATTAGGCTCAGGTTGATAGTGGGGAATATATCCAAATGTGCTATGTCTATTAATAACTGGCTTGATGGGGATCTTTCAGACATGCAAATTAGTATCATCCTGGCTAAGGTGATAATAAATGTGCCTAAGGTTGTGGGAGGAAGCAAGCAAATATATGTAACCCAGCCACTCATCTCTTTTAAAAATATAAATTCTAGCTGTTGAATTTAAAATTCTTTCTTTAGTATGAAGTATGCAGGTCTCTTAGCTGAAAGACAAAAAAAAAAAAAAATCAGGTGAGATAGCCTTTATATGAGCAAAACTGGATATGATCTGAAGTGTTATTTTATATCAGTGTTTCTGAGCTTTGGCAACTTGAAAATGCGTGGACTTCAACTCCCAGAATTCCCTAGCCAACCTGGCCCACAGATCTTAAAGCTGTCAGGATTGAGAAACACCGTTAAAAAAGAATTATCTAGTGTGGGAGTAGATAGAAAATCTTAGTTTTAGTAAGTTGATGTAATGGCCTCTTTTGCTACTGTAGGGTTTTGCTAGAAAATTAAATTTGTCGTTTCTCTGCTTTTCTTCACAGACTATAACTGAAGAATTACACCCAGCACCAAATAATCTTCACAAATGCACTGCAGTTATTATTTCTCCAGCCTTGTGTGGCTCTTTCTTCTGTGTCAAGGGTAAGTTGAAAAATACATTCAACGGAGGAGTATATTTATTCAGTTTATTCAGATGTATTCAGTTTATACTTTAATGCAAATCTTCCTTATCTTCAGTTCCTAAACATGAGACCTTTTGAAATTCACTTTATTCTGAGTGTTGTGATTCACTTCTCCAATCAAAACATGCATCTAAAATAAATGAATAGAGAAAAGTATGTATAAAAATTCATGGGGCAGTGAAATACACATAGAGAAATATATTATATTAGGGAAATGGCTGCTAAAATGTGCACATTATGTCTGTACTATGAAAAATGAGCAGATTGATGCAAAAGCAGGACAGAGGGTTTAGCCTGAAAAAATAAGATGCTATGAGAAACTACAATTGGCACATTTCTTCATCTTTTACTACAGTTAATCCATTTTGAAATAGCTGGGGTTTGGAAGAAATGACCTAGTCTTCAGTCATTCAGTCTAACCCTCAACCACTCTATGGATCAGCACTCTCCATGCCCCTCTGTCTCACACCGCCTCCTTCAGATCCTCCATGATCCGGGTGTCATCCTTTATAGTGGCTCATTCTCCTTTTTCCGCTGATCACTCCCTGCATGATTGACTTTTCGAATGAGTCAGCTCGAATGACATGACCAAAATATGACAGCCTCTGTTTGGCGATGTTGGCTTCAAGAGATATTTTTGGTGAGGTTCGATCTAGGACTTTTTTCTTTGTTATTTTTGCAATCCATGGGATGTATAATAGTTACCTCCAGCACCACAGTTCAAAGGCATCTACCCTTCTCCTATCTGCCTTTTTCAGACTGCAAGTTTCGCAGCCATAGGTAGCAATTGGAAAAATTATTGTGTTGACTAACCTCCATTTGGTTGTGAGGCTGATGTCTTTACTCTTTCAGATGTTATTCATGCCAGACATTGCAATTCTTCCAAGTGCTATACACCTTGTGATATCAGGGCTACAGTCACCACTTCAGTTGATTTTAGAGCCCAGGATGATGACTTAGTATGAAATATATAATCCAAATAGTTTTGGGGGCCTGCCATATGAGGAGTTTAAAATGTTTTAAGTCAGATTTCCAGATTGTAGAGATTATAGACAAGGATTCAGAAGCATTCCGGACTAAGAATAATGTGGAAAACTCTTTTTTCCCATGGGATAATTTTTTTATTAATAGGAAGATAACAAACTAGTAAATCCCAGTACAGGATGACCCCAAACAACTGTTTATATCAAGGTGGAGGTATCAGCTCACCAGATGTTCCAGCAGCAGTAGCCAGCAGGACTAAAAATGAAATATTCTGACAATTATAATTCTATACACACACACAAACACACACACACACGCTTTGAAATATTCTATCTCCAAAGGATGGGGATGATCCATTTGCTTATCAATGTCTCAAAATACCAATTTTTCAAAGAGCTTGGCTGCTTTTTGAATTAGATCTTTGTTTAATGTGCAATGTATAATGACAACTTGGAAAACAGTGACTGTACATCTCAGCGTGAGTTTAATATCAGGATCCTGGAAAAGCTAATGGCCACATACATACCCACCTCACTGTTCAGATTCTGTCTCCCATTTAACAGGCGTGTACAAGATGAGCTGAATTTTCTCTGCCTTTGCACATGGAAACTGACAGCCATCACTCATGCAAACTCCAGACAGAGGAAGGCTGTAATTCTATAGTCACTTCCTTGTAGTAAATTTAGAGAAGCATATTTCTGAGTAGGCAGCATAGGATTGCCCAGTTCAAATTCATGCCATTTTCAGGCTGGAGTTCTATGCTTATTTACCTCGCAATACATTTCATGGAAGAATAAACTTTCTCAATGTATGTTGAATTCATTTTTAGCTTATGGTGTCATAATGTTTGCCCACCGAGATACGCTAGTCATTCTTTCTTTTAGCTGGACACAAACATACATGATGTTACAGTTTGCAAAAGCCCCATTTTTTTCTCTAGAATAAATCCAAGGTTCAAGTTCCACACTACCATATCCAGATGACCGCTAGAGGGCAGAAAAGAGATAAAAGTAATTCTAGGATGCCACTTAGTGCTCATGCCTATCTTTGCAACCCAAGCTTAGCAAGGTGCATAAACTTCATCTCACTCCATTGCACCACCACTACAATGGAAAGTGCAGGCCTGAGAAATAGAAACAGCTATTTATTTTCTAAAGTTGCTAACCAGTATTTTACTGGTCTGACTACACTTTCAGCTCTCTTCTGATCAGGAAGTATAATCAGCAAAAAAGGTATATGTAATGTTCTGTGCTTATGATTTCCCTATTTTCTCTTAAAATGCAAAGATCTTTCAAAGATGACTCCTTTGTATAGGCACTCCTGTTAATATTTTCTGTTGTTGTTGACATGGTCTTCTGTACCAGGGTCAAAAGAATTTTGCTTTGAGTGACTCTTTTTTTTAAAAAAAAAAAACACCTCTGCTTTTCTGACTTCTGTTCAGGGACAAGGGGTCTTCTTTGGAGGAAGGCACAGTTTGTTGGTGAACCAGCTTCTTAGTTACAAATATCTCAGTCAGGCAAATTAAAAAAAAAACTTTCAAAAGAAGACTGAATATTTCCCAGAAAAGAAAGAATTTTGGTGACTCCATAGCTTTCAATAGTCATGGAATATTGCCAACCGTTGTATATGTTTGGGAACATAAATGAGCACAAGGGAATTTTGTGCTTCATCCCAGTCATGGGATTCACAGAGAGTAGAACCACTGAAATGATTGCTCTGAAACGGTATCTTATATTAGGAATATATCCAAATAGTTGTTTCCATTTGAAAACATGGGAGACATCATGCAAAAAAATCTGGACAGTTTCTTTGTCCAGCGTCCATCTAGGATTGTGTTTGTTGACAATAAGAGCAGCTATTCTTGAGCAGCAAGAAAATCAAAATCCTCCCACATTCCCAATGAAAATATTTTATTGTTCAGATCAAAGTGCTTCCACATGGACTTTGTCCCTGTTTGCTTAGAGATTAGAAGTAAGGCAAAAAGAAGATAATGGTTTATACTGGGGACTGCAGTAGTTCATTTTTGGGTTCTGATTTATTATGAAATGTTTTTATGCTTGCTGTCCATTTGGACACATGCCATACCCTGTCCTAGGCATTTGTGATTGTTGTTGTCAATACCTGAATTCTAACAAGCAGAGCCCTGAACTTGGACAATGGGGAGTCACTTGTTCCATCCTTTTGATTGTTCTCTTAGTCCAGAGAAAGGTGCAAAGTGCTTGCCTGCTATTGTTTCCAGCCAGAATAAGTCCCTTCCCATACAATGGAAACAGTTATGGGTAGCCTTCACCATCTTTGGGATTATCTAAACAGGATGACTCTGGTAAAAATAGAAGCAAAGAGTTCAGGAGAAATAAAGGTGCTGTCAGACTCTTGATTTTTTTACCACCCTAGACTATCACAGTTCTTCCCATACAATACTGAGAACCAGTTTGATGTAGTGATTAAGGCACCAGGCTAGAAACCAGGAGACTGTAAGTTCTACTCCCATCTTAGGCACAAAAGCCAGCTGGGTCACTTCGGGCCAGTCCCTCTCTCTCGACCCTACAAAGGAGGCAATGACTAAACAATTCTGAAACCTTGCCAATAAAACTATAAGGACACTGATTTGGAAGCATACATACTACTCCTACAATGCAGAAGTAACAGGTTTCTCTCATTCTGGACAGCCTTTCCTATCCTACTCATCCACACCCACCCACATGAACATATACACATAGAAATGTCCCATTTTCTACTCTGACTCTTCATCTTATAAAGGGCAAGCATCCTTTGCGTACAAATATGAAGGTTATATTTCAGTCCAATGCTTTCTAGGCTTTGCTCCAAAAACTCTTGTAGCAATTGGCAGAAGACTATCCATTCCTACAATATTCCTATTA
The DNA here is from genome assembly GCF_016545835.1 of Crotalus tigris. Lineage (NCBI taxonomy): Eukaryota > Metazoa > Chordata > Lepidosauria > Squamata > Viperidae > Crotalus > Crotalus tigris. The sequence continues at coordinate 273,853 of NW_024100565.1, forward strand.
TCATTTTTTTAAAAAAATTCCTGTTCCTACTTCCCTATTCTTATTACCCAAGATTGTACCATGAGAGAAGGGAAGTGAATAAGTTTATCATCTAAATCAGAGGTCGCCACACTTTTGAGCACTAGGGACTGGTTCGGTGGAGAGAGGTTTTTCCGTGGACCAGAGGGGGTGTGGTTTCATGTACTGCCTGCATCCTGCAGATGGGGCTTTGCTTGTTTGCACGGACCAGTTTCTGGCATGCCGTGGCCCGGTGCCGGTTGATGTACCGGGGGTTGGGGGACCCCTGATCTAAATACTAGATGAGTATTTCAAACTCTGGTCAGAAAGCTACCTAATTCTGTAATAGCTTTGTTTCCCTATGCCATCCTTCTGGTAAACTCGCAAGATTTGTTTTTCTCACCATGCACATGTATACATAATCTGAACTAGACTGTGTTGTTTCTCTGTGTCATGTAATATATGTGGGTATATTCTGTATTTATTTATTTACTTTTATCATATTTATGTAATCTGTATTGGAGGTGGTGACCCTGTATGCAACGAAATTTCACTTTAATATATGCTGATTAGTGCACATTCAAAGTGATAATAAAGCTTTATTGTTGTTGTTGTTGTTGTTGTTATTATTATTATTATTATTATTTCTCTACCTCTTCCTCCTCTCATGTTGAAAATGAATTTCCACTTGGGGATTGTTTTTTGATGGCAGATGAGCACTGTTATGCATTCCAGGCCAAACTCCAGCAAAAGGGAGGCGTTCAACAATAACTCTTGCTTGGTTGGGATAACTAATCCATATCCTCATTAAGGGCTTTTGAAGTTCTTTGTTGTGTTGCATTATCCACTGTCTTAGCCATTATTTTTATCTTGGTGCAGCCAGAAAGGAAGCTGTATCTCCCAATGCAGACACAATGGCTTGATGTTCCAAGCTCAAAAGAACTCAGTATTAATATTTTGTTTGAATTCTTCTCACAACAAGGACACTGAGCCATGCATTCCCTAGATTTTCATAATTAATATTCCAAGGAAGTGACATCTGGAACCTCTCCTCTAATTAATCCTATATTTGTTGTTACTTTTGCTCTGCTTCATTCCTGCTTTCATTTCTCCTTCTGTTGCAATTATCACCTTCCATCCCCTGTTTTGTTTATCTCCTTTTCAAGTGGTTCTACCTAATTAGACATCATGTATTCTGATGAGTCAGTATCAATTACTGTTACTTAATCTAGTTAAGTGGGCAATCCTAATCTGTCAGAATCACAGGTTAAATGCTTTTTCCTCCTTCCCTAAACATTATTTAAAAAGGGGAGCTCTTTTTATTTCAATACACATTTTTATAAAGCAGCCCCTTTTTAATCTCTACAAAATACTTAAGGAATATTATTTAAATTTTGCAGAGTCCATATATGACTACCTTTGATCATAGACTGCTTTGTTGGTGATATTGCTAAATAATGTCTTGTTAAGTTCGTCCCATTTTTTCTTCTACCACCATTACTAATTTGGTGATCAATTATTTTAATATTGTTGAGGGCTAATGTAACATATTGTACTCTTTTTTAGAGAACAATGGGTAAATGCTGCAAATTTATATTTGGTACTTGATATGAGGTGAGAAGCAGGACTACAACTTCATAGCTAAGTCAAGTAAAATAATCTTTATTTGGTTAATGGCCAGCACAAACAATTTTATGGCAGTTAAGCTACACTACTACTATACTATTTTTTTTCCTTTTCAGAAAGTTTATTTTGTGTCAAAAAGTTCACAGCACTGACTATCCAGTTACATCCTACCTTCCTGGATTTGGGAACCTCACTAAGGGATATAACAAATATCTCCGGCCAAATTTTGGTGGTAGGTCATTTCTGTGATTCAGTAAAAACAAAGTACCGTAATCATTTGTCCTTGGAGGAAGAAATTATTTTCTTACTTTGCTACCGAAGAATAACTTTAATATTAGACTTTTGGGTGTAATTTGTTCCTACCATAGCTAGACTATTATTCCTTGCCCATCCCTGAGCCATATGATTCATTTCAACAACTCAAGTCTCAATTCTAATTTAAACTCAAGTTAAAACCTGAAAAGGTTCTTGAAGTGAATGTTTCTATTGGCAAAAAGATTTTGATTCATGCAGTCTAAATGCTTAGATCACCTCTCCACTAAAAAGTACTTTGAACTGATTTGCAAACCTGGCGCTCTCAAACTGTTTGGACATCAAGTGTCATAATTTCCAGCCCATACATCTGGATAGCACCAGAGTGGAGAAAGCTGGGCTAGGATGAGAGAGCATCAGCACTTTTGTTCAGTCACATAGTATGAGCAGGCTGGATGAAGTTTTTAGAACCATCTTCCATAATCCTAACAATTTTTCTTAATATTAGTGCATGTATAGCCAAAGTATGTATTGTTTGGCTTCAGTGGTTAAAAAAAAACATTAGGTCCGTTCCATTTGTCCTTAAATGGATACAGGATGAAGAATCAATAATTTTGAGCAGAACTCTTATTAACAACTGCTCTTTAGGTGTGGGAAGAACTTTAACTTTGCCTGACATTTAAAACAGGGCTCAATCCAGTCACCAATTCTCATTTCATTTCCCCAACCTTCAACTGTGGAGTTAGAAACATATGTTTCTATAACAGTCTGTTATTTTTTCATGAAAATATGGCTTTGTGGATGTAACCTTCCAGGTGTTCTGTGCACAGATAAACATATCCATGAATTAGGGATATATGCCTTTGGTTAATGTAAGGAACCATATATTGATCTGCTGAGCTGCAGGGGATTATCATGGAAAATGAAATAATGGTTATGCTTTAGGTCAGGAGTAGGCAAGCTTGGCTCTTTTATGACTGTGGACTTCAACTCCCAGAATTCCTGAGCCAGTCATGCTCAGGAGTTGAAGTCTGGGAGTTGAAGTCCACCAGTCATAAAAGAGCCAAGGTTGCCTACTCCTGCTTTAGGTTATCTAAGAAATTTCTGTGTGCTAGGATGCTGCTTTTGGACTCCTTCATTGTTCTTCTTGTTCCTTGAAATCAGTGTCTGTTATTGGAGATGTGTGAGAAAAATCTGCTGCACACAACAAGAAATATCATTTCGCTATTATAATGGAACTTTTTTTTTCATTTCCTAGGAAAACCTGTGACGATAGCAATGACCCTTGATGTTGCCAGTATTTCCAGCATTTCAGAAAGTGATATGGTAAGCAAGTAATCCTTACTGTGCACATAAGGAAATAGAACTTCATAGTATACTACTGCAGCTTTGAGAATACAAAGTCCCTTAGACTGCTAATATTTTGCAATCCAGATTGACCCAGAATTAAGTTCCATCACTCTCTAGTAAGTGCACTTAGCACTGCAGAAGTACAGCTTGAGAGTAATTTCATGGCTTTAATAACATTACTTTAATTCCCTCGTTTTTTAAAAATAACATTGGGCATTTATATAAGTGGTAGAGAGATCATTTAAGTGAAGTGGATTTTGTTTCATGTTCTGGATTTGAGGATCACGCTTCCTTCTATCATGAGGAACTTTTTTTAAAAAAAATATTTTATTAATTTTCTATTATTACACTTCATTCGTGCTTAATGAACAACTTGTTTTCTGGGTTAATTTTTTGCTTAGTAATAGAAGTTAAGTTCTTACTCTCTATCTTGTTTTTTCCAGCCATTGATAAGATAAGTTCCATGTTTGAAAATATTTTGTGTCTTCTTTTTCTTTGATTCTCAGTGTAAGTCTATCCATTTCAGCACAGTCCAGTATTTTCTTTTTTTGTAAAAATTTTTATTTTCAATTTTACAATACATAACAATCTTACAAATACTTCAGATAAAAAATAAAACAAATTGATACACACCACATTCAGTCTTGCCTGCCCATTTCCCCCCAAACCGCATCCCACCTCAAACCAACTTACTTCTTTCCCTCTTTTTCTTCACTCACCCCCCTCTCCTCCTTCACCTCAACCTTCCTACTTACTTCTCACCTTCTTCTCCTCCCTTTTGATGCGGTCCAGGGGAAATGCCCGAGCAGTTCCTCTCTCAAAATTAAAACATTAATATTATATACAATAAGACTATTTCTACTTTATCTGAACTACTTAAACTTCAAACCATCCACCCCCCACCCCCTCCCCCCACCCCCTCCCCCCCAACTTCCCAGAGCAAAATACAGGATTATGCAAACATATTAAACATAATCTATTTAAGTTTACTAATTATACAATGAACAAAATCATAAAAACCCTTAACTCTCTTCAAACTTTAACATCATAAGTTTATAAACAAAATCATTACTCATAGAATAAGTGAAACTTTGTAGTTCCATATTTCTTCTGAACATATTCTATCCATCTTCTCCATACGTTAAAATATCTCTCTTGTGAATGGTCCTTTAAATAAGCAGAAATTTTAGCCATTTCTGCTAAATTAGAAACCTTAAATACCCATTCTTCTAAAGAAGGCAGAGTATCCTTCTTCCAATATTGACCCACCAGTAATCTTGCTGCTGTTATTAAATTCAACATTAAAATAGTTTCTTTAACATTAAAATCCACAAAAATTCCCAAAAGAAACAGTTGGGGAGTAAACTTAATCTTCCTTTTAAAAACCTTTTGAATGTTCCACCAAATCATAATCCAGAAGGCTTTAATAACTTTACAAGTCCACCAAACATGAAAATAGGTTGCATCCAAGCAACCACATCTCCAACATTTAGGTTGCAGGTTTGGGTACATACAGGACAGCTTTTTAGGATCCAGATGCCATCTATAAAACATTTTATAAAAAATTTCCCTCAAATTCTGGGCCTGCGTAAATTTAACATTTCTAGTCCAAATTACCTCCCATAGGTCCAACGAGATTGGTTCTTGAATATTCTGGGCCCATTTAATCATACAATCTTTAACTAACTCTGTTTCTGAATCCAATTTTATTAACTCATTATAAATTCTTTTAATATGGGCACATTTCTGATCCTTGATCTGAATTACCAAATTTTCATCTACTAAAGTAATTCCCACTTTCTTATCAGTCCAGTATTTTCTTGATTATCTCTTCATCCAATGGTGCTTTTTCATTTTTCCAGTGCTGGGCAAATACAATCCTCACTGCTGTTAATACATGTAATGTTAAATATACACTTTGTTTATCAAATCTTTCTGGAATTATATCTAATAAAAAAAGTTCAGGTTTAAAATCTATGTGTTTTCCTAACATCTTTTCTAACCAAGTATGTATTTTTGTCCAAAGTATTTTTGCTTTAACACATGTCCACCATGTCTACCACAGGTGATAATATGTACCAGGATTTTGATTACATTTCCAGAATTTACTAGACACATTTTTAAACATTTTTGCTAATCTGACAGGCGGAATATGCTATCTATAAAACATGTTATATAAGTTTTCTTTATATGAAGTTGCCATTGTCAATTTATAGTTTCTTTCCCAAAGATTTTGCCATTTCTCTAATTCTATATTGTATCCAAATTTTTTTGCCCATATTATCATTGTTTCTTTCACTTGTTCATCTTCCATTTTCAAATTCAATATAAGAAATTATACAATTTCTTAATCAGTATTTCATCAGAAGTCAACAACACCTGACTTCCAGTTTGCCACTGCAGCGCCTGCAGATGCAGAAAGGCGAGCTCCGTCTTCCATGCCTGAATTCATCCCCCTGAGGTACCCTGGAAAGGGTCGAAAGTCGCCCTGTAGGGGTGACAAGCAAGGAAGGGATCCCCACTTTATTGCGGGAGGGTGACAGCTCTTCTGCTTGATCCAGGGCAGCTCTCCAAACCAGCGGGGGAAAGACCAGCCATAGCAATATGGCTTGTCACTAAGCTGCTGACAGCCGAAGTCAAAATTACTACCAAGCACCTTTAAAGCAATGTGGATGAAACTGGGTGGGATCTGATCTTCTCTTTAAGACTTTAAATATCTTTTCCTGTAAAAGCTGCCCAAAGTACTTTTCCCCCTGTGAGGAGAGAGAGAAGGGAATTTCTACCCCACCCTCTAAGAACAGCGGCAACTAACTACCCAGGGGAAACAGAACAATGATGATATGCAAATAGATAAGATGCATATTTAGAATATTAGATTTTGTTATGAAAAGGGAAAAAGGAAGAAGTTGAGATAAGGGAAACTTTGGTTACCTACAGCTTGGAAATTATAAATACCAAATGTTAATTTGAATATTGAGGGGAAATTAAAGCTTGGGAAAAAGGTAATAACAGGACATTGATTGTATATAAGGATTGAATGTAAACACAATTAAGATATGTATAAGCTAAAAATTATTGATAGATGTAACAAAGGTGGTTTTACTTAGTTGATAATAATAAGATACTAGCTTAATATGAGATAGTAGATATTAAGGGAAAAAGAGAGGAAATATCTGATGTTATAACTTGAGATTTGTACTAAAGATTTATGTATGTTATTGAATTATTGACTACCCAGCAACCACGTTGCTTTTAAAATGTTTTAATTGTAAAATTAAAAAACTAATAAAATATTAGAAGTCAACAACACCTGATCAAACATTGTCTGGTCTTTATAAAAATGTGTATTTTAACATCTTTATCATACCTTGATTGTATTTGCAGTTGAGGCCATCGTGATAAGTCAATACCCTGATCTTCTAACTCTTGTTTAGAGTTTAATTTTCCATTTGTATTCAAAATATCCTTATATGTTAGAATTTTCTCAAATTTAACTAAGTTTGGGTGAATGAATGCTTCCATCATTGATAGCCATCCTGGGATTTTTGTATAGATTTTGGTTTTATCTTTTCCCATACAAATAATAATGCATTTCTTATATAATGGTTTTGGAAAAAATCTATGGGTTTTATTCTTTTCATACCATAAAAATGCATGCCATCCAGGTTGCAAGTCATGTCCTCCTAAATATAACAACCTTTTGTTTCTAAGGCATATCCATTCTTTTAACCATGTTAGAGCACGTGCTTGGTAGTATAAGATCCAATCTGGTAGTACAAATCCTCCATTTTCTTTAGCTTCTTGTAGCATTTTCAGTTTAATTCTGGTTTTCCTTCCTTGCCAAATAAATTTCAAGATCATTTATATAAGTGGTAGAGAGACCATTTAAGTGAAGTGGATTTTGCTTCATGTTCTGGTTTTGAGGATCACGCTTCGTTCTATCATGAGGAACTTTTTGTCCACACCTCAGTGGAATTGATAACAAATTCAGAGTGGACATTGGGACTGTGATGTAACAGGTTAGGTAAAACAGTTCACTAAAGTCTCTCAATGATCTGAAGAACTGCTACTGAGTAATTATGCACGAGATTTTATTTTTCAAATTTCATAATACAGGAACAATGGGATATCAATGTTGCTTTAGGGCTTGCCCTTCTAGCTGTATCTTGATGACAATTCACTAGCCATTGTTGACAGACATATCTTCATCTCCTTTGTCTTATCTCTAATCCACAGCTGAAGCCACATGCTTTCTCTTTAATTAATTCAGTGTTATAGTGTTGTCTTCTCTCTTTTTCTAGTATAAATCTTGCCACATTCATTATTGTGTGTTTAGAAATAACCAGGGGGCTGATTATACTGCGGTTGGCATCTTTTTGGCTCTACTGGGCTGTTATCAGCAGTATCCCACCCCTCTCTGACTGTTTTAATTTTGGCAGCAGACGCAACAGGCACTAAGCACCCATAGTGAAGCACAGGTTGGGCATTTTATTTACATAAAGAGATCAGTCATGGGGTGGGTGGGAGTTGCACCATCTGATCTGTGAATGGGAGCTTCCTGAAAAAAAAAAAAGCAAGTGAGCCAAAGATTCCCATCTATCCACGGATTTATTTTTTTATCTCAACCCCCCCCCCTTCCTCTATGAACAGGAAGGTGATTGGAAAATGTACCAATCACTTTCCTTAACTTCTGAACTGTAACCCTGTTTGAAAGAAAAATAGAAACTGGCTGTGAGGACAGAGCCAAATAAAGACATTTTATTTCTTTATTGCTGCCTCATGGACCAAAGGAAAACAAATGAAGAGGTCTCCTTAAAAGAGGTGCTTTACCTGCTTCCTTGGCCTGGGGGATATAGGTTTTTTCTACTCTTTTTCTACATAACATTTGTTTAGTCATATACCAATGTATTATATTCAATCAATCAAGAAAACATCATCCACGAAGTGTTATATTGTTTAGTGAAAATCCTAATTGAGACATGTCATGTGTATCTAAATGCCCCAGCATTTAGACTCAGGAAGGAAAGATCCCCCCCCCCCAAGTCTGTTTCATGGGAGTATCTCAGAGTTACTTTTGATCCTACTACATCTATGTTTGTTTATGATGATGCTGTTATTGTCACTAATTTGCAGTTTTATCTTTATTTCATTGCTAATTTGTTTTATAATTTAGTTTGGGGAGTACGACATCCAGAACGGTACCAAACAGTTCCATGAAACAAAATGGCCGACACTTTCAGATTTGAAATGTTGGAAGTTATCTTCTTAAAGTAAAACATTCTGGAGATGAGCCTTGCCTTTAAAACACATTTTTCAGTCTAAAGAAAGTTGTGATCTAATGAGGTTTTGAACATACAGGAAACATTAGATAGCTTGACATAATCTTTCATGAGGCTAACTGTTCTGTTACATCCGAGCTATTAATCAACAAATATTTTCTGCATCCACTTGTGATTCTTATTGTATATCATGTGTATTGTCCAGGTCTCACATAGAACATTATATAGATGTATTCTAGGTCTAGATAAATAATTGAAGTATAAATGACTCAGGGGATTTCACCTTCATTGCAGGGATTAATAATTCACTGCTTTGAAATGCATAATGGTGAATTATCTCAATCATTTAGGTAAACAGGTTTTCTTCCTCACAGCACGAAGATAAAATCTGGAAGTCCACAGTATGTCTTCGGTAGTTAAAAATTAAACACTGAATGCTTTTTCTTTATGCAAACATGCATACAATTGTATGTGTGCACATGTGTATGTGTGAGCATGTGTGTGGGTATTTTATTGATATTTTAGAATTATAATTGATTTTTTCTCAAAATCATTAAAATTAGTAGTGGTTATTTACAGGTTTGTGTATAAATATTCATGATGCCTAATAATCTACCATTTTAGTTTTATAGTGTTTTGTGTTTTCATGTTTTGTGGTACTTAGTACTGTATGAAATTTTGGTTTATGACCATAGATAAATATTATTTTTATATAAAATATTATTTTTGTATAAAATCTGTACAAAAACAATTGTACAGAGAAGGAAACTATTTAAGGAAAAAAAAACTAAACAAGACCATATGTAAACAAAGAAAAACCAAAGAAAAGGAAAATAATAATATATTCAAAAGAAGCAAAAGGAGATTAACTAAAAGAAAATCCAATAATAAAAATACAAAACAATTCACATTTCAAATTGTCATAGGTATTCTACAATTTTAAAGCCTTAATTCATACAAAATAATCCACACATGCCATTAAAATTTCATTTTCAAATAATAAATTGAGCCTAGATCATAAACCTGTAAAACAACCTACTAAATTTTTTCAGCCAGTACTGAAATAAAATAAAACTTGATATTTGAATGCTTCATATTTGACTTGACACAGGACAACCTAAAAATGTAGGCAGACAAAAAGATTCATCCACACCCAGATTGTATCTGCCTCAAAGGTATGAATTTAAACAATGTTGGGTAGTTATGCAATAGTATTTATGGCCTGGAATAGTACATCGGAAACTCTTAGCCCTTTCATTGGAGTTTTTTTTAAAAAAACAGAGTCTGGATAATTATCTATTAGGTCTGTTGCTGTTGATTCCAATAGAGTGCAAGCAGTTGGACTGGGTGACCTCTTAATGCCCCTTCCAATTCTATGGTCTTATAGACAAAAAGAAAAAAGAAAGAATATAGAGCAATTTGAGAACTACATAGTTCAGCATGGGTACCTATAAATAGTACTTATTAAGACAAGGGACAGAATTTGTTAAATGTTTAATGTTAATTCTGGAAAAAATGATGGAACCATTTCTTGTTGAAAGTCCTTGCCTGGTAAATTTTATTCGAATTACAAAAACCACAGTCTTAATTCTCATGATTCACCATCCTTCCTAGGACTATACTGCAACAATATATTTGCGACAACGCTGGACCGATCCCCGTCTGGTTTTTAAGGGAAACCGAAGTTTTACTCTGGATGCCCGGCTGGTGAAATACCTATGGCTACCTGACACATATATTGTGGAGTCAAAAAGATCTTTCTTACATGAAGTTACAGTAGAGAATCGGCTTATACGGTTGTTCTCCAATGGGACTGTCTTGTATGCTTTGCGGTAAGTCTTGCTTGCCTTCTAATACACCAGTTCTAAACAAGGGTCTGTAAATGGATGCTTAGTCCACTAAGATGAAGATATAGTTGGAGAACAGATGGGCTGGTTGGAAAAGTGTGGTTCAACTAACTTTGAAAGGGGTTAATCTTCCCCTAAAGGATCATGTTTGACGCTCCATCAATGTTCTTTTGCATAGAGGGCTTTGTAACAGCTTAGGCTGGCATGTTGGCATCTAGGTCCTACCTGGGTAAAAATAGCTTGATTTCCACAATCTTACATCTTTTCATCTAGATTACTGCAGTCAATACTAGTGAGGGCAAACCTTTTGGGGCTCAGCATGCCAAAAACTCCTAACTTGGTTCTGCTAATGTGTCATACCCATCCACCCACCCCCAAATAAAAAAGAAGCAATTCATATTCATTTTTATATAAAAAATATAGTCCAACCATATGCATGATCTCCAGGATCTGTTGTATGGCACTTATGTGGAAGCTGCACTAGAGCACACCCCATTCTTGCACAAAGTCAGCAGTTTGTATCTAATGGACTAATATCTTGGGTCCTCTTATTTTTGTAAGTGAAGCTATCTAGATGCATGCTAACCATCAAAGGAAAGTCTCAAAGATGCTTTTTCCAAAAGACAACTGGACTCTTGTTTTTTTTTTCTTTGAAAACATCGCGCTTCTCATTGAAGTGGTTTCTTCAGCTCTAAGTTAGAACTGAAGAAGATTCTTGGATGAGAAGTGAAACATTTTCAAAGAAAAAAACCCAAGAAAGTCCAATTTTGGAAAAAGCACTTTTGGGACAACTATGACATGGAAGATTGAGAATCTCCATAGACATCAAAAAAAGTGTAACTTGCAGTTACAATAAGTATTAACAGTTGCTTAATCTTCAAAGCAGAAACATTGCCATCTATGGACTGCTTTGAAGCATACAGATGCCCCATAATAAATGGCAGTCAAAAGGCATGACAAAAATTATTTAATTTCACAACATATAGACAGATTTAACCATAGTTTCAATTGGGAAAATGTTGTTCTGTCCCAGCCTATGTGAGGCCTTGTTAACTCACAAGGAGAAACCCTTCTTCCAACAAGTAGGCTGGAACATAGGAAAAACAAACCCCTTTTATTATTTATTTACAGACCTGCAAAATGTCCAAAGGCAAAGGCCAAACAAACACGATTAAATGAAACTTGATTTTTTCTCAAACGGAAAATTGTTCCAAAGGCACAGGCAAACCAAACACGATTCAATAAAACTTGATTCCTTCACAAACGGTTGCCTTCAACAACCAGCACCTCCCACACCTTCCCTTTTTATTATGCATCCCCAAAAGCGTGGCTTCTTAATACCTTCTCCTTTGCCTTTGGAGCCGTCCTATTGCCTTCCTCTGTCCAACTCTCATTGCCTGTCGGCGTTTGCGAGCATCTATGATGTTTTCCAGCTGTGAATCCTCAGAGTCTGACTCAGCTTCCCAGCACAGCTGTGTCTCAGCCTGAGCACGAGTGGAGGGGCCTGGCTCCTCATCTGATTGTAAGTCTTGGAGCTCAGCAGAGCCTTCCTCTGACTCTGATGGCACTCCAGCCCCCCCCCCCCCTCTGATTCCCCAGACTCAGCTGCCAGGTCCACTGGCTGGTGAGGAATCACAATGAATGTGACAATCCTAGACCAGGCCAAATCCAAAAATGCCAGTGAATTTCTAGAAGCCTGGCACTCTGACATATCAGCCATCACTAGACACATAGACGTTAACAATATCTATAGACTATGCAAAAGAGACAACAGCCCAAAAGAGAACAAAAAGACTCCAGCACCTCCCCAACAATAATTAGCACTCAGATCAGCATAGATTAACTCCAAGGTCACCTTCAGACCAACAATCAAGTAAGCAATACCCCAATCAACAAACTGCCAAAGAGTCATTAGTAAACAGCCCAACCAAAGAATCCCTAAGACCTCCCCCCACCCACTCAGATAGGCAAGACACCAGAATATAAAACGACCTTACTAGCCCTGATGGTGTTACCTAGTTTGGGCAATGAAATGTTTGCAAGAAAACAAGCAAGCTCAGAGAGCACCAAGGACAACCCCTCCCAATAATAAATATCGGGTTGGCTTCTCTCCTTTTGTAGAATCACCACCACTGTTGCATGTAACATGGATCTTTCCAAATATCCACTGGATACACAGACCTGTAAGTTGCAGATGGAAAGCTGTAAGTATCTCATTCTAGAGGAAAGTGAACATTTTTTTCTTCTGTCTGGTCTGAGTTGTTAATGCATAATTAGATTACCAATTTGAACATCTCATTTGTATTTTTGACTGTAAAGGTTTCCACTTATCCTTTTAATTATGGAATTATTTAAAGATTTTTCACTTCATTCTAATGTTACAGAAAAGCATGGAAAGAGCTGTGCCATATTCAACTGGACGGGCCAGCATCTTGACTTTACACCAATCTTTATGCATTCAGCTTTTATGAATGGGCTGATTATGTGCTGGAAAACGTTGCTGACATCTACCTAAAAATAAGCTAAATTGGGGGCAAGTGCTCTTTTGTTTTGCGTCATTCCATATTTTTCAGCTTCTTGTGGTCTTGAAAGCCTCTTTCAGGAAATGTGACAGAGGTGGCAATAGATTGCCATCCTCAGAGTAACATTTCTTGGCTTTGGGTGAGGGCATTCAATAGACTTTTACTATCATTGTTAAAGTTTTACAAAACATGGCCTTATAATAGTTCCTCCCTGTTCAGAGCTACTATTAAGGGAGCAAGTTCTCTAGAATTGCCACCACAGCATTTTGGGGTATAATGAAGAGCATTGATTGATGCTGAAAATTAAAAAAAAAGTCTGCTTCTATAATATACTGGTTTGAAAGATGTTTTCCATTTCAGTCAAGTAATCCTCGTGTGGTCAGTATCAATGTAACACTCATGACCCATTGCAGGATCTGCAACTGAAACAAAACAGCACGTAAGGAAGTAAGGAAATATCTGAAGAAATTCAAATGTAATGAAGGAAATTTTGTCATTCCACATAAAAATAACTCAACAATTGTTAAGATACAGGAAGATTAGGCAAGTAAAGCAATCACCAGTCTTGAAGGGGTTCCAAATCACCATGTCTGCTCTTACTATGATATACCGTAAATGCCGGCGTATAAGGCGACTTCCGCGAGCGCTGAAATTGGCGCCAAAGACGGGGGTCGTCTTATACGCCGAGTCATCTTATACGCTGGAAATACTGGTAGTTTCCGGCGTATAAGACGACGTTCTAGGAATGCGGCCCGGCGATAAAGACGGGGGTCGTCTTATATGCCGGGTCGCCTTGTACACCGGTATATACGGTAGTTAATCAGTAGATTAGTTAGGGTTCAGCTCAGACAGTAATTTGGACCTGTGACTTCAGAGATGTATTGGGACATTTCTGTGAGCTATGACCCAGATGAGATACAGGACAAATCTATTCCTTGTAAATCCTTCTAAAACCGATTTAATTTCCTTTGGGATGAAATTTATTTATTTATTTATTTATGAGACTTATATACCGCTTTAAGTGCAAGCACTCTCTAAGCGGTGTACACCAGTAAGCAATGTATATATATATTTACATTGCCCCCAACAATCTGGGTCCTCATTTTACCTACCCCGGAAGGATGGAAGGCTGAGTCAACTTTGAGCCGGTGAGATTTGAACTGCTGACCTGCTGAACACAGTCAGCTAAAGTGGCCTGCAGTGTTCAGCAGGTCAGCGATTCAAATGGACCAAATATCTTTAGAGATCTCTTCTGCTGTTATCATTTATTTCCAGATTCAGAGCATTTGTTGTACTTGAACTATACTGACTACTGACCCTTATTGGCAGAAGTGGTACATACTCCGTGTTAGAGCTAGATTAGAACTTCTAGCCATCAGAACACTGGCTAGCATCAATTTAAAGTCTTCTCATGATTTGGGGAGTTTTGAAGTCCTTTAATTCACTTCAGTATGGCACTTTTAAAAAATCTGAACAAGGAAGATGGAACAAAATCTTATCAACTTTTACTTTAACCTGAGAAATGACAAACCTGGTGCATGTGCAAGAACATTTCCTTAGTAGCTAGCTAGCTAGCTAGCTAGCTGAGAGTGAGAGTATCTTAGGAAATAGCAATAGCACTTAGACTTATATACTGCTTCACAGTGCTTTACAGCCCTCTCTACGTGGTTTATAGAGTTAGCCTATTTCCCCCAACAATCTGGATCCTCATTTTACCGATCTCGGAAGAAGGCTGAGTCAACACTGAGCTCTGTCAGGATCGAACTCCTGGCAGTCGGCCAAGTTAGCCTGCAATGCAGTATTCTAACCACTGCGCCACCATGGCTCTTAATCAGCTCAATCAAAATCCAGAAAAAATGCACAAGTGACTATTAAATTGACATTTTTTGTTACTGGACTGAGTTGAAATTGAATTACTTGCAATATATTACAGCATTATGTCACAAATTTTGCTCCAGAGGAGGCCATCAATCCGGATCCCTAAACAACCCCATTCTTCTGTTGGTCTAGATGTATTATTTATACCATTTGGATAACAACAACGTTACAGCTAAATTTAAGCAGGTTTGCTTGAACATCATCTGTCTGTCTGTCTGTCTGTCTGTCTATCTATCTATCTATCTATCTAGTTAGTTAGTTAGTTAGTTAGTTAGTTAGTTAGTTAGTTAGTTACTTTTTAACCGCACATCTCCTGCACACAAGGGTCCTGGGTAGTGAATAAAGATCATCCCGATCCTTAGTAGCTTTACTTGTTACATGCCACCTTTTCACCTAAAGGATTTTTTAGCACATTTCATCCAAGAAGCATGGTTTTCCAACTGTGCTAGCACCTTTGTGACTTTGCCACTAATTTTTCATCTTTAAATGTGTCCAAAAGAGGTGGCATTTTCATCTCTTATTTTGCAACTATTACAGCCTTTTGCATATGGAATGGAAGTATTTTCTCATCCTCTTATCAATCCATAACATATACCGACCTCAACTGCTTCTATTTCCTTTCTGACATTTTCTCAATGCTTCCTGCTTGGACACGCACATGAAGCCTGAAGAACTTGAAGACTTTTCTCTTTGTTCAATAATTACTTAAATCTCATTATATGAGGGCCAATTTTTAGTTCCCAGCTACTAGATTGAAGTTCCAATGAAAGCCACTATTATTTTCACATTAAAATCTTATTAGTTTGCATGATTAACTTTATTTACAATGCAGAAAACTAAAACGGTAATGATTAATTTTCTTTTTAATATGTACCTGGTTTTAGCATTAAAAAAAATTGGCACAAAAAAGAGAAAATAATTGGTTCCCCTATCAAACTTTCATATAATATTATTCTTATTAAACTAAATGCACATTGCCAACAAGAGAAACCAGTATGATAAATGTCTAGAATTAATGCAATTTAAATATACTAAATGAACAACCTCTAGATAAAAAACAAGTCATTTATTACCTAGTTTCCCTAAGTAACTGCAGCTATCACTATTATGAGGTAGGCAGAAATTTTGAAAAAAGAGATTTGGATAAATTGTACTAGGAGAATAAAAACCTCCTGTAGTATTAGATACTTGATTTACTCATGTTTGCCTAGGGTAAAACACGGTTTCTCACTGTGGGATATTCATCAGGGCTTTTTACATGACAATATTGTCTTTTTTATTGAATGACAGACCCACACATCAATGACCAAGAAACTAAAGTATTTGCTTGTTTATTGCACTGATTTTAGGAGAGCTGTGCACCTCTTAGATTTTGCAATAATTTATGTCTGAGGAATGAGGAAAGGGGCAGACTTGTCCCAATATCTGAATTGGTTAAACAGTTGCATCCTAAGCCTTTATTTATTTTGCTATAGAAATAGCTATTTTAGATGGATTGGGAGTTTCATTCAAAGTATTTATCCTCATTATTAAGAGGGCAAAAGCTACAGTGTGAAATGGCCTGCAAATCTCTGTCTGTCTCTGTCTTGGAACAAAAATGACGTCTGTAACAATTATATGGATGCTCTGCATTTTCAGGAGAGACTCCTTTGGGGGGGGGGGAGAGGAAGGGGAAGGGTGGTAGGGAGGGAGGGAGGAAGGAAATTTCAAATGACAAGGATAACTGGCAGTCCTCTTTCTTCCCTTGTTGTTCTAGCCTAATTTTCATAGGCAGCAACTCAGCCAAGTGATTTGTTAGGGGTGCATTCCTGTACCAGCTAAAAATGAGAACTGAGCAATTTTCTGTTCATTTGCTCTGAAGCAGCAACGGTCAGAGGAGCTATTAAAGGTGCCATGCTAAAGGAGGCAAGGGAAATATAGGAATCATCCTGAAAGAGATTGGCAATCAGGGAAAACTCTAGGTATAAATAAATAATTTATTACCTTTGAATCAAGGGAAGCTATAGAAGAGATAAAAGAACATGACAGCTCCTGGACCCAATCATCTAGGAGGTTCAAGGAGGAGTTATTCCAAGACTCAGAAGGAATGCACGGAATCTGTCTGCATTTTGTGTTTTCCATTTTTCTATGAAATTGTGAAGAATTTTTACTTTGTCTTTACCCTTGAAGGTAAATTTCTCGCTAAGTGCAACTATTGCTGTTGCTCCATCTTAAACTTACAATTGGTTTGATAATTTTCCCCTTCCAATGGATAATCAATCTGAATTAATTACCATGAGCTGGCTTGAGATCATTATCTGCACTCATGGAATACTGATTGCCCACTCCTCTCAAGATAAAGGCAGCATCAAAAAGTAGGAGTTGCTGAGGTGGGCTGCTGGATGTGGCCTTCCCATCTGCCAGCTCTTCTGAATCCAATTTAAAATGCACCTAGGTTTGTGGCATTCTTGGTGTTTTGTGAGGATGCTTCTCTTGCAGATGTTTCATTAATTGGCTAGGTACCATCATCAGTGCAGTGAACTGGTAATGAATCATCTGCAGGAAGACAAAACAAGCTCACAGAATATCAAAAAGCCCAACAACTCAACCTTGAGCCACATATATTCTCCACTATGGTATTCAATACTCTGGAAAATTACAACTGATGTCAAGGAAAGAACATGGGTATGCTTGCATATTTGCAAGAGTAAGGTTCTCATAAAATTGCTAATTGGCTTTTGTTCTTTTTTGCCAATAGCTGGGATGATCCTCACCGGTACTCAGCTCCTTACTCAATGACTTTTTCTTCTTTTTAATGTTATCATTAGGGGGATATGATGAAAATGATGTACGTTTCATGTGGCTGAGGGGAAATGATTCTGTCCATGGCCTTGAGAATTTGCGACTCTCACAGTACACAGTGGAACATTTTTACACGCTTGTAACCAGGTCGTGTCAAGAAACAGGTAACAAATCAGCAGTGGAAGTCAAAGTAGTGTGGAGAAGAAGGTTTATGTCGGATATAACTATTTTCGATGCCCTGATCACCCTTGAAGCTTTTTCTGACAATGACAGTACAGTTTGCTGACTAAAGTAGCCTTAGAGCTGGAAGAAAAAGATACCCAATCCCAACAACACAAGCTGTGATACTGAGAACTAATTGATGGCACCATATTGTCACATCCCATAATCTTGCTTCATAGTTTACCAAAATTTCTGCCCTGCCCTGAATTGCTAACTTCTCACAGTGGATCTCTTTTATAATAGCCATTTTGGCACTCAGTATGCCAAAAAATCTGACTTGGTATTTGTATATGGCCCAGCTGATTCACTGCAAAGATCTTTCTGTGATAGGGTAATTCTGGTTTGGTTGCATTGCATGAGCTTTGATTCTGATATCAGGTGCTTCATCAGCTTTTGCAGAAGGACTCTTCTTCTTGAAGCCACGTGATTCGGAGGTGAACATTGCAATAAACATAGCATTGTAGAAAGGCTCCACTCTGGGCATCCAAATTTAGGGTGAGCTCTTTGGTTTGCTTGTGGCTTGTCACCTTTTCTTGCTTTACATGCCATGCTGAAAACAGCACTGACAATAATGCTAATCTTAAGGCTAATATCACATTTTAGGAGATGTAGGCAATAGATCGACAAGCCTTCTGTTCTACCCCGGTTGCATGGCTGTTGTGATGGTAGCCTTTAAGCTATTTTTAAGCCAATTGGCTGTCATGGACATCTCAGTTTGACAGCCAAGGGTTCCTCTGGAGGGTAAAGAGGAGATTTATGAAATGGTCTTCAAAACTCTCCTCTCATTTTGCTGATCATTTACAAGGAGAAAACCAGTGCCAGCAAAGCCAAGTTATATGAACTAGTTCTGCTCTGCTCCCTCTGTTTCTGCAAGATACCCTATCAAAATCATATGCTCAGCCTTTACAGTTTACACTACCTTATATTATTACCACGTCACTAGAACCTTTGGAGTAATCTAGCGCCTAGTGAGAAGTAGCACATCATTTCCTTCTCTGAAAGAACAGTATAAGAATATATTACATTTTTTTCTTTCTTGGACCAGGCATTTATCCAAGACTGGTCTTGCAATTTGCGCTTAAGAGAAATATCCTTTATTTTATTCTGGAAACTTATGTGCCAAGCAGTCTACTTGTCATTTTATCTTGGGTTTCTTTCTGGATCACCCTGGATTCAGTTCCTGCAAGAACATGTATCGGTGAGTGACATAAAAAAGACTCACTTGTTTTATAGATGCAAAAATGAGAGGTGGACTGAGGAAAACTTTGCTTAGTTAAAAACACAGATTATGTTAAATGTAAGAATTTATTTATTTATTTATTTATTTATGAGACTTATATACTGCTTTAAGTGCAAGCACTCTCTAAGCGGTGTACACCAGTAAGCAATGTATATATATATATATTTACATTGCCCCCAACAATCTGGGTCCTCATTAAAACATTACGCTAGCAAAATGTCTAGAGCTAAATGAATACCCAGCAGAATTTCATATTGGTGGAGTTTCCATTTTTTTTTCACATTTTGGATGGGAAGTTGAAGAGGCAGTAATTATTTGACTTTGCATCTAGAATGTAAAAATGATAGATATTGCATGATTTGGTTGGCATCACCTGATGATTTTGACTTTGGCATGGTTTATAGGTAGAATCTCATAAGCTATAAGTTGCCCAACATCATTAACAGGGTATCTGAAAAAGCAGTATTGGATAAAAAAACGTAAAATAAAAATTTTAAAATACTATTCTATGTCAATCTTAAAGCAACATCAAAATATGGGATATTATGTATTTATATTTTACACTGTCTTCTGAGGATGCTCAAATGTTTTGGAAATTCATTATCAGATATTTTTCAAGCAGGAGATTAATAATAGTGTCAACTCACTGAAAATTTCAAATTTCACAAAAGATGTATCTCCCATCACTACATTATTGCTCATCATTAATGTTTTCTGTAATATTAAGAATATGATGTTCTAAGACAGTGACAGCGAACCTTTTAGAGACTGAGTGTCCAAACTGCAACCCAAAATCCACTTATGCATCGTCGAATGCTGGGTGGGTGTGGCCCATTCGCTGAGCGTGACCCATTGGGTAGGCGTGGCTGCGGTGGTAATGGTAGACTGGGTGGGACTAAAAAGTTCAATCAATCAATTCCAACTTTGCAAGACCTTTTTTTTCCCAAAAAAGTTGAAATTGACTGATTGATTGAACCTTTTTTTTTTTTTTGCACACGGCGGCGGAGGCCTAAAGCGAAAAAGTTTTATAAAACACAGCTAAAGGCCTAGGACTGGGGTGATGGTGCACATGCCCACAGAGAGGGCTCTGAGTGCCGCCTCTGGCACCCGTGCCATAGGTTCATCACCACTGGGATAGGATATTCCTTTTCCTTCATATAAGAAGGAGTAAAATTTAGTAATGCCCTTGCACATGCTATACTTATTCCAAGACCCTTTGTATTACTCTTGAAAACAAGTTGAATTGTCCTTGAAGGCTAGATAGTAGAAAGGTCTGACTGAGGATGGATAAGAAGATGGAAAAATGGAAAGAAAGATGATAAAAAGACAGAAAAAGAAAGAAAGAAAGAAAGAAAGAAAGAAAGAAAGAAAGAAAGAAAGAAAGAAAGAAAGAGAAAGAACAGATATTTTATTTTTTGACAACGTCACAGTTTGAATGGAGATTTTAATTCATCCTCACTTCTACAGTGTAAATGCTATGGGGAAAATCTATTTGGTTATGTGGCTGTTTTGCAGAACTGTAGGACAGCTGTCTCCTTCTTCCAAATGCATGACATCCCTTTTTTTCCCTTGTTTTTTTTCTTCCTGGGTCTTCATCCATTTGAGGAAAAAAAAGGGAGAAATATTTTCTGCTATCATCTCATCAAAAGCTTTCAGGATTTAGCAATGTGGCGCTCAAAACAAAATCAAAAAGCATTCTCACATATCAAAAAATACCAGGTGATTATGATTATCCATGGCTTCTCATAAAAAGGTACCCATGGAAGAACCATCTACTGTGTCAAACTTCAGACCCCCCCCCCCCAAAAAGAATATACTAACGAATGAAGGCGAATATACATGTACCAGGATAATGTTTGCAGGATGCAATCTGGGTCAGGCACCGGGACCAGAGGTTTTTTTCTTCCAAGGTTTTGGAGAGAAGTTCTCTGAAAATGGGCTCCAGCACAAAACTGACCCAGATTGGATCCTGCAAAAGTGTTCTCTGTTCTTTTTTATTATTATTATTTTAAAATTCCTATTATATTTTCTAGGTGTGACCACAGTTCTCTCAATGACAACTTTGATGATGGGGTCCCGAAAGTCAATAACAAATGCCAATGGTTTCATAAAAGCCATTGACATTTACCTGGGCATCTGCTTCAGCTTTATATTTGGGGCTTTGGTGGAATATGCAGTAGCACATTACATCACATCACATAAACATGCAGCTAATGAGACCCAGAAGGTAAACCTTATTCAGTCGGATTATGTAGCGAACAAACATTTTCAATGGATGAATGAATGGGTGGATCGCTAGAGACATATATAGATAGATAATTATATATGGATTTGTTCCCTCTAGGAGATATGACAGTAAAGCAATTGGAAAAGCTGCATTCAGACTTTAACATTAACATTAGACAGTGGATTTGCATAGTTTGCTGGGGGGAGGGGGAAGAGCCGGGGTCTCCTTTCCTCCAAACCCAGAAATGGTTCTTGAAGAAACAAGTCAGACTATAAGAAAGAAGGTGAATACTCTCTTTAGTTCAGCCTATGACCTTTCTTTGGGACCCGGAAGTCAGGGGATCTTCCTTCCCTATACAAATTGAGTAGACTAGCAGCTGGTTCTTATTCCAAAGCTTTGGATGGATCATTCTCCTGCCTTGCCCATGAGGAGAGCAGGTTGGTTTAGAAGATGAATATGGTGGAGTCCCATGGACTATGAAGCTCAATAAGTAGCCAAGGCTATTCTCCCCTCTTTCCTGCCTGGTTTCAGAGTCCAGGCAGAATTAGCTAGAGGATCATGGCATGTTTTTGTGAGCAACAATGCTGCTTGTGGTGTTACGAGAGAATTAAATTTATTCAGGTAAAGAGATTCCCAAAGTTATGTTTATATTTAGAATCTAGATTGAATACCTAGACAATACCTTTTGGGGGGGATTCTTCTGGCCTTAGTACGAGTGAATCAGAATTTGGCTTTTGCTAAGACTTCCATTGTTTGTTAAAATCCCAAAGTGAGGTTACATTATCAGCAGTCATACTGTTTTTGAAAACTGCTTATTTTTTTAAGTTTAAATTTGCTAAGTCACAATATACCTTTGTCATCTAACTGTAACTGTGGTCTATTCTAGACTTTTACAAAAGATTTCACCAGAGAAGCTGAAAATAAAATCACCATTGATATCTTCAATACATCACTCACTGCCAATCTCAATCAAAAAATAAATTTTGTCCATATTGATAATGACTTTTGCAACAGCTTACCCTTGAGCCCAAAGGATAAAATTCAGTGCCTCTTGAAGAACAAATTTCAGAAATTCACCAGCTATTTCACAATTCAAAATCCAAGCAAGATTGATCGCTACTCGAAATGGTTATTTCCTTTTTTTTTCATGTTAGTCAATCTGTTCTACTGGGGCTATTATTTGATTTTATAGAAAAGAACAGAAACTGGAAATGGGTCGGCACTATGGATTCAGGATTTTACTTTCAATTCATGTAGATGTTTCCATGGATGTAGCAAATGCTGACAATTTGTTATGAAAGGGAAATGAACATTCCTAAGAACCTGTCATCTAGTGGCTTGGGTAGATGGCTTGTCTGTTTTCACTTCCCACCATCCCAAAATGTGTCTGCACTAACATACTTTAGATATGGCTCAAAGTATGATGTCTCTGCCCTTAAGTAGAGAAGAGCAAAAGCCACAGACTGTGGGCCAGGAATAATACTGCTTGTCTATGTTTCTTCTCATGTGCAGATTAAACACCAATGAAGATTTGTTTCTGATTAAAAGTCATAGTATTGTTCTCTGAACCATGTCAAAATTAGCCAGTATACCTTGTGTCTTACAGTTTAAAGATATAGGAAGCTTAGTTTAGATCAGAACTTGATATGGTATGGGATAGGACAAGGAGTTAACTGATTATCTACAGTTGCAATCCCAGTTGGTTCTTCCATGCTTGCTATTTGTATCATGAGGAGAGCAACCAGGGTTGGCACAAATGGGAACTCTTTTCCAGGGAAAATAACAGGTACTGGGGACCCAATGAAGCCTGGAATGCAACAGAATCAAGAGTTAAGCCCCATTACTTTAATGCATGTATTGGAGTGGTTCAGTCCAAGCCGGGAATAAACAACATGGCGACTGCTTTAAAAAGAAGGTTGCAGTTTATTGAAGAGGAGAGCCAGGCAAAATAATGGCTCTGGAAGAAAAAAGAGCGAGCACATGTAGGGAGTGGGCTTTTATACCCTCTGGGGCTCTTGAGGTTGTTTCCTGTTCCTGTTTGAAGCTTTGTATTTCCTGTATCATGTATTTTGACCTGAGTCTGAGTGTGCCCTTTTGGCATCTGTGAGTTAATCCTATTATGTCCTCTCTTAGAGTTTGGTATGTAGATTTTAGGTGTCTTTGTCTTCTTAATCTTCTAGCTTCAACCTTCCTGAATGGTTTACATCTGCATTTCTACAGAGTTGGTTTCTGCTTGGGGGAAGGAGACTTGGGGCTATTAAGAAAACTGGACATGCTTTTCTGGGGCTGTGCCATGAATAGGATCCAAGGCTTTGAGAACTATTGTATATTTAATATAGGCTCACAATTGGATAAATTTTCTAAGCCATTTACTTTGGCGACTAACCATTAAGCTGATCAATTATGTCTAATTCAAGAAATGTACTGCATATTGTGCAGTGAATAAAATAACTAATGCTCGCCATATAAAATAATGGATGGGGTTACTTGATTTCAGAAATTCTCTGGCCCACCAGAAATTCTCCAGTCACTTAAATATATTCATTCTGCAAGCATGGTTAATACTGATATACAGAATTTTAAGTAATGAAGTAGGTAGCTTAGTATATTTTTTGCATTCCTGTCAATCCAACATAGGTTTCTACCAAAATAGGGCAACTGGACTCTTTAGATTTCTTTTTTTAAAAAATAATTTTATTGAAGTTTTTGGCAAACACAATAAACCTAATACAAAGTAACTAGAAGGAAAAAGAAAAGTAAACGAGAGGTACAGGAAAGAAAAAAAGAAAAAGAAAAAAGAAAAGGTCAAACAAAGACAATAATAAAGAAATGGCTTCCAAAATTCATTACACTGAGCATAAGCTAATATAACTTTTCAATCTCTTTTAAAATTATAAATAAAAAATCCTCTTCTTCCAATAGCCTAACTTTTACCTACTTTTTTTTTTGCTTTTTACCAATTGTATATTATTTTATACTCTTAAGTCTCTGTTTAAAATTCATGAAATCCAAAGAAAATAAACTCACCAGAAGTCAAATTAAACTCTCTGTTTTTAAGGTCTCTAATATCCATAAAGTAGTTAGACTGAATATTTCCAAATGTGATTAGAAATGAGCTGGCTGATTATAACTTCCTGAAGTGACAATATAATTTCTAGTTTGGGCTGGTGGAGAACGTCTAGGCTACATATCAGTTTCCCTAATAGGTGTTCACTCTGTGATTGGTTCAAACTTTTCTGCCTACCCCTCCTATCAAGAGAGTTAAATATAGGAAACATTATGGATTTTTTTGTAATAACATTTTATTGAACCATTTCCCTACAATCCACTGTGAAAATCAAAAGTGCCTGTTTGAAAATCAATCACTACATAAAGTGCAACATTCAGGAAACCACCCCAAAATAGACTTGCTATGTAAGATGAATAAACACATGTTCTAGTAATGACAGGGGACTTTGTACACTCTGTCATTTAAAATATTTGTTATATAAAATGTAGAATGGATTTTTTAAAAAAAGTGACGATACTTGCTCTTTACATTATCTCAAATGCCATTTTTTCTTTGTTCACCAAAGTAAACCTCTTTAAATATTATCAGCGTAGTATATTTCATATTTATGTATTAATAGTTGACATACTTTTCATTGTCAGGAAAGCTCCCTACAAAACAGACCAAAATAAAAAATGCTGAACAGTTCTATGCCTAATAATAGAATCATGAAAATAGAAAGGACTGCTAAGGTCATCAAGTCCAACTCTCTGTATGGCTAAGGAGGCAACCGATAAATGGGAAGGTTTCACCTACTGATGTGAAACTCATACATTTTTCATGGGCAATTACAGCCTGCGCCAATAGCTGATCCATCCATGTCATGCATTTGGAGGGGAATACATAAGAATAAACAAAGAATCTAAAAGCTCAATCTGCATAAATCAAAGCTGTGTCAATCACAATACCATTAAAGTTCTGCCACTGGCTTAACATCTTGTACATTATAAAGGTCTTTCGATTGGGATAGGGTAGAAAAAGACTTGGGGACAAAAACGTTCACAATCCTAGCCCACTGTTATCACTGCCGTTATCACCAGCAAGCGAGCTAGCATTGAGGAATTGAGATAACAATGTCCAAATGGGTAGAATATAAAGCATAGAGTTCTAATTTCTGTTGGTCCATCTACTCCAGAGTTACAGGTGTGGTTTAGTGATTAAGAACTAGGATCAGGGAGAATCTCAGCCATAGAAGTTCACTGAGTGATTTTGGACAGCCCCCTTTCTTTCTCTATGAGCCCATCCCAATTCAGGGTGGTTGTTGTGGGGAACAACTGCAGGAGGGGATGCTATGTAAGGTGAACTCGAGCTCCTAGATCAGTGGCCCCCAAACTCTTCAGGTCATCAACCCCTTCATGAAGTTTCAAATTGTCCATCAACCCCCAAATATTTATTACATGAAAGTAATGTAATATTACCTTAACTAATAGTATTACAAACAATAATAATAATAAATATTGGCATTGACAAAATCATCATCCGTTGGTTGCAAACGGCAACTTTACATGGAACAGCTGACATTCTATTTAACACTATCAAACAACTTGCTTATTCTTGGGAAGGACTCAATAGGTAGATAAAAATCCAGTCTAATTATCTGGCTATTGGACTCACCATAATAATTAATATTATTACTCTCCTATTGCTATGGGTATTGAGAATGTACTGGCTCTCCAACAGAGTTCAGAGAAACAAGGGGGAGTGGGAAGGTCACAGACACACAATACAAAGGACTTTAGTAAACAAGATAATTCCTGTCCGTGAAGCTAAAACAAGATCATGGTGTTCTGGAATAATGTAAGCCCAGAGCAGTAACACACAGCTGACAGAGCCAACTCAAGCCATTCTCAATGGTGGCTGACTATCCAGCTCTGAGTAATACTTGTTTTATCCCAGCCTGTAGTCATCCTTGTTAAAGGCACAAGGACCAAACCCCTGTTGAGAAAATAGGCTGGAGACTCAAAACAAAACAAACCCCTTTTAATATGGGTAACCAACCTGCCAAATAGTCCAGAAACAAAAGCAGCAAAACACAATCCAAATGGAGGAAATTGTCTACACGAAACACAATGCAAACAGAAAAGTAGTCACCGGCAATACTAACAGAACATGATCCCATGAAGTACTTTGCAACGGTTGCCTTCAGCAACCAGCACCGCCCACACCTTCCCTTTTTATACAGCAGTCCCAAGGCGTTGCCTCTCAGTGCCTTCTCCTCTTCCCCTGGAGTTGTCGTATTGACTGCTGCTGATCGGCTTTCGGTAATTGCCAGTGTCTACAAGCATCAATCATCATGTCCATCAGGTGTGAGTCCTCCAAATCTGACTCATTCTCCCCACACAGCTGAGCTTCATCAGGAACACGACTGGAGGGCTCAGGCTCTTCATCAAACCGTGAGTCTTGTAATTCATCAGAGCCTGCCTCTGACCCTGATGGCCCTTCAAATGCCTCCTCCACCTCCTCCTCAGATTCCCCAGACTCAGCTGTTGGGAACACAGGCTAGCACGGAATCACGACAATACTATCTTATCTTCTTCAAGACGAGGGACTGGCATGGAGCTCTACATGGTTTTTGTTTCATTGTCCAGCTTTTATTTAGACAAAATTTATTCAAATCTAGCAAGACTTCAGTGTTCGTTTGCTTGTGTATCTTGGTCAACAAAGTTTGACATTAATGGATACGTCAAAGTAATTTTTTAATATTAAAATATAGTTTTATTAGTCACATGCTGAATATCACTATGTATGTAGCATAATTCAAAAGAATCTGAAGCTTAATATAATACAAGTGGAAGGGAAGAAATGAATATAAATACAATTTCCTAAACAATTCATGTAGACGTGCAGTTCCAGAGGAATGTGCTTCACAAATGTGTTGATGGGGAAGCATCACTTCTACTGATAACAATGTGAATGGACTTTTATTGGAGATATTTGTTGTTTCATCTTCTAAAGAGAGTCGTCATAAGAAATTTCATTTACTCTATAATTCCTGTCCGTGAAGCTAAAACAAGATCATGGTGTTCTGGAATAATGTAAGCCCGGAGCATCTGAAACAATGGTGTTTCTTATTTAAGTGTTAAAAATGAAAATAACAAAATGGAATTAAAATGCACTTGCCAATTATTCAAAATTAAAATCTGACACACAAAGACACACATACCTTCACCCAAATCTGATTTATTCCTCTGCCAAGTCCTTGTTACTTTTGCTTGGAATTCAGGATGCCCTTTATATGGAATTAAATATTGTGATCCATTAATGCTGCCATGCACCATCTAAATTTTTTGTGCCACTTCACAATCTTATACAATGGTAGAGCGATAACAACATAATAATTTTTAAAAGGAAGAAATCTTGCAAGTGATCTTCTAAAATTTACTATTCACCCAAAATTTTATTTTTTTCCAGTTTTAAAAAATATATTTTAAATTTATTTTGAGGTATTGTGAATATAGGGACTTATGAGCAATGGCTTGCTCCTCCAATAAGAGATTCAGCTTCACAAGGACCAGATCAATTAGAAGGGATCACTAAAGTCTACAAAATAACTTGGGACTACTTCAATGCACTCTACATGGGGCTACCCTTGAAGATTATTTGGAAGCTGCAATTGACACAGCAGTGCAAAGAGTTCTGGAGGGTGGCCTACATAATACTGCTGTTGCGTGAGCTGCACTGGTTGCCAGTATGCTTCTGGGTCCAATTCAAGGTGTTTGGTTACCACCTTTAAAGCCCTTCACAGGACCAGGTTATCTGAGAAACTGTCTCACCCCAATGGGATTGATCTACTTCACTTGCCATGGCAACAGGGACATACAGCAGACATCATCAATCAAGGAATTTCAGCTGACAGAATCTGGAGTAGCCATTTTTTTTTTTTTTGCCATGGCCCCTTTGAGACTCCATTCTGCTGAAAGTAAGGTTCACACCCATCCTTTTGGCCTTCTAGAACAGTGGTTCTCAACCTGTGGGTCGGGACCCCATTTGGGGTCGAACGACCATTTCACGAGGGTCGCCAAACAACGCAGTCCACCATTTTTTCCCCTTTTCCTTAGCTGTGCTACTCCCTTTTATTCTATTGGCTTTTGAAAGCAAATATAATAGACTCTCTTGAATAGAGTCTAATTCTATTGGCTTTCAAAAGCCAATAGGAATTGTCCAGGCTGTCTCTGCCCTGCTGACCCCACCAAAAGTCCCATTCTGCAAATGGTGCTGCACCAGTTGAATAGTCCTCGACTTACGACCGGTTGAGTAGTCCTTGACTTACGACCGGTTGGGGGTCGCGGCATTAAAAAGGTTGAGAATCACTGAAGGACCTTAAAATCTGACTCTGGTGGTTGGCCTAATCAATTCAAGGCCCAATCAAATTTTCATCTGGGGATATGAGGAACAAAGAACAAGCAAAACTGACAATTGATATGGCTTCTCCCATCCTTTCCACAAACATCATGCAATGCATAACAGGAAGTGACCTATTTTGCTATTACTTCCATTCTGTTATTAAACAATACAGTGCTACACTTTTTCCTAATCCTTTTTTTACAACTATGTCAGTAACTACATTTGAGTAGAAATGATTGTACCAGGTAAGTGGGCATGCCATGAGACTCAGTGTTAGAGATGTTCATGCATGTATTCATTCCCATCTGTGTATTTTCTTTTACAGAAATAAATAATCAAACAAATTCCAAGTCTGGTAATCCTAACATGGGAGAATAAGACATTTCGGTAAAATTAATAAAATCAATAGTGGTGGGAATTATCCCTACAAATCCCATGTGCTGTGTCTTATTTCCAGTTGTGCTCTCTCCCAAAATGATATCTCCAGTGATCAAGTTGGAGTGTCATTTTAAAAAGGATACCTCTAAAAATTTGGGGAAAAATTATCCTTTCAAACAGTAACCACACAATGCTTGCCTATTTTTTTTTTAAATTAGTGCCCAGAGTGTAATATGAGGAAGGATAATTACGAAGACAGGGAAAACTAACAGAATTATTAGAAACCTGAATTGTCCATGAATATTTCAGAATACTCCTGGAAAAATGGAAGCAGTACCCCTTATCATTTTACAATGTCTTCACATGACTCAAATTCTCCTTTCCTGATGATGACATGAGCATTATGGTCATGCCTGTTTTTACTCCTGCATGACCTTTCCCAAATCCAAGCATTGGTTATAGGTAAAATGTGTTTTACAGCTTCTCCAGGAAACAGTTCACACTTTAGCTTGTGAACTAGTAATTGCCATGAGATTTTGGAAGCAGAAGAAATTAGTAAACGAGTGGTGAGGATAAATGAGAGAAGAATCAGAAGTGATTGGATACCCATTAAATGTTCTCCATGGAGCCGCTGTATTTAGAAGCAGCTTTCCATGCCAATTTTACTTTGAAGATGCATAAATTTTATAATTCTCATCATTAGTGCTATAAGCATGGTAAGGAATAAGTTAATTTTACAGTAATGTGATTATTAAAACCATTAGTCAAAGCCAGGGGATCCATAATTAACTTAATCTCCAGCATCAAGTAAATGATTCTACTGTGTGCTTTAAGGAAGCAATTGTTCACTGTTATGCAAAATACACCAGAATTATTAGACTATAAAGCTTTGTAATCTTATAATTAAATTATAAATTTTACATATTTTAATATCCCACTTTATATATTTTAATTGTTTTCTACAGAATATTGAAAAGAACTATAATTTTATTTTTCTGTCTTTTAGCTAAACTAGAATGTTCCAATATATAGAAACTTTGCTACTTACTTCCTGAGACTACTAGTTGTCTAGGTTGGATTTAAGTAATAAGCTGTTGAGATGATTAACAGAAAGATTTTACTGGAGTAGAAAAAAAAATAAGGCCATCTTCTGAAAACAGAAACAAGATGGAATCCAGTACTATAAAATGTACATTGTGGTATATACAATATGATTATTTCACAGAATATAAGAAAGAAGCAACAAAGAAAAAAGAAGTTGAGTTTTATGTATCATGTAGTCACTTTGACCTATTCATGTCACATGTTGTAAAGACATATGGCCTTCCCTTTCATATGCTATGTAGGTAGTATTCTCTTACTCCCCGGTAATCCCAAATTACAGGAATTATGGGTGAGGAAAATAAAACAATATTTATTTAGAGTTCTTCATGTTTTGGGGTTCTATAATCTTCCAAGACTTGAAATGGATATCTAACATTAGAATCATCATTAAAAAGACACCAAAACTGTTCTTCCTGTGTCAACTCAAAAGTTTCAGATTGCCACAGGAGCTGTTAATACAATTCTACAGAGGAATTATTGAGTCTATCATTTGTACTTTTGTAACTGTTTGGTACAGCAACCAAACAGAACAAGTGCAAGTTTCAATGGATAGTTAAGACTACAGAAAGAACAATTGCAACCAGCCTGCCTTCTCTAAAAGACCTATATATTGTGTGTGTCAGAAGGACGGCTGAGAAGATATCTACAAACCACTCACATCCTGGACATAAACTGTTTCAATTCCTTCCCTCAGGCTGCTGCTATAGGGCATTGCATGCCAACACAATTAGGCACAGGGGTAGTTTCTTCCCTCGTGCCATCACTCTGCTGAACACCTAATTCTCACAGTGCTGTCTAATGTCTTGTTCATCTGCCCATGTAGTATGGTTGTAGTATTATTATTTATCCTTATTATCTTCTATACTACCCGCTCTTTTTGGTATTATGATGATGATGATTCTGTTGATTTGCATGTACACTTGACAGCTTCTGTACCAGAGACAAATTACTTGCATATCTAGTCACACTTGGCCAGATAAAGTTTTCAGTTCGATTCAATTCAATTCAATTTAATGGATCAAGGAGGAAAGCAACCTAGAACTAAGAAGAAATTTCCTGACAGTTAGCACAATTAATCAGTGGAACAACTTACCTGCAGAGGTTGTGAATGCTGCAACACTGGAAGTTTTTAAGCAGAGATTGGACAACTGTTTGTCTGAAATGGTATAGGGTTTCCTGCCTGAGCAGGGGGTTGAACTAGAAGACCTCCATGGTCCCTTCCAACTCTGTTATTCTATTCTATTCTATTCTATTCTATTCTATTCTATTCTATTCTATTCTATTCTATTCTATTCTATTCTATTCTATTCTATTCTTTCAAGTCACAAGATTTCTTGAATGGGTTTATAGCTGATTGTATATACTGGAATGAAGGACAAGCCAATCATGAATGGGTGGGAATCCTTGCTTTACCAGACTAGAGCCAAGAAGAGCTGGCATTTAAGATGCAACAAAGCAGAAACTGTGCTTTATTTGCAATATTGATGCCATTGGGGGCTGCAGAGCTGGTAAGCACAAGCAGTCCTTGTGAGGCAATGGAGTGCGAGCTCAATCCCGACACCTTGGAACCAGGAGAAATCTGGTGCTAAGATCATTTTTAAAAGCCTATAGGTCTTCTATCAACCAGTTTCACAAAACCAGCTGGAACGTGACAAGTTTTGTTTTGCACCTTCTGAGCCATGGTGGTGCAGTGGTTAGAATGCAGTACTGCAGGCTGGTTTTCACACAACCGTTGCAGCATCCCCATGGCCACATGATCAGGCACTTGGCAACTGGCATGTACTTATGACAGTTGCACTGTCCCAGGATCATGTGATCACCTTTTGTAACCTTCCTAGCTGGCTTCCAACAAGCAAAGTCAGTGCGGGAAGCCGGATTCACTTAACAACCTCATGATTCACTTAACAATTGCAGTGAGCTGCTTAAGAACCATAGCAAAAAACATCCTAAAGGGGACAAACCTCACTTATCAACTGCCTTGCCTAGCAATGGAAATTTTGAGCTCAATTGTGTTCCTAAATTGAGGACTATCCCTATGTAATGATTCATTTTTGGTAGAAATTATTTTAAGCTGGGGTAGGTAAACTTTCAGAACCCCAGTTAGGGGACCAAGTGCTGTTGTTGGTGGAGCAATGATACAAAATCTTGCATGTTTGCAATAGTTTAAGATTGTTGCATCAGTCCATATATTAAAAAAGTTGGCCACAGGGTAGCTTTGGATGGCTTAGCTTTCTTTGTTTTAAATGTTATAACATCTCTATTGGGGCATATCCTAGTTTCCATCTATTTCTGACTTTAAAAATGGAAGAAACAACATCACTAATTTTCAGCAATTATGGTTAGACTACTTTTCAAGGGCCACATAGGGAGAGTTATGAAGTAGAAAGGTTGAGGCCCTAGATAGATGGGTAGTATATAGTTTGATTAATTCTGCAAAATAAGATCTCTGAAATTCCTTACAGTGTTAGGCAGAATTAATTAGACCACACAATAGGATGAAGTTTATTTTATTATATCAGGAAAAAAAAACCCTCTGCATGCATCTTTATGGCATGTGGGGGGAAAACAAAACGATAACTGAATGGTCAGATGAATTATTAATCTGCTGCCAACTTTATAGTTTGATGTGCAAATGATTTATTTTTCAGCAACTAGCATAAATTTCTTCACAGAATTCCACATAATATGACAAGCTCCTTGGGAGGCATCTCAAAGAGGATATAGTACAGTTCTGCATTGAGACATGAAAATAAATGACTATGGAATAATGTAGGCCTTTTCGCGAAGTTGAGTGGTTTCATATCATGGCCAGGTATGTTGGTCTTCAACTCTGGTATTTCCTAATTAGAGGGGCAACAATATATCTGGAAGCTTCCAGCTCAGAAAAGCTGATACATAACACTTCCTCACTACCACATGCCGTGCAGCCATTGTGCTGATTTAAAATATGTCTTGATATGATGACCTGCAATTTTAGGAAAATGTGGCTGTAGGACTATTGTAGTTTGAAACTTATCATTTAGGCCTGGAGCAGTGGTTCTCAACCTTCCTAATGCCGCGACCCTTTGATACAGTTCATCTTGTGGTGACCCCAACCCCCCATCCAGCTGGCCAGGGAGGGGGGGCAGGAAGGCCGCTCCGCCCATCCTGGTTGGAGAAGCGCCATTCCTCTCCCTCTCTCTCTCTCTTCTCTTTCTCTTTCCTCTCTCTCTCTCTTTCCTCTCTCTTTTCCTGTTTCTCTCTCTTTCCTCTCTTTGTCTTTCCTCTCTCTCCCTCTTTCCTCTTTCCCTTTCCTCTCTTTTTCTCTTTCCTCTCCCCCTTTCCCTTTCTCCTCTTTCCTCTCTCTTTCTGTTTCCTCCCTTTCTCTTTCCTCTTTTCCTGTTTCTCTTTCCTTTCTTCTCTCTCCTCTTTCTCTCTTTCTTCCCTTTCTTTCCTCTTTTCCTGTTTTTTCCTCTTTCCTTTCTCTTTCCTCTATTTCTCTTTCCTCTCTCTTGCCATCTTTCCTCTTTTCTCTCCCTCTTTCTCTCTTTCCTCTCTTTCTCTTTCTGTTTCCTTTCTCTTTCTCTCTCTTTCCTCTGTTTCACTCTTTTTCTCTCTCTCTCTTATGGCAGCATTATCGGGGATCCCCGCCGCCCCCAGCCCGGCCGCCGCCCTCGCTGGGACTAAGCGCTGCCCAGCCTCGCCCTCTGCCCATCGATGAAGCCGTGGTGGGGGCTAATGCCACGCGGTCCCTGCCAGCCCCTTTGCCAGCCCGTCTGCTCCCCCCAGGCACACTTCTTGTCCCAGTGCCCGCCTGAGCCACCTGGGGGGCGGCAAGAGGAAGAAGGGGAGGAGGAAGAGGAGGGCAAAGAAGCCGCCGCCAGCGCCGGGCCCCTACCATTGCTGCATCCCCTTCTTCCTTACCGGCAGCCTAGACTCCAGCGCGCCTTCCCGGCCAGTGGGGCCAATGGTCAGGCTGGCTGGGGATCGCAGGGGCTGGTTTCCCTTGGGCCATGGCTTGCGGGAGGGCTGGCCCACTCAGCGGAGCCTCCAGTGGGCCGCTCCCAGCAGGGATCGCAGGGCTTCCCCAGGCGGCTCCAAGGCCACAAGGCCCTGGCCACACTTCTCCCAGGGGGTGGGACACCTGGGCGCAGGGCCAATCAGGAGCCCTGCAGGAGGTAAGTCCGCCTGAGAGAGAGAGAGAAAGAAGGGAAGCGAAAGTGCCTCTCTGTCTCTCTCTCTGCAAATGGCAGAGGAGGCCATGCGGAGATAGATGCGGAGTGGTGTCTTGGTTCCTAAGACCATCGGAAATATGTGTTTTCCGATGGTCTTAGGCGACCCCTGTGAAAGGGTCGTTCGACCCCCAAAGGGGTCGTGAACCATAGGTTGAGAACCGCTGGCCTAGAGAAAAGCGGTGTGGTGGCCTAGAGGTAGAGCTCTCACCTCACAATCAGGAGGGTGTGAGTTCGATTCTAGGTAGCAGCAGATATTTCTCTCTCTGGGCACAAAGATAAAATATCTGGTGTGAACTCCGCATAGGTGTCAGGAAGGGCATCCCCAACAATAAAGCCTCAGCTCCATTCAATCACCCCAACTCCATTCCAATGCAAGGGATTACAGGGTTGTTAACAGAAAAAAAATGTAGGCCCGGTTTACAAAGACATAATCTGGGGCAGCAATTAGCTATAACATACTGTACATTGTGTAAATTGTGACAACACCTGGAAAACGTCATTTGCCTTGCTAGATTTCAGAGTGTCCCATATCTTGAACGGCTCTGAATGGTGTTATATTTTTGTATAAAATAAGGAAGTACAGCAATAAATATCTAATATATGTGCACGAGTATTTATAAATGTCTATGGAGATTCTTAGTCATCCAGGTCATGGTTGTCCCAAAAGTGCTTTTTTCATGAGGCAAGACGTTTGAAGACGTTTCACTTCTCATCCAATAAGCTTCTTCAGCTCTGACTGGATGGTAGAGAATAGAAGGATTTATATTCCTTGCACTCAGCTGGTCATTTGCCTTCTTTTAGAGAGTTGTTGGGCATTAGTTACAGTATTCCAGTGGCTCAACCATGACTGATTGACAGCCCCCTGTACTATCCTTGGTTAAGAAAGGCAAGGGCTGAGTGGTTATAATTCTTTGCAAACAATTAAAACAACTCAATTCCACCCTGATCAAGTTCCAAGGGGAAATGGAAGAATTGGGCAATGGAAGAAATAGATTGATTGGATTGCCTTTATAATTTTTTAAATAACTCAAGGCAGTGAACATACCTAATACTCCCTTTTCCTCTTATTTTCCCTACAATAACAACCCTGTGAGGTAGGTTGGGTTGTAAGAGAAGTGACTGGCCCAAAGTCACCTAGCCAACGTTATCTAGAAGTGCCCAAAGTTGTCAGAATGGAGAATATTGCCTTCTATTTTTTATTTCCCAATGTTTTGCACACTTTCTTCCATCAATGTTCTTATCAAAAAAATGTATTAGGACAGAAGGTGATATAACTACACAAGGTCTCAGCGGCATTTAGAGTCTTATGCCTGAGAACCCTGGGTAATAAATGGGACAATGAACAGTAAGTTTATGGGATTATTTTTTAAAATTCAAAAACAGCAGCAGTCACATAATATAATTAGTCCAAATATATTGCATTAGTAATGTTTACACACAATGGCTTAAGGTCACCAGGGTTTGCAAGGGAGATGTGCATTATTCCATTAAAAAAATCTGTTGGCAAGATTTTTTTTCATCAAATAAAGTCATTCTTGTTTTATCTAGTCTGGTTGTTGGCCTAGCGAGAAACTGCTCAACTCATCACATGGCTGTTGTCCTGTTCCTTCAGCTTGGCTATTTCAGCTTGCTAAGCTTTGATTTCCTTGCTATGGTTTAGGAACTGGCCCCTTCACAAATGGGTGTCCACTAGCTTCTCCTCCATCATGGCCCCAATCTAGTTATGGTACAGCTGGGAGACCCAATATTCTTTCTTTTAGCTCTAAAATGTTCCAGGGACAGCATTTACCTGTTTGGTTTTCAGTAGAAAGAGAAGACAAGGGAGAGAATGTGACTAGATAGAACCATATCATTGGCCCCATATGAGATTTCCAGAGAAGACCACTTCTGAATAAGGCCCTATTTTTTCTGCCTCTATTGCCTGCTTAGACATAGAGATACAGGCCTAAATTGCCTCGTTCTTAGTCCAAGAAAGAGAAAAAGAAAATATGTCTTTCCTTTCCCCAAGGCTCTCACATGCCAGCAATTCCAGAGCAGGTTGCCTACCTAAAGGCAGCAGTGAGCCTCACACAAGTTTTCCAAGCAACAGACTCTGGAAGCTATCTTATATATGACATGCTTGAAAGTGAATCTCATTACTTGTTATTTGGAAGAGTGGTTATCAGGACATATGGGGGTGGGTTATTAAGCCCCACACAATAAATAAATAATGTCAAAGAGCTAGGAAGAACCCCTTTCTTGAAATATTTTGGTTGACTGACTTACTGATGGATTGATTAATTGATTATATGCTATCAAATTGGTGTCAGATCTTAACAGCCACTTACACAGATTTTTTCCATACAGTCCCTAATTTGTACTCCTGAAGGACCCACAATTACTGGAGTTACTGAATACTTGGAGAAACCATGAATTGCTTGCAGCATGAGATAGGCAATTCTCTGGAGATATCATTTAAATATTGAGGCCATATCATGAATGTTCTTTATACACTTGTCTGAAGACCGCCATTAATCAATATTAACTTAATTTACAATAATAAAAAAATCTGGAACTCTTAAGTTTATCCTGAATATAAGTCCTCATTCCCAAATGAACTCCTGCCTCTATTCTTTCATGGTTCACACTTGCCCTATACAAGATGTTTCTTCCCTTCCCTATTGTGGATTTTGTCATAAAATGGCTGCCACAAAAGGCCTGATTCTTCAAGCCATGAATGGAGATTCTGCCATGAATGTGTATGGAGTCCAAGTGGAGGTCAGAAACAGTCTTGAAAATCAAGATAAATTATGTTGAAGCCTGCCTGGCCCTTTGCTTTGCAGCAAAACAGCTTCTTTGGGGGAGACAGAAGGAAAAATGTCTAAAAATAATAGCTTCCACACAAACTATGTTCATTGTGCATATCCTACCTAGCTGACCACAGCAATAGTTTTCATTTTGCAATGTTCACTTTCCCAACTGGTGCCCGATTAATGGCAAGAGGATCGATTTTTGTAAATATTCAAAGGAAAAATATTCCCACAAAATATTTTTTATTTTTCCATATCTCCATAATTGCAGTGGCCCAGTCTTTTACACATTTAATCAGAAAGTGTGATTGAAATCTGCATAGTGATTAAATTAAAATGTGTCCTCCCCAAACATAATGATTTTAATAGCTTGATCAAAATGAAAGTTATAAAATAGAATTTAGTGCCCAAGCGGAATTGCAGCAAATCACACAGTTTACAGTTATAACTGTCCTTCATGCTGGGTTCAAAATTAACAGCCATCATGGGGGGGGGGGGGTAAAAAAAAATCTAAGCATGCTTAGAAACAGATGGGATATTTTGCTTCATTGCGCAGAACAGAGGTAACAAGAACCAAAATAATGTTTTGTGCGGTAAGTTTTAAAAAATGAAGTTGGTCATGCTGTGGCAAAAGGATGTTGAATTGATGGCCCACTCAGTTTCATTTCAGATTCCAAACTTAATTCATGAGTATCAAACTACTCATCATCTCCCTCATATTCTCCCTCAGTTTGACCCACAACAGACATATTGTGAGGTTACTTATATTCTGGGTTCTTTAAAGAAAAAGCACAATGGGCTTTAGGATACATAGCTAGAACCTGTGCTATTAAACAACAATAGCCATAATATAATTGTTTATGATACTTTCACAAAAAGCAGGTTTTGGGGTATAGGCTTTAAATAAAAGGTTACAAGAGCTTTGTAGCTTCTTGTTTGCCTGTGCATTTTTACCCAGATGGAATCACCACAAGGTACTTTGTTAGAATCAGCTTAAGACATTTTTGTTTCTGGTTGAGTTAATAACAGTAACAGATTTGTACATACATAGAAAGAATAAGCTATACAAATTGCTTACAAGAAGGAATGCTTAAGAAGGAACTCTTTTTGAAGCATTAAAGAAGCCTCATTATTTACACAAGAATAGGAAAGATAAGGGGCGTTGTCTTACCTGAACGCCTTTTCTCAGCATGAAGATGTAGCATCCACCGATTGGGTAATCAAAGCCCTCCTGCTCAGATTTAGACTAAGACCAAACTTTAGCCACGCCTCCCTTGGGCGCTCCTTTCCCAGTTTTGTCGAGGCGAAGCATTCATTAGGTCCGACACAGTAGCTCCTCCTGAAAAAAATCTGCCTAGACTAAGTGTTAAGGGTGGGTGTGGATGCTACATCTTCATGCTGAAAAAAGGTGTTCAGGTAAGACAACGCCCCTTCTCCAGCATGATAGATGTAGCATCCACCGATTGGGACATACCAAAGCCACCCGTGTCCCTGTCGGGAGGGAAGTCTAGGCTTGTGGCTCATGCGTAGAGACTACCTGCTGCAGAACCCTTCTGCCGAAGGATGCGTCTGAGGCAGCGAATTTATCAAGCTTGTTATGCCTTATAAATGAAGAGGGGGAAGCCCAGGTGGCTGCCCTGCAAATTTCCTCAATCAAGGCCTGAGTGGACCAGGCCGCAGATGTAGCAGCGCTACGTGTAGAATGAGCAGTGATGTGAGGAGGAACAGGAAGAGACTGAGTCCTGTAAGCGTGAGAGATGCAGGCCCTAATCCATCTACCAATGGTCGAGGATGATACTTTCAGACCCATGGAAGAAGATTGGAAAGACACAAACAAGGCCTCCGATCTACGAAATGCAGCGGTTCGCTTCACATAGTGATGCAAAGCCCTGCGTACGTCTAATGTATGCCACAATCTTTCAAGACGGTGAGAAGGTCGCGGACAAAAGTCCGGAAGAATCAGATCTTGATACCTGTGGAAGCTAGTATTGACTTTCGGAATGAAAGAAGGGTCCAATTTTAGGATCACTCTGTCATCCAGAAAAACACAAAGATCCTCCCTGATCGAGAGTGCAGCAAGT
The DNA here is from genome assembly GCF_016545835.1 of Crotalus tigris. Lineage (NCBI taxonomy): Eukaryota > Metazoa > Chordata > Lepidosauria > Squamata > Viperidae > Crotalus > Crotalus tigris. The sequence goes on from NW_024100565.1 coordinate 313,033, forward strand.
TCCGAGATGCGTCTTGCTGAGGTGATGGCTATCAAAAAGGCTACTTTCAATGAAAGGAAGTGTAGTGAACAAAATCTGATGGGTTCAAATGGTGAACTGGTAAGAACCTGCAGAACCCTTGGCAGGTCCCATGTGGGATATCTGTGTACTACAGGGGGACCTGTATTAACGGCTCCCTTAAGGAAGGCCGTAACAGCTGGATGATGAGATAGCTGTACCTGATCCCCACAAATGAGGACTGTGGATAATGCTGCGATCTGCCTACGGATGGTATTGTGAGACAGTCCCCTGTTTAGTCCGTCTAAAAGGTAGTCCAATAATATCGGAATGGTGGTAGCCAGTGGGTTGACCCTCCTGGTGTTATACCATGCACAGAAACTTTTCCACGTGGCATCGTAGATCCTGTTAGTGGAGGGACGTCTGGAGGCTTGAATTATAGCAATCACTCCAGTCGAATAGGACTGTCTAATTAAGCTCTCCCTTTCAAGTGCCAAGCGGCTAGTTGAAGCCACTGCGGGTCCGGATGTTGGAGCTGACCCTGACTGAGGGAGATGCGATCTGCTGGAATCTTCCAAGGTGGGGAGATCGATAGGTCCACGAGATCTGCAAACCAAGGACGCCTTGGCCAATGTGGGACCAGCAAGATTAATACTGCCCCCTCTAATAGGAGTTTCCTGATGACAGCTGGAATCAGGGGAAGTGGAGGGAAGGCATACAGAAGTCCCTTGGGCCATCTGCTGCGTAGCGCGTCCGTTCCCTCCGCCCCCCCCCCCCGTGACGGAAACCGCGTGAAATACCTGGGAAGCTGAGCATTTGCTGGCGAAGCAAACAGGTCTACCTGAGGCTGCCCGAACCTCTCCGATATTTCCCTGAAGAGGTTCGGTTCCAATCGCCACTCCGAGTGGTCTATCGTCGCTCTGCTTAGAGAATCTGCCTGACGATTCTCCTCCCCGGAAATGTGTTCTGCTCTGATGGATTTCAGATGGGATTCTGCCCACAGACCCAATGCTAGGGCCTCCTGCATGAGGGACCAAGATTTGGTCCCTCCCTGTCTGTTGATATGAGCCTTGGCTGCGACATTGTCCGTCATTACCAGGACATGATTCCCCTTCACTATGTTGGAGAACTGGCAAAGAGCCAGGTGTATTGCCCTGAGTTCTAGCCAATTTATATTGTGCGTGAGGTCGTGCTTGGACCATTGACCCTGAGCCATATGTGTCTGCGTGTGCGCTCCCCAACCGAACAGACTGGCGTCCGTGGTCAGGATAAGTCTGTGAGGCTCCTTGAAGAATGTCCCCTTGTGTATGGCTGGTGACCCCCACCATCTGAGTGACTGTAGAGTGTGGTACGGAACTCTCACCTTCCGTGTGGAGGCACTCATGTTCCGCTTCTGGAAGGGAAGCAGGAACCATTGTAGATGTCTGGAATGAAGACTGGCCCACGGCACTATTCCTAGGCAAGAAATCATCTTCCCCAACAGCTGTGACAACTGGACAAGGGGAACTACCTTCTCTCTCTGGATCCTGTGAACTAAGGATCTGATACCGTCCCTGCGTTCCTGGGAGAGGTAGACCTTGCATAGGTCTGAATCTATCACCGCCCCTAGATGCAAGATCCGAGTGGTAGGGGTGGTGTGGCTCTTCTTGAAATTTACTGAGAAGCCGTGTCTCTGAAGTGTCTCTATTGTAGTCTGTAGATCTAGTTGAGCAGTGTGGAATGAACTGGACTGGATGATTATATCGTCCAGGTCACATTGTACTCTTACCGGTATTAATCTGAGATGTGCCGCTAATACTGCCAGTATCTTTGTGAATACCCGTGGTGCCGAGGATAGACCGAAGGGAAGTGCCCTGTACTGATAATGTCTGTTTGCATGGCAGAAGCGGAGGAATCTGCGGTGATGTGGTCTGATAGGAACATGAAGGTAGGCTTCTGTCAGGTCTATGGAGGAGAGGTAATCTCCCTTCCTGACACTTGCTAGAATGGACTTGAGGGACTGGATTTTGAACTTCCTGTAGATTAGGAAGCGGTTGAGTCCCTTTAGATCTAATATTGCTCTCCATCCCCCTGAGGGCTTGGGAACCACGAAGAGAATGGAGTAGAACCCTTTTCCTTTTTGTTCCGGAGGAACTGATTCTATGGCTCTTATTTCTAATAAGTGTGATATTGCTGTGTCTACTAGTTCGGCCTTGTGTGCGTGTCTTGAGGCGGGGCACTGAAGGAAACGGTCTGGTGGTATGGACTTTAGTTCTAGGGCTAGACCGAATCTTATGGTCTCTCTCACCCAGGTATCGTTTGTGGTGACCTCCCAAGTGTCGCTGAACAGGGTTAAGCGTCCGCCTATGGGAGGGTCCAATCTGGCATCACTTAGACCTTCGGAATGAACGGCCTCCCGCCCCCCTGAAGGGTCGCTTGGTCTGGAACTGACCCCTGGCTCCTGAATTCTGGCGGTCCTGTTGGCGATCCTGTCTGGGGGAGAAGGATCGGGAACCTCTGGGCCAATCCCAGGACTGCCCTGATCGAAAGGGCTGCCTCCATTCCCAAGAACTTCCGGCCCTGAAGGACTGCCTGCGAAATTCTTGTTGAGGTCTCCTATCCGTCTTCTTGGACGGATGAGCTAAGGCTTTTCTCTTATCCTTCCCTTCAACTAGGTACGGCAATAGGATTTGGCCAAATAAATTCTTGCCACTGTAGGTGTCTGTAGCAAGATGCCATCTTGACTTTAGGTCAGCCCTCCACTGTTTGAGCCACATGAATCTGCGGGACGCAACTGTGGCTGCAATAGATCTGGCCGAAAATTTGGTGGAGTTGAGGGAAGCATCTGACATGTATTCCGCCGCTGTTACTAGTTTACCTAGAGTATGTTGTGCGCGTACCTGGTCTGGAGGAATTAATGCCTGTAGTTCCCGGAGCCACATGATAGAAGTTCTCGCGAAAAAGGACGAGGACGAAGACGCCCTGATGGCCCAGGCAGAGGCCTGGTGAGCCCTGCGGAGAGAAAACTCAAAACGTTTATCTTCCACCTTGAGATGTTCGGCCATGTCTCCAGGAACAGTGGATGTGGAGAACAAAGATGTTAATGGAGCGTCCACTTTGGGAACCTCTAGAAGGGAAGAGAATGCAGAAGATACATTATGCAATCTCTTTTCTGTGCTGCTAGGAGAGGATAGGGTGGCCAGTGAGGTCCACTCTTTTTCCACCGTCTCGTGGAAAACAGCTGGACAAGGAACTTGTTTTTCCTCTACCACCTTTCTAACAAACAAAGGGTTTGACTCTTGCACAGCCAAGGTAGATGGCTTGGGTTCCTGCTCCGAGACCAGGTTGGCTGTTGTGCAGGCTTTTAACAAAAGAGATTTTAATAGGTTTGGATCAAAAAGCCCCGATGTTGGGGTTGGATCCTGATTTACCTCCTCATCCTCAGACATAGGTCCTTCAGTTGTCACCAGGTCAACAGATTCAGTCTCCCCAAACTGAGATGAAGTCTCAGAAATACCTGAACCCGCTGACTGGGGACGTCCAGTGCGGTCTGCGGGCAAGGGTGGAGAAGGTGAAACCTGTGAGGGACCAGCTGCTAAGGAAGAAGACATGAATTGATTGAAGGCCTGGTGCATAAAGCTCTGAAACTGTTGAGCCCATAAGGATCGCTCAGCTGAAGGCACACCAGCAGCGGTGGTCTCAGGAGTATGCGTACTAATGTTAGCAGGAGAAATGGAAGGCCCTGGCAGAGGGGATATAGGGATATGTTGTCTAGGGGCAGATAGACTGACCTGTTCAGTTCCCCCTTGAGGAGACCCTGCCCTGGGGGCTTGATAAGACGGCACCAGTGAGGGCTCATAAGGTGAGCTGGCCAGAGAAGCAGGGGGAACCAATTCAGCTTCTCTGGACCTGAGCCTTTGTGCTTTGGAGAACTCTTGCTCCAGTGCCTGGTGTCTCCTCGAGGCCTCTCGCTCAGCAGTCTTGGAGGGTTCTTTGGTTGATAAATGCTTGGTTTTAGCTTTTTTCCTTCCCCCCTGTATTTGAATCAGAGGATCTGCGTTTTGCTTGAATGGGGGGAATATCAGAACCCTGCAAAGCCTGAGGAGACTCACCATCTGCCATTGTGCCCAGGCTTTCCAGGTAGGAGAAGCCCTGGGGTGGGGGTAACTACGCAGATCAAGTTGTCCGGGAGGGAAGCTTCCCACGCCCTAAGACAACCACAATGGCAAACAGCCAGAACAGCTGTCTAAAACTGTCTGCTGGGCCCTGCCGGCACAGCGCCGGGAGCTAAACAGAACAGGTCAGGAACCCCACAATTTAAGATAATAGGTGTTATTATTGTTATTATTATTTTTATTTTATTTTATCTTATTTTATTTTACTTTTGTAATAAATCTCTGAGAAGCAATGCGTCGAAAAAACAACAGCTAAACCCCCAAGAGGACCCAACGCAGTGAGTCACTAATGCTAGGCCTGAATTGGAGGCAAACAGCAACCTTAAAATGGAGACCACGCCCAGCACCAAATTCAAAATGGCGGCCGCAGGTCTTCTTTGTGCCTAAAAATGGCCTCTCCTCTTAGTCAGAGCTGTAAGACAGCTTCTCCAGCCTCATCTTTGAAGTCCCTGTTCAGGCAGGCAAAAAGACGGAGGGAACCACACACACTTCCCCCCTTACAGCTATAAGGCACCACAAACTACTTGCGATTCTGCAGCCTGGGGGAGTCTCTGTGCGATCCTGGATAGAGCCTCGTGGCCACGAGGCAAGAGGGAAGCTCTGGTAATCGGCTGAATTCTCCAGAAACGCTGGCAATAAAAATTGTTATCAGACACAAGGGAAGCCTCCCTCGGTGTGCTGAACAGATACTCTGAGCTGAAAACTGCCTCAGCTGCAAAGCTCCGAAGATCCACGAGGCCAATTAGGCCCTCTGGAAAGCAACTCTCCAAGGTTGCTAATTCACTATCCTTTACTAAAAAAACAAAAAGTATGTAAAGAGTACACTACAGGAAGCTATATTAACAATCCTAATGCTACACTATTTAAACTAACAATTGCTGAGGAGCTAACAAAACTGTGTCCTCTCTGAGCATAGACTAAGACAAAACTGGGAAAGGAGCGCCCAAGGGAGGCGTGGCTAAAGTTTGGTCTTAGTCTAAATCTGAGCAGGAGGGCTTTGATTACCCAATCGGTGGATGCTACATCTATCATGCTGGAGAACTTTTGGAGATGCCTTTGAATAACATGTTTATCTCATGAGGAGCAGTTTCTAAATTTTGCTTGTGAGATTAGTGAACTACTGTACCTAGTGAGTCATGGGTAGAGTACTACAAGCTGCATGAGAAGCCTTTCCTTAGTGTACACATGAGCAGAAATGAAACACGTCTAAGTTCTACTTCAAGTGACTGGGAAAAAAAAAAACATTTTCAGGAATCTCTGAGAATATTGCAAGATCAAATATGGGTTGGTCACCAGGACCAGAGGTTTACTCTTTTGAGCTTTCACGCTGGAGTCTATCTTCGGGGAACTTCTCTCTACTGGAACAAGTGCTTTGGGCTATTCTGCGAGTCATATTTATGTGTTGCCTTCCTATTGGTTGATTGGTGTGTTGATGTCTGGTGATTGGCTGTTGTTTCTTTGTGTTGCCAAGCTCTTGGTTACAAATTACTTGATAAGATTGTGGTAAATCAGTACTCCTGATGACTGACAAGGGGTGCGTTTCCAGGCTTCAATCATTTCCCTGGCTGTTTTTGTACATGTACAGCCAACAACCTTAGTAGCTGTGAAATTGAACGTTATGTCCTTGTTCATTGCAGTGTGAGGCTACCAATGAGTTCGGGTCTCCTTGCCTGTCTCAGAAGATGGGCTCCAGCACAAGTCCAAAAGCTTGGAAGAATAAACCTCTGGTTCCGATGACAAAGCCAGATTCGATATTACATTAACTTGGGACATGTATATTTGCCTTTATTCGTCTAAGAATATTATTGGCCATACTAGAAAAGTTCCCTTAGGTTAAAAAAACCCAAATTTAAAAATTTCCATTGGTTCAAAATGTACAGGTTAGTTTGTAGTACTGGTGTTGATTGCCATTTAAGGGGATGCTTCTCCCTCTGCAAAGTGAGCAATGAACTACTAGGTTGGGCTGTGATCAAATAAAGCACACCAGCCAAAATACACAAAAATGCTAAAGATGATATAAGGTAGACATTAATATTTTAAAACTGTAGCAGAAAATTACATTCAGAAGGCACATTTATGATGGAAGGGTAGTGTCTACTAGTTCATCTGAAAATGAGTTTATTGGATTCCTCAAAGAAAGTTTAAAACAGGTGGACATTAGATTTCTTATCTTGGCAATAGAAGAAATGCAAAGGTTCTTTAACTCACTTGATTTGGTCTTGTTCTGCATTGCATTGTTTCAGATTAAAAATCTTTAGCATAATTTTGGGGTGAGATATTATATATTAAGATCCCAAATTGAATTATATTTTTAAACTCTGGGATTTGTCAAATTATGGAAAGCTTTGGTTTGACTGAGCTTGGGACAAAGCAAAGAGAATAATCTTATTTAAATGGAAAAGAAGTTACTCTCCTGGTTTTAATTATTAACTTTATATGCAACTTGACTTCCGGGAATAGATCCAGGAAATGGTTTTATCTATTTTTTAAAGTCTTTATGCCCTGAAGAAGAGAAGATGGTATGTTATCTTGATATATGGTCCAAATTTAATGTTAGGCTCAATAACTAAATTCTATAAGGGTTTTTTTTTTACATTGGACCTTTTCCTTTTATTATTTCTGTGGGAGTTATGTTTACTTCACTTCACCATTATAAATATTTAGGATTTTCCCATATTATCTTTATCCAGTTGTAGATTTTTGTATGTCACTAGCAATATAATTATTTTAAAAAATAAATTCTCCCTCCTACCCACCCCCCACTCCCATTCTTGTCTTCCAAAAATGTTTGCTGGCTTGTTCTGATAACAGGGCAATTAGGCCATGCCCATCTAAGCTTCAACTAAGATAGAGATGTATAGACATACTGAATTTAATAGAACATATCTATGCTCTCAGGGAAATTATTACATACCTCTAAATGATGGCTTTCAATTATATTTCACAACATTTCCTTAACATTTATTGCCTGTATGTATGTTGTTCTAATACCACAACTTACAATATTGTATTTTTAGCTTATTATAACATCCGAAATATTTTGTATTTCAGGACACATTTCATTCTGTTACTTTTCCCATGAATTGATTCTTCATTTTTCTGGTCCTCATTTCTGCCACTTTCCTTTTTATTGTATCATATCTTATCATATCTTCCCATCAAAGAATTTCATGACTTTGTCCATGCCAAAACAGAAGGCTGGTTTTAGAAAGCCAATGTAATTTAGTCTTCCAATTTGATGTCAAATGACATAACCTATCAACTTGTGTTGGAACTGTTATGGGAAATCACCATTAGTTAACCATGTTGATGCATCTCAATCTGTGACTAAAGCAATATAATGCCTTCTTATATTTAGCAAGATTTGGATGCCTCTGGTTGGCTTTACACAGAGCGCTAAGATTTGGACTTCAGTGCAATAAGATGCAATTTTCTTTGGGTTGAACTCTCTTAAACTGGCATCCTGGGACTACAGTACAAAAGGTAATAGTTCATGGGAAAAGCTTTAAAGTAGGGTAGAATTAAAAGGGAATATTATTAACAATTAATGCTGTGGACCCTATTGGTCAAGGAATTTCAGCTGGCAGGGTCCAGGAGAAAAGGCTTTTCTGCCGTGTCTCCTGCCCTTTGAAACATAGTGCCCCCTGAGGTCAGATCTTCACCCACCCTACTGACCTTCAGCCAAGTGCTGAAGATCTGGCTCTCTCAGCTGGCCTGGGGCTCCAAGAGAGGATACATCATTCTGGAGGTGGCTATTGGATTAAGAAAAGATCCCATCTTTACCTGTATGCATCATGCTTCTGTCCTCGCCATCTTTTAATTGTAAATTATTATTATTGTTGTTGTTGTTATTGTTATTACTGTTTACTGGCTTTTAATATTTGCAAGCTGTCCAGAGTTGCCTCTAGATGAGACGGGCAGCATACAAGTCAAATAAATAAACACATAAATAAATTCATTAAGTTGTTCAGGATAGTATGTACATCCTTTTATGAGCACATTCTTGCAATAATTTCCATCTTCAGGTGTCTCCCAGGTTTAAACTAAGAAATACACAAGTCAAAAATCAACCATATTTTCTCTCCCTCCCCCCACATACAGGCATTAAGCTCTTTAAGTGGGAAATGGCTGGGAGCCTGCAATGCAATTGTGGTGCCCTGGAACAAACTATAACACATATAGTTCACGAATGTCTCTTCAGGAAATTTGAGGGCACCTGGGATGATCTCATGGCAGCCACACTGGAAGCAATTAGATGCTTAGCTTCCTTAGACATTGAATTATAACATCTATCCTATTTCAATTTTATGGATCTATATTATGGTGATTTTATTATGGTTTTATCTTAATTTAATATTTTATCTCCTATGTTGTATTGTCCACATACCTGTACCTGTGTGTGTGTGTGTGTGTGTTGATGATGTATTTCAGTGATTGCGTGACCTCTGTAGATGCCATACACTAAATAAAATAAATAAAAATGTACAGGCATTCAAGCTTTTCATATGCAACATCAGCATCAGGGATTCCTATAGGTGGGCAACAGAATCTGCAAGGACGTAAGGCCCTCACTTCAGGTAACAGAAATTAAGTGAAAGAGCAGCATGTAATTAATTGCTGTATTTTTCCTGACAGGAAGAAGTGCTTGTATGATTTTATCCTGATGTGTCAAAATAACCTAGGCAGCTATGATGTACATTAATGGACTGTTTTTTAATGAGGATGGGTTACATGCAGATTTAACCTTCATTCATTTCACAGCGAGAATTTGGGCCAGCCTCCGATTTTAGCCTAGCCTGTACCTGCAGAGTTGTGGGAGTAAAATTGTCCCTTTGTGAGCCACATTTTACTCTAGTATGATGTGCATGTATGGTTATTTGAGTTTACTGTTATGTAAAATAGATTAATTCAGCAAATTATTTATCTTCCACCTCGCCTTTGGTCAGTGCAAGGCAGCATTCGCACTCCTAGCTTCTGAATTATTCCCAACAAACCTACGAAGTGGGTTGAGCAGAGAGCAAGTGACAGATTCAAAGTCACCCAGGATACTTCTTAGAAGTGGGGTGGGGGGGCTTAAACGTACCCCCCTTTCCCCGCCATGCTCTTTTAACACTTAACTGCTATGCCACATCACCTCCTGGTTGCAATATAGAGAGTCCATTCAGCGTAGGGGAGTATGCCACTTTGGTGTAATGGCTAGGATGCTGGACTAGAAACAGAGGTGAGTTCTGGTCCTCTCGTATGCATGAAAGCCAGGTGAGTGACTTTGGGACAGTCTCTCTCAGCAAAATCCACCTCTCAGAGTTGCTCTTGTGGG